>NW_027364030.1:0-337949 GCF_046119375.1 Phyllobates terribilis | reverse complement strand
AAAGCAAAAAATTTCAGAATTGCACCTTGCAATGTGGAGATATTACTGTTTGTGCATTTACAATATTCATTGATTTTTGCCATTGAAAAACATCATGTTATTCATATACCAGAAATGTTTGAAGCTACTGACTGAATGAAAGGAGCTGGCATCTCACTCTCTTTGAATCTTCTTTATCATGCTAGGATTAGCAGGAAAAAGCAAAAAATTTCAGAATTGCACCTTGCAATGTGGAGATATTACTGTTTGTGCATTTACAATATTCATTGATTTTTGCCATTGAAAAACGTCCAGAAATGTTTGAAGCTACTGACTGAATGAAAGGAGCTGGCATCTCACTCTCTTTGAATCTTCTTTATCATGCTAGGATTAGCAGGAAAAAGCAAAAAATTTCAGAATTGCACCTTGCAATGTGGAGATATTACTGTTTGTGCATTTACAATATTCATTGATTTTTGCCATTGAAAAACGTCCAGAAATGTTTGAAGCTACTGACTGAATGAAAGGAGCTGGCATCTCACTCTCTTTGAATCTTCTTTATCATGCTAGGATTAGCAGGAAAAAGCAAAAAATTTCAGAATTGCACCTTGCAATGTGGAGATATTACTGTTTGTGCATTTACAATATTCATTGATTTTTGCCATTGAAAAACATCATGTTATTCATATACCAGAAATGTTTGAAGCTACTGACTGAATGAAAGGAGCTGGCATCTCACTCTCTTTGAATCTTCTTTATCATGCTAGGATTAGCAGGAAAAATCAAAAAATTTCAGAATTGCACCTTGCAATGTGGAGATATTACTGTTTGTGCATTTACAATATTCATTGACATTTGCCATTGAAAAACATCATGTTATTCATATACCAGAAATGTTTGAAGCTACTGACTGAATGAAAGGAGCTGGCATCTCACTCTCTTTGAATCTTATTTATCATGCTAGGATTAGCAGGAAAAAGCAAAAAATTTCAGAATTGCACCTTGCAATGTGGAGATATTACTGTTTGTGCAATTACAATATTCATTGATTTTTGCCATTGAAAAACGTCCATAAATGTTTGAAGCTACTGACTGAATGAAAGGAGCTGGCATCTCACTCTCTTTGAATCTTCTTTATCATGCTAGGATTAGCAGGAAAAAGCAAAAAATTTCAGAATTGCACCTTGCAATGTGGAGATATTACTGTTTGTGCATTTACAATATTCATTGATTTTTGCCATTGAAAAACATCATGTTATTCATATACCAGAAATGTTTGAAGCTACTGACTGAATGAAAGGAGCTGGCATCTCACTCTCTTTGAATCTTCTTTATCATGCTGGGATTAGCAGGAAAAAGCAAAAAATTTCAGAATTGCACCTTGCAATGTGGAGATATTACTGTTTGTGCATTTATAATATTCATTGATTTTTGCCATTGAAAAACGTCCAGAAATGTTTGAAGCTACTGACTGAATGAAAGGAGCTGGCATCTCACTCTCTTTGAATCTTCTTTATCATGCTAGGATTAGCAGGAAAAAGCAAAAAATTTCAGAATTGCACCTTGCAATGTGGAGATATTACTGTTTGTGCATTTACAATATTCATTGATTTTTGCCATTGAAAAACGTCCAGAAATGTTTGAAGCTACTGACTGAATGAAAGGAGCTGGCATCTCACTCGCTTTGAATCTTCTTTATCATGCTAGGATTAGCAGGAAAAAGCAAAAAATTTCAGAATTGCACCTTGCAATGTGGAGATATTACTGTTTGTGCATTTACAATATTCATTGATTTTTGCCATTGAAAAACGTCCAGAAATGTTTGAAGCTACTGACTGAATGAAAGGAGCTGGCATCTCACTCTCTTTGAATCTTCTTTATCATGCTAGGATTAGCAGGAAAAAGCAAAAAATTTCAGAATTAGACCTTGCAATGTGGAGATATTACTGTTTGTGCATTTACAATATTCATTGATTTTTGCCATTGAAAAACGTCCAGAAATGTTTGAAGCTACTGACTGAATGAAAGGAGCTGGCATCTCACTCTCTTTGAATCTTCTTTATCATGCTAGTATTAGCAGGAAAAAGCAAAAAATTTCAGAATTGCACCTTGCAATGTGGAGATATTACTGTTTGTGCATTTACAATATTCATTGATTTTTGCCATTGAAAAACGTCCAGAAATGTTTGAAGCTACTGACTGAATGAAAGGAGCTGGCATCTCACTCTCTTTGAATCTTCTTTATCATGCTAGGATTAGCAGGAAAAAGCAAAAAATTTCAGAATTGCACCTTGCAATGTGGAGATATTACTGTTTGTGCATTTACAATATTCATTGATTTTTGCCATTGAAAAACGTCCAGAAATGTTTGAAGCTACTGACTGAATGAAAGGAGCTGGCATCTCACTCTCTTTGAATCTTCTTTATCATGCTAGGATTAGCAGGAAAAAGCAAAAAATTTCAGAATTGCACCTTGCAATGTGGAGATATTACTGTTTGTGCATTTACAATATTCATTGATTTTTGCCATTGAAAAACGTCCAGAAATGTTTGAAGCTACTGACTGAATGAAAGGAGCTGGCATCTCACTCTCTTTGATTCTTCTTTATCATGCTAGGATTAGCAGGAAAAAGCAAAAAATTTCAGAATTGCACCTTGCAATGTGGAGATATTACTGTTTGTGCATTTACAATATTCATTGATTTTTGCCATTGAAAAACGTCCAGAAATGTTTGAAGTTACTGACTGAATGAAAGGAGCTGGCATCTCACTCTCTTTGAATCTTCTTTATCATGCTAGGATTAGCAGGAAAAAGCAAAAAATTTCAGAATTGCACCTTGCAATGTGGAGTTATTACTGTTTGTGCATTTACAATATTCATTGATTTTTGCCATTGAAAAACGTCCAGAAATGTTTGAAGCTACTGACTGAATGAAAGGAGCTGGCATCTCACTCTCTTTGAATCTTCTTTATCATGCTAGGATTAGCAGGAAAAAGCAAAAAATTTCAGAATTGCACCTTGCAATGTGGAGATATTACTGTTTGTGCATTTACAATATTCATTGCTTTTTGCCATTGAAAAACGTCCAGAAATGTTTGAAGCTACTGACTGAATGAAAGGAGCTGGCATCTCACTCTCTTTGAATCTTCTTTATCATGCTAGGATTAGCAGGAAAAAGCAAAAAATTTCAGAATTGCACCTTGCAATGTGGAGATATTACTGTTTGTGCATTTACAATATTCATTGATTTTTGCCATTGAAAAACATCATGTTATTCATATACCAGAAATGTTTGAAGCTACTGACTGAATGAAAGGAGCTGGCATCTCACTCTCTTTGAATCTTCTTTATCATGCTAGGATTAGCAGGAAAAAGCAAAAAATTTCAGAATTGCACCTTGCAATGTGGAGATATTACTGTTTGTGCATTTACAATATTCATTGATTTTTGCCATTGAAAAACGTCCAGAAATGTTTGAAGCTACTGACTGAATGAAAGGAGCTGGCATCTCACTCTCTTTGAATCTTCTTTATCATGCTAGGATTAGCAGGAAAAAGCAAAAAATTTCAGAATTGCACCTTGCAATGTGGAGATATTACTGTTTGTGCATTTACAATATTCATTGATTTTTGCCATTGAAAAACGTCCAGAAATGTTTGAAGCTACTGACTGAATGAAAGGAGCTGGCATCTCACTCTCTTTGAATCTTCTTTATCATGCTAGGATTAGCAGGAAAAAGCAAAAAATTTCAGAATTGCACCTTGCAATGTGGAGATATTACTGTTTGTGCATTTACAATATTCATTGATTTTTGCCATTGAAAAACATCATGTTATTCATATACCAGAAATGTTTGAAGCTACTGACTGAATGAAAGGAGCTGGCATCTCACTCTCTTTGAATCTTCTTTATCATGCTAGGATTAGCAGGAAAAAGCAAAAAATTTCAGAATTGCACCTTGCAATGTGGAGATATTACTGTTTGTGCATTTACAATATTCATTGATTTTTGCCATTGAAAAACGTCCAGAAATGTTTGAAGCTACTGACTGAATGAAAGGAGCTGGCATCTCACTCTCTTTGAATCTTCTTTATCATGCTAGGATTAGCAGGAAAAAGCAAAAAAGTTCAGAATTGCACCTTGCAATGCGGAGAAATTACTGTTTGTGCATTTACAATATTCATTGATTTTTGCCATTGAAAAACATCATGTTATTCATATACCAGAAATGTTTGAAGCTACTGACTGAATGAAAGGAGCTGGCATCTCACTCTCATTGAATCTTCTTTATCATGCTAAGAGGAGCAGGAAAAAGCAAAAAATTTCAGAATTGCACCTTGCAATGTGGAGATATTACTTTTTGTGCATTTACAATATTCATTGATTTTTGCCATTGAAAAACGTCCAGAAATGTTTGAAGCTACTGACTGAATGAAAGGAGCTGGCATCTCACTCTCTTTGAATCTTCTTTATCATGCTAGGATTAGCAGGAAAAAGCAAAAAATTTCAGAATTGCATCTTGCAATGTGGAGATATTACTGTTTGTGCATTTACAATATTCATTGATTTTTGCCATTGAAAAACGTCCACAAATGTTTGAAGCTACTGACTGAATGAAAGGAGCTGGCATCTCACTCTCTTTGAATCTTCTTTATCATGCTAGGATTAGCAGGAAAAAGCAAAAAATTTCAGAATTGCACCTTGCAATGTGGAGATATTACTGTTTGTGCATTTACAATATTCATTGATTTTTGCCATTGAAAAACGTCCAGAAATGTTTGAAGCTACTGACTGAATGAAAGGAGCTGGCATCTCACTCTCTTTGAATCTTCTTTATCATGCTAGGATTAGCAGGAAAAAGCAAAAAATTTCAGAATTGCACCTTGCAATGTGGAAATATTACTGTTTGTGCATTTACAATATTCATTGATTTTTGCCATTGAAAAACGTCCAGAAATGTTTGAAGCTACTGACTGAATGAAAGGAGCTGGCATCTCACTCTCTTTGAATCTTCTTTATCATGCTAGGATTAGCAGGAAAAAGCAAAAAATTTCAGAATTGCACCTTGCAATGTGGAGATATTACTGTTTGTGCATTTACAATATTCATTGATTTTTGCCATTGAAAAACGTCCAGAAATGTTTGAAGCTACTGACTGAATGAAAGGAGCTGGCATCTCACTTTCTTTGAATCTTCTTTATCATGCTAGGATTAGCAGGAAAAAGCAAACAATTTCAGAATTGCACCTTGCAATGTGGAGATATTACTGTTTGTGCATTTACAATATTCATTGATTTTTGCCATTGAAAAACGTCCAGAAATGTTTGAAGCTACTGACTGAATGAAAGGAGCTGGCATCTCACTCTCTTTGAATCTTCTTTATCATGCTAGGATTAGCAGGAAAAAGCAAAAAAATTCAGAATTGCACCTTGCAATGTGGAGATATTACTGTTTGTGCATTTACAATATTCATTGATTTTTGCCATTGAAAAACATCATGTTATTCATATACCAGAAATGTTTGAAGCTACTGACTGAATGAAAGGAGCTGGCATCTCACTCTCTTTGAATCTTCTTTATCATGCTAGGATTAGCAGGAAAAAGCAAAAAATTTCAGAATTGCACCTTGCAATGTGGAGATATTACTGTTTGTGCATTTACAATATTCATTGATTTTTGCCATTGAAAAACGTCCAGAAATGTTTGAAGCTACTGACTGAATGAAAGGAGCTGGCATCTCACTCTCTTTGAATCTTCTTTATCATGCTAGGATTAGCAGGAAAAAGCAAAAAATTTCAGAATTGCACCTTGCAATGTGGAGATATTACTGTTTGTGCATTTACAATATTCATTGATTTTTGCCATTGAAAAACGTCCAGAAATGTTTGAAGCTACTGACTGAATGAAAGGAGCTGGCATCTCACTCTCTTTGATTCTTCTTTATCATGCTAGGATTAGCAGGAAAAAGCAAAAAATTTCAGAATTCCACCTTGCAATGTGAAGATATTACTGTTTGTGCATTTACAATATTCATTGATTTTTGCCATTGAAAAACGTCCAGAAATGTTTGAAGCTACTGACTGAATGAAAGGAGCTGGCATCTCACTCTCTTTGAATCTTCTTTATCATGCTAGGATTAGCAGGAAAAAGCAAAAAATTTCAGAATTGCACCTTGCAATGTGGAGATATTACTGTTTGTGCATTTACAATATTCATTGATTTTTGCCATTGAAAAACATCATGTTATTCATATACCAGAAATGTTTGAAGCTACTGACTGAATGAAAGGAGCTGGCATCTCACTCTCTTTGAATCTTCTTTATCATGCTAGGATTAGCAGGAAAAAGCAAAAAATTTCAGAATTGCACCTTGCAATGTGGAGATATTACTGTTTGTGCATTTACAATATTCATTGATTTTTGCCATTGAAAAACATCATGTTATTCATATACCAGAAATGTTTGAAGCTACTGACTGAATGAAAGGAGCTGGCATCTCACTCTCTTTGAATCTTCTTTATCATGCTAGGATTAGCAGGAAAAAGCAAAAAATTTCAGAATTGCACCTTGCAATGTGGAGATATTACTGTTTGTGCATTTACAATATTCATTGATTTTTGCCATTGAAAAACGTCCAGAAATGTTTGAAGCTACTGACTGAATGAAAGGAGCTGGCATCTCACTCTCTTTGAATCTTCTTTATCATGCTAGGATTAGCAGGAAAAAGCAAAAAATTTCAGAATTGCACCTTGCAATGTGGAGATATTACTGTTTGTGCATTTACAATATTCATTGATTTTTGCCATTGAAAAACGTCCAGAAATGTTTGAAGCTACTGACTGAATGAAAGGAGCTGGCATCTCACTCTCTTTGAATCTTCTTTATCATGCTAGGATTAGCAGGAAAAAGCAAAAAATTTCAGAATTGCACCTTGCAATGTGGAGATATTACTGTTTGTGCATTTACAATATTCATTGATTTTTGCCATTGAAAAACATCATGTTATTCATATACCAGAAATGTTTGAAGCTACTGACTGAATGAAAGGAGCTGGCATCTCACTCTCTTTGAATCTTCTTTATCATGCTAGGATTAGCAGGAAAAAGCAAAAAATTTCAGAATTGCACCTTGCAATGTGGAGATATTACTGTTTGTGCATTTACAATATTCATTGATTTTTGCCATTGAAAAACATCATGTTATTCATATACCAGAAATGTTTGAAGCTACTGACTGAATGAAAGGAGCTGGCATCTCACTCTCATTGAATCTTCTTTATCATGCTAAGAGGAGCAGGAAAAAGCAAAAAATTTCAGAATTGCACCTTGCAATGTGGAGATATTACTGTTTGTGCATTTACAATATTCATTGATTTTTGCCATTGAAAAACGTCCAGAAATGTTTGAAGCTACTGACTGAATGAAAGGAGCTGGCATCTCACTCTCTTTGAATCTTCTTTATCATGCTAGGATTAGCAGGAAAAAGCAAAAAATTTCAGAATTGCACCTTGCAATGTGGAGATATTACTGTTTGTGCATTTACAATATTCATTGATTTTTGCCATTGAAAAACATCATGTTATTCATATACATGAAAAGTTTGAAGCTACTGACTGAATGAAAGGAGCTGGCATCTCACTCTCTTTGAATCTTCTTTATCATGCTAGGATTAGCAGGAAAAAGCAAAAAATTTCAGAATTGCACCTTGCAATGTGGAGATATTACTGTTTGTGCATTTACAATATTCATTGATTTTTGCCATTGAAAAACGTCCAGAAATGTTTGAAGCTACTGACTGAATGAAAGGAGCTGGCATCTCACTCTCTTTGAATCTTCTTTATCATGCTAGGATTAGCAGGAAAAAGCAAAAAATTTCAGAATTGCACCTTGCAATGCGGAGAAATTACTGTTTGTGCATTTACAATATTCATTGATTTTTGCCATTGAAAAACATCATGTTATTCATATACCAGAAATGTTTGAAGCTACTGACTGAATGAAAGGAGCTGGCATCTCACTCTCATTGAATCTTCTTTATCATGCTAAGAGGAGCAGGAAAAAGCAAAAAATTTCAGAATTGCACCTTGCAATGTGGAGATATTACTGTTTGTGCATTTACAATATTCATTGATTTTTGCCATTGAAAAACGTCCAGAAATGTTTGAAGCTACTGACTGAATGAAAGGAGCTGGCATCTCACTCTCTTTGAATCTTCTTTATCATGCTAGGATTAGCAGGAAAAAGCAAAAAATTTCAGAATTGCACCTTGCAATGTGGAGATATTACTGTTTGTGCATTTACAATATTCATTGATTTTTGCCATTGAAAAACGTCCAGAAATGTTTGAAGCTACTGACTGAATGAAAGGAGCTGGCATCTCACTCTCTTTGAATCTTCTTTATCATGCTAGGATTAGCAGGAAAAAGCAAAAAATTTCAGAATTGCACCTTGCAATGTGGAGATATTACTGTTTGTGCATTTACAATATTCATTGATTTTTGCCATTGAAAAACGTCCAGAAATGTTTGAAGCTACTGACTGAATGAAAGGAGCTGGCATCTCACTCTCTTTGAATCTTCTTTATCATGCTAGGATTAGCAGGAAAAAGCAAAAAATTTCAGAACTGCACCTTGCAATGTGGAGATATTACTGTTTGTGCATTTACAATATTCATTGATTTTTGCCATTGAAAAACATCATGTTATTCATATACATGAAATGTTTGAAGCTACTGACTGAATGAAAGGAGCTGGCATCTCACTCTCTTTGAATCTTCTTTATCATGCTAGGATTAGCAGGAAAAAGCAAAAAATTTCAGAATTGCACCTTGCAATGTGGAGATATTACTGTTTGTGCATTTACAATATTCATTGATTTTTGCCATTGAAAAACGTCCAGAAATGTTTGAAGCTACTGACTGAATGAAAGGAGCTGGCATCTCACTCTCTTTGAATCTTCTTTATCATGCTAGGATTAGCAGGAAAAAGCAAAAAATTTCAGAATTGCACCTTGCAATGCGGAGAAATTACTGTTTGTGCATTTACAATATTCATTGATTTTTGCCATTGAAAAACATCATGTTATTCATATACCAGAAATGTTTGAAGCTACTGACTGAATGAAAGGAGCTGGCATCTCACTCTCATTGAATCTTCTTTATCATGCTAAGAGGAGCAGGAAAAAGCAAAAAATTTCAGAATTGCACCTTGCAATGTGGAGATATTACTGTTTGTGCATTTACAATATTCATTGATTTTTGCCATTGAAAAACGTCCAGAAATGTTTGAAGCTACTGACTGAATGAAAGGAGCTGGCATCTCACTCTCTTTGAATCTTCTTTATCATGCTAGGATTAGCAGGAAAAAGCAAAAAATTTCAGAATTGCACCTTGCAATGCGGAGAAATTACTGTTTGTGCATTTACAATATTCATTGATTTTTGCCATTGAAAAACATCATGTTATTCATATACCAGAAATGTTTGAAGCTACTGACTGAATGAAAGGAGCTGGCATCTCACTCTCTTTGAATCTAATTTATCATGCTAGGATTAGCAGGAAAAAGCAAAAAAATTCAGAATTGCACCTTGCAATGTGGAGATATTACTGTTTGTGCATTTACAATATTCATTGATTTTTGCCATTGAAAAACGTCCAGAAATGTTTGAAGCTACTGACTGAATGAAAGGAGCTGGCATCTCACTCTCTTTGAATCTTCTTTATCATGCTAGGATTAGCAGGAAAAAGCAAAAAATTTCAGAATTGCACCTTGCAATGTGGAGATATTACTGTTTGTGCATTTACAATATTCATTGATTTTTGCCATTGAAAAACGTCCAGAAATGTTTGAAGCTACTGACTGAATGAAAGGAGCTGGCATCTCACTCTCTTTGAATCTTCTTTATCATGCTAGGATTAGCAGGAAAAAGCAAAAAATTTCAGAATTGCACCTTGCAATGTGGAGATATTACTGTTTGTGCATTTACAATATTCATTGATTTTTGCCATTGAAAAACGTCCAGAAATGTTTGAAGCTACTGACTGAATGAAAGGACCTGGCATCTCACTCTCTTTGAATCTTCTTTATCATGCTAGGATTAGCAGTAAAAGGCAAAAAATTTCAGAATTGCACCTTGCAATGTGGAGATATTACTGTTTGTGCATTTACAATATTCAGTCATTTTTGCCATTGAAAAACGTCCAGAAATGTTTGAAGCTACTGACTGAATGAAAGGAGCTGGCATCTCACTCTCTTTGATTCTTCTTTATCATGCTAGGATTAGCAGGAAAAAGCAAAAAATTTCAGAATTGCACCTTGCAATGTGGAGATATTACTGTTTGTGCATTTACAATATTCATTGATTTTTGCCATTGAAAAACGTCCAGAAATGTTTGAAGCTACTGACTGAATGAAAGGAGCTGGCATCTCACTCTCTTTGAATCTTCTTTATCATGCTAGGATTAGCAGGAAAAAGCAAAAAATTTCAGAATTGCACCTTGCAATGTGGAGATATTACTGTTTGTGCATTTACAATATTCATTGATTTTTGCCATTGAAAAACATCATGTTATTCATATACCAGAAATGTTTGAAGCTACTGACTGAATGAAAGGAGCTGGCATCTCACTCTCTTTGAATCTTCTTTATCATGCTAGGATTAGCAGGAAAAAGCAAAAATTTCAGAATTGCACCTTGCAATGTGGAGATATTACTGTTTGTGCATTTACAATATTCATTGATTTTTGACATTGAAAAACGTCCAGAAATGTTTGAACCTACTGACTGAATGAAAGGAGCTGGCATCTCACTCTCTTTGAATCTTCTTTATCATGCTAGGATTAGCAGGAAAAAGCAAAAAATTTCAGAATTGCACCTTGCAATGTGGAGATATTACTGTTTGTGCATTTACAATATTCATTGATTTTTGCCATTGAAAAACGTCCAGAAATGTTTGAAGCTACTGACTGAATGAAAGGAGCTGGCATCTCACTCTCTTTGAATCTTCTTTATCATGCTAGGATTAGCAGGAAAAAGCAAAAAATTTCAGAATTGCACCTTGCAATGTGGAGATATTACTGTTTGTGCATTTACAATATTCATTGATTTTTGCCATTGAAAAACGTCCAGAAATGTTTGAAGCTACTGACTGAATGAAAGGAGCTGGCATCTCACTCTCTTTGAATCTTCTTTATCATACTAGGATTAGCAGGAAAAAGCAAAAAATTTCAGAATTGCACCTTGCAATGTGGAGATATTACTGTTTGTGCATTTACAATATTCATTGATTTTTGCCATTGAAAAACGTCCAGAAATGTTTGAAGCTACTGACTGAATGAAAGGAGCTGGCATCTCACTCTCTTTGAATCTTCTTTATCATGCTAGGATTAGCAGGAAAAAGCAAAAAATTTCAGAATTGCACCTTGCAATGTGGAGATATTACTGTTTGTGCATTTACAATATTCATTGATTTTTGCCATTGAAAAACGTCCAGAAATGTTTGAAGCTACTGACTGAATGAAAGGAGCTGGCATCTCACTCTCTTTGAATCTTCTTTATCATGCTAGGATTAGCAGGAAAAAGCAAAAAATTTCAGAATTGCACCTTGCAATGTGGAGATATTACTGTTTGTGCATTTAAAATATTCATTGATTTTTGCCATTGAAAAACGTCCAGAAATGTTTGAAGCTACTGACTGAATGAAAGGAGCTGGCATCTCACTCTCTTTGAATCTTCTTTATCATGCTAGGATTAGCAGGAAAAAGCAAAAAATTTCAGAATTGCACCTTGCAATGTGGAGATATTACTGTTTGTGCATTTACAATATTCATTGATTTTTGCCATTGAAAAACATCATGTTATTCATATACCAGAAATGTTTGAAGCTACTGACTGAATGAAAGGAGCTGGCATCTCACTCTCTTTGAATGTTCTTTATCATGCTAGGATTAGCAGGAAAAAGCAAAAAAATTCAGAATTGCACCTTGCAATGTGGAGATATTACTGTTTGTGCATTTACAATATTCATTGATTTTTGCCATTGAAAAACGTCCAGAAATGTTTGAAGCTACTGACTGAATGAAAGGAGCTGGCATCTCACTCTCTTTGAATCTTCTTTATCATGCTAGGATTAGCAGGAAAAAGCAAAAAATTTCAGAATTGCACCTTGCAATGTGGAGATATTACTGTTTGTGCATTTACAATATTCATTGATTTTTGCCATTGAAAAACGTCCAGAAATGTTTGAAGCTACTGACTGAATGAAAGGAGCTGGCATCTCACTCTCTTTGATTCTTCTTTATCATGCTAGGATTAGCAGTAAAAAGCAAAAAATTTCAGAATTGCACCATGCAATGTGGAGATATTACTGTTTGTGCATTTACAATATTCATTGATTTTTGCCATTGAAAAACGTCCAGAAATGTTTGAAGCTACTGACTGAATGAAAGGAGCTGGCATCTCACTCTCTTTGAATCTTCTTTATCATGCTAGGATTAGCAGGAAAAAGCAAAAAATTTCAGAATTGCACCTTGCAATGTGGACATATTACTGTTTGTGCATTTACAATATTCATTGATTTTTGCCATTGAAAAACGTCCAGAAATGTTTGAAGCTACTGACTGAATGAAAGGAGCTGGCATCTCACTCTCTTTGAATCTTCTTTATCATGCTAGGATTAGCAGGAAAAAGCAAAAAATTTCAGAATTGCACCTTGCAATGTGGAGATATTACTGTTTGTGCATTTACAATATTCATTGATTTTTGCCATTGAAAAACATCATGTTATTCATATACTAGAAATGTTTGAAGCTACTGACTGAATGAAAGGAGCTGGCATCTCACTCTCTTTGAATCTTCTTTATCATGCTAGGATTAGCAGGAAAAAGCAAAAAATTTCAGAATTGCACCTTGCAATGTGGAGATATTACTGTTTGTGCATTTACAATATTCATTGATTTTTGCCATTGAAAAACGTCCAGAAATGTTTGAAGCTACTGACTGAATGAAAGGAGCTGGCATCTCACTCTCTTTGAATCTTCTTTATCATGCTAGGATTAGCAGGAAAAAGCAAAAAATTTCAGAATTGCACCTTGCAATGTGGAGATATTACTGTTTGTGCATTTACAATATTCATTGATTTTTGCCATTGAAAAACGTCCAGAAATGTTTGAAGCTACTGACTGAATGAAAGGAGCTGGCATCTCACTCTCTTTGTATCTTCTTTATCATGCTAGGATTAGCAGGAAAAAGCAAAAAATTTCAGAATTGCACCTTGCAATGTGGAGATATTACTGTTTGTGCATTTACAATATTCATTGATTTTTGCCATTGAAAAACGTCCAGAAATGTTTGAAGCTACTGACTGAATGAAAGGAGCTGGCATCTCACTCTCTTTGAATCTTCTTTATCATGCTAGGATTAGCAGGAAAAAGCAAAAAATTTCAGAATTGCACCTTGCAATGTGGAGATATTACTGCTTGTGCATTTACAATATTCATCGATTTTTGCCATTGAAAAACGTCCAGAAATGTTTGAAGCTACTGACTGAATGAAAGGAGCTGGCATCTCACTCTCTTTGAATCTTCTTTATCATGCTAGGATTAGCAGGAAAAAGCAAAAAATTTCAGAATTGCACCTTGCAATGTGGAGATATTACTGTTTCTGCATTTACAATATTCATTGATTTTTGCCATTGAAAAACGTCCAGAAATGTTTGAAGCTACTGACTGAATGAAAGGAGCTGGCATCTCACACTCTTTAAATCTTCTTTATCATGCTAGGATTAGCAGGAAAAAGCAAAAAATTTCAGAATTGCACCTTGCAATGTGGAGATATTACTGTTTGTGCATTTAAAATATTCATTGATTTTTGCCATTGAAAAACGTCCAGAAATGTTTGAAGCTACTGACTGAATGAAAGGAGCTGGCATCTCACTCTCTTTGAATCTTCTTTATCATGCTAGGATTAGCAGGAAAAAGCAAAAAATTTCAGAATTGCACCTTGCAATGTGGAGATATTACTGTTTGTGCATTTACAATATTCATTGATTTTTGCCATTGAAAAACATCATGTTATTCATATACCAGAAATGTTTGAAGCTACTGACTGAATGAAAGGAGCTGGCATCTCACTCTCTTTGAATCTTCTTTATCATGCTAGGATTAGCAGGAAAAAGCAAAAAAATTCAGAATTGCACCTTGCAATGTGGAGATATTACTGTTTGTGCATTTACAATATTCATTGATTTTTGCCATTGAAAAACGTCCAGAAATGTTTGAAGCTACTGACTGAATGAAAGGAGCTGGCATCTCACTCTCTTTGAATCTTCTTTATCATGCTAGGATTAGCAGGAAAAAGCAAAAAATTTCAGAATTGCACCTTGCAATGTGGAGATATTACTGTTTGTGCATTTACAATATTCATTGATTTTTGCCATTGAAAAACGTCCAGAAATGTTTGAAGCTACTGACTGAATGAAAGGAGCTGGCATCTCACTCTCTTTGATTCTTCTTTATCATGCTAGGATTAGCAGTAAAAAGCAAAAAATTTCAGAATTGCACCATGCAATGTGGAGGTATTACTGTTTGTGCATTTACAATATTCATTGATTTTTGCCATTGAAAAACGTCCAGAAATGTTTGAAACTACTGACTGAATGAAAGGAGCTGGCATCTCACTCTCTTTGAATCTTCTTTATCATGCTAGGATTAGCAGGAAAAAGCAAAAAATTTCAGAATTGCACCTTGCAATGTGGACATATTACTGTTTGTGAATTTACAATATTCATTGATTTTTGCCATTGAAAAACATCATGTTATTCATATACCAGAAATGTTTGAAGCTACTGACTGAATGAAAGGAGCTGGCATCTCACTCTCTTTGAATCTTCTTTATCATGCTAGGATTAGCAGGATAAAGCAAAAAATTTCAGAATTGCACCTTGCAATGTGGAGATATTACTGTTTGTGCATTTACAATATTCATTGATTTTTGCCATTGAAAAACGTCCAGAAATGTTTGAAGCTACTGACTGAATGAAAGGAGCTGGCATCTCACTCTCTTTGTATCTTCTTTATCATGCTAGGATTAGCAGGAAAAAGCAAAAAATTTCAGAATTGCACCTTGCAATGTGGAGATATTACTGTTTGTGCATTTACAATATTCATTGATTTTTGCCATTGAAAAACGTCCAGAAATGTTTGAAGCTACTGACTGAATGAAAGGAGCTGGCATCTCACTCTCTTTGAATCTTCTTTATCATGCTAGGATTAGCAGGAAAAAGCAAAAAATTTCAGAATTGCACCTTGCAATGTGGAGATATTACTGTTTGTGCATTTACAATATTCATCGATTTTTGCCATTGAAAAACGTCCAGAAATGTTTGAAGCTACTGACTGAATGAAAGGAGCTGGCATCTCACTCTCTTTGAATCTTCTTTATCATGCTAGGATTAGCAGGAAAAAGCAAAAAATTTCAGAATTGCACCTTGCAATGTGGAGATATTACTGTTTCTGCATTTACAATATTCATTGATTTTTGCCATTGAAAAACGTCCAGAAATGTTTGAAGCTACTGACTGAATGAAAGGAGCTGGCATCTCACACTCTTTAAATCTTCTTTATCATGCTAGGATTAGCAGGAAAAAGCAAAAAATTTCAGAATTGCACCTTGCAATGTGGAGATATTACTGTTTGTGCATTTAAAATATTCATTGATTTTCGCCATTGAAAAACATCCAGAAATGTTTGAAGCTACTGACTGAATGAAAGGAGCTGGCATCTCACTCTCTTTGAATCTTCTTTATCATGCTAGGATTAGCAGGAAAAAGCAAAAAATTTCAGAATTGCACCTTGCAATGTGGAGATATTACTGTTTGTGCATTTACAATATTCATTGATTTTTGCCATTGAAAAACGTCCAGAAATGTTTGAAGCTACTGACTGAATGAAAGGAGCTGGCATCTCACTCTCTTTGAATCTTCTTTATCATGCTAGGATTAGCAGGAAAAAGCAAAAAATTTCAGAATTGCACCTTGCAATGTGGAGATATTACTGTTTGTGCATTTACAATATTCATTGATTTTTGCCATTGAAAAACGTCCAGAAATGTTTGAAGCTACTGACTGAATGAAAGGACCTGGCATCTCACTCTCTTTGAATCTTCTTTATCATGCTAGGATTAGCAGTAAAAGGCAAAAAATTTCAGAATTGCACCTTGCAATGTGGAGATATTACTGTTTGTGCATTTACAATATTCAGTCATTTTTGCCATTGAAAAACGTCCAGAAATGTTTGAAGCTACTGACTGAATGAAAGGAGCTGGCATCTCACTCTCTTTGATTCTTCTTTATCATGCTAGGATTAGCAGGAAAAAGCAAAAAATTTCAGAATTGCACCTTGCAATGTGGAGATATTACTGTTTGTGCATTTACAATATTCATTGATTTTTGCCATTGAAAAACGTCCAGAAATGTTTGAAGCTACTGACTGAATGAAAGGAGCTGGCATCTCACTCTCTTTGAATCTTCCTTATCATGCTAGGATTAGCAGGAAAAAGCAAAAAATTTCAGAATTGCACCTTGCAATGTGGAGATATTACTGTTTGTGCATTTACAATATTCATTGATTTTTGCCATTGAAAAACGTCCAGAAATGTTTGAAGCTACTGACTGAATGAAAGGAGCTGGCATCTCACTCTCTTTGAATCTTCTTTATCATACTAGGATTAGCAGGAAAAAGCAAAAAATTTCAGAATTGCACCTTGCAATGTGGAGATATTACTGTTTGTGCATTTACAATATTCATTGATTTTTGCCATTGAAAAACGTCCAGAAATGTTTGAAGCTACTGACTGAATGAAAGGAGCTGGCATCTCACTCTCTTTGAATCTTCTTTATCATGCTAGGATTAGCAGGAAAAAGCAAAAAATTTCAGAATTGCACCTTGCAATGTGGAGATATTACTGTTTGTGCATTTACAATATTCATTGATTTTTGCCATTGAAAAACATCATGTTATTCATATACCAGAAATGTTTGAAGCTACTGACTGAATGAAAGGAGCTGGCATCTCACTCTCTTTGAATGTTCTTTATCATGCTAGGATTAGCAGGAAAAAGCAAAAAAATTCAGAATTGCACCTTGCAATGTGGAGATATTACTGTTTGTGCATTTACAATATTCATTGATTTTTGCCATTGAAAAACGTCCAGAAATGTTTGAAGCTACTGACTGAATGAAAGGAGCTGGCATCTCACTCTCTTTGAATCTTCTTTATCATGCTAGGATTAGCAGGAAAAAGCAAAAAATTTCAGAATTGCACCTTGCAATGTGGAGATATTACTGTTTGTGCATTTACAATATTCATTGATTTTTGCCATTGAAAAACGTCCAGAAATGTTTGAAGCTACTGACTGAATGAAAGGAGCTGGCATCTCACTCTCTTTGATTCTTCTTTATCATGCTAGGTTTAGCAGTAAAAAGCAAAAAATTTCAGAATTGCACCATGCAATGTGGAGATATTACTGTTTGTGCATTTACAATATTCATTGATTTTTGCCATTGAAAAACGTCCAGAAATGTTTGAAGCTACTGACTGAATGAAAGGAGCTGGCATCTCACTCTCTTTGAATCTTCTTTATCATGCTAGGATTAGCAGGAAAAAGCAAAAAATTTCAGAATTGCACCTTGCAATGTGGACATATTACTGTTTGTGCATTTACAATATTCATTGATTTTTGCCATTGAAAAACGTCCAGAAATGTTTGAAGCTACTGACTGAATGAAAGGAGCTGGCATCTCACTCTCTTTGAATCTTCTTTATCATGCTAGGATTAGCAGGAAAAAGCAAAAAATTTCAGAATTGCACCTTGCAATGTGGAGATATTACTGTTTGTGCATTTACAATATTCATTGATTTTTGCCATTGAAAAACATCATGTTATTCATATACTAGAAATGTTTGAAGCTACTGACTGAATGAAAGGAGCTGGCATCTCACTCTCTTTGAATCTTCTTTATCATGCTAGGATTAGCAGGAAAAAGCAAAAAATTTCAGAATTGCACCTTGCAATGTGGAGATATTACTGTTTGTGCATTTACAATATTCATTGATTTTTGCCATTGAAAAACGTCCAGAAATGTTTGAAGCTACTGACTGAATGAAAGGAGCTGGCATCTCACTCTCTTTGAATCTTCTTTATCATGCTAGGATTAGCAGGAAAAAGCAAAAAATTTCAGAATTGCACCTTGCAATGTGGAGATATTACTGTTTGTGCATTTACAATATTCATTGATTTTTGCCATTGAAAAACGTCCAGAAATGTTTGAAGCTACTGACTGAATGAAAGGAGCTGGCATCTCACTCTCTTTGTATCTTCTTTATCATGCTAGGATTAGCAGGAAAAAGCAAAAAATTTCAGAATTGCACCTTGCAATGTGGAGATATTACTGTTTGTGCATTTACAATATTCATTGATTTTTGCCATTGAAAAACGTCCAGAAATGTTTGAAGCTACTGACTGAATGAAAGGAGCTGGCATCTCACTCTCTTTGAATCTTCTTTATCATGCTAGGATTAGCAGGAAAAAGCAAAAAATTTCAGAATTGCACCTTGCAATGTGGAGATATTACTGCTTGTGCATTTACAATATTCATCGATTTTTGCCATTGAAAAACGTCCAGAAATGTTTGAAGCTACTGACTGAATGAAAGGAGCTGGCATCTCACTCTCTTTGAATCTTCTTTATCATGCTAGGATTAGCAGGAAAAAGCAAAAAATTTCAGAATTGCACCTTGCAATGTGGAGATATTACTGTTTCTGCATTTACAATATTCATTGATTTTTGCCATTGAAAAACGTCCAGAAATGTTTGAAGCTACTGACTGAATGAAAGGAGCTGGCATCTCACACTCTTTAAATCTTCTTTATCATGCTAGGATTAGCAGGAAAAAGCAAAAAATTTCAGAATTGCACCTTGCAATGTGGAGATATTACTGTTTGTGCATTTAAAATATTCATTGATTTTTGCCATTGAAAAACGTCCAGAAATGTTTGAAGCTACTGACTGAATGAAAGGAGCTGGCATCTCACTCTCTTTGAATCTTCTTTATCATGCTAGGATTAGCAGGAAAAAGCAAAAAATTTCAGAATTGCACCTTGCAATGTGGAGATATTACTGTTTGTGCATTTACAATATTCATTGATTTTTGCCATTGAAAAACATCATGTTATTCATATACCAGAAATGTTTGAAGCTACTGACTGAATGAAAGGAGCTGGCATCTCACTCTCTTTGAATCTTCTTTATCATGCTAGGATTAGCAGGAAAAAGCAAAAAAATTCAGAATTGCACCTTGCAATGTGGAGATATTACTGTTTGTGCATTTACAATATTCATTGATTTTTGCCATTGAAAAACGTCCAGAAATGTTTGAAGCTACTGACTGAATGAAAGGAGCTGGCATCTCACTCTCTTTGAATCTTCTTTATCATGCTAGGATTAGCAGGAAAAAGCAAAAAATTTCAGAATTGCACCTTGCAATGTGGAGATATTACTGTTTGTGCATTTACAATATTCATTGATTTTTGCCATTGAAAAACGTCCAGAAATGTTTGAAGCTACTGACTGAATGAAAGGAGCTGGCATCTCACTCTCTTTGATTCTTCTTTATCATGCTAGGATTAGCAGTAAAAAGCAAAAAATTTCAGAATTGCACCATGCAATGTGGAGGTATTACTGTTTGTGCATTTACAATATTCATTGATTTTTGCCATTGAAAAACGTCCAGAAATGTTTGAAACTACTGACTGAATGAAAGGAGCTGGCATCTCACTCTCTTTGAATCTTCTTTATCATGCTAGGATTAGCAGGAAAAAGCAAAAAATTTCAGAATTGCACCTTGCAATGTGGACATATTACTGTTTGTGAATTTACAATATTCATTGATTTTTGCCATTGAAAAACATCATGTTATTCATATACCAGAAATGTTTGAAGCTACTGACTGAATGAAAGGAGCTGGCATCTCACTCTCTTTGAATCTTCTTTATCATGCTAGGATTAGCAGGATAAAGCAAAAAATTTCAGAATTGCACCTTGCAATGTGGAGATATTACTGTTTGTGCATTTACAATATTCATTGATTTTTGCCATTGAAAAACGTCCAGAAATGTTTGAAGCTACTGACTGAATGAAAGGAGCTGGCATCTCACTCTCTTTGTATCTTCTTTATCATGCTAGGATTAGCAGGAAAAAGCAAAAAATTTCAGAATTGCACCTTGCAATGTGGAGATATTACTGTTTGTGCATTTACAATATTCATTGATTTTTGCCATTGAAAAACGTTCAGAAATGTTTGAAGCTACTGACTGAATGAAAGGAGCTGGCATCTCACTCTCTTTGAATCTTCTTTATCATGCTAGGATTAGCAGGAAAAAGCAAAAAATTTCAGAATTGCACCTTGCAATGTGGAGATATTACTGTTTGTGCATTTACAATATTCATCGATTTTTGCCATTGAAAAACGTCCAGAAATGTTTGAAGCTACTGACTGAATGAAAGGAGCTGGCATCTCACTCTCTTTGAATCTTCTTTATCATGCTAGGATTAGCAGGAAAAAGCAAAAAATTTCAGAATTGCACCTTGCAATGTGGAGATATTACTGTTTCTGCATTTACAATATTCATTGATTTTTGCCATTGAAAAACGTCCAGAAATGTTTGAAGCTACTGACTGAATGAAAGGAGCTGGCATCTCACACTCTTTAAATCTTCTTTATCATGCTAGGATTAGCAGGAAAAAGCAAAAAATTTCAGAATTGCACCTTGCAATGTGGAGATATTACTGTTTGTGCATTTAAAATATTCATTGATTTTCGCCATTGAAAAACGTCCAGAAATGTTTGAAGCTACTGACTGAATGAAAGGAGCTGGCATCTCACTCTCTTTGAATCTTCTTTATCATGCTAGGATTAGCAGGAAAAAGCAAAAAATTTCAGAATTGCACCTTGCAATGTGGAGATATTACTGTTTGTGCATTTACAATATTCATTGATTTTTGCCATTGAAAAACATCATGTTATTCATATACCAGAAATGTTTGAAGCTACTGACTGAATGAAAGGAGCTGGCATCTCACTCTCTTTGAATCTTCTTTATCATGCTAGGATTAGCAGGAAAAAGCAAAAAAATTCAGAATTGCACCTTGCAATGTGGAGATATTACTGTTTGTGCATTTACAATATTCATTGATTTTTGCCATTGAAAAACGTCCAGAAATGTTTGAAGCTACTGACTGAATGAAAGGAGCTGGCATCTCACTCTCTTTGAATCTTCTTTATCATGCTAGGATTAGCAGGAAAAAGCAAAAAATTTCAGAATTGCACCTTGCAATGTGGAGATATTACTGTTTGTGCATTTACAATATTCATTGATTTTTGCCATTGAAAAACGTCCAGAAATGTTTGAAGCTACTGACTGAATGAAAGGAGCTGGCATCTCACTCTCTTTGATTCTTCTTTATCATGCTAGGATTAGCAGTAAAAAGCAAAAAATTTCAGAATTGCACCATGCAATGTGGAGATATTACTGTTTGTGCATTTACAATATTCATTGATTTTTGCCATTGAAAAACGTCCAGAAATGTTTGAAGCTACTGACTGAATGAAAGGAGCTGGCATCTCACTCTCTTTGAATCTTCTTTATCATGCTAGGATTAGCAGGAAAAAGCAAAAAATTTCAGAATTGCACCTTGCAATGTGGACATATTACTGTTTGTGAATTTACAATATTCATTGATTTTTGCCATTGAAAAACATCATGTTATTCATATACCAGAAATGTTTGAAGCTACTGACTGAATGAAAGGAGCTGGCATCTCACTCTCTTTGAATCTTCTTTATCATGCTAGGATTAGCAGGATAAAGCAAAAAATTTCAGAATTGCACCTTGCAATGTGGAGATATTACTGTTTGTGCATTTACAATATTCATTGATTTTTGCCATTGAAAAACGTCCAGAAATGTTTGAAGCTACTGACTGAATGAAAGGAGCTGGCATCTCACTCTCTTTGAATCTTCTTTATCATGCTAGGATTAGCAGGAAAAAGCAAAAAATTTCAGAATTGCACCTTGCAATGTGGAGATATTACTGTTTGTGCATTTACAATATTCATTGATTTTTGCCATTGAAAAACGTCCAGAAATGTTTGAAGCTACTGACTGAATGAAAGGAGCTGGCATCTCACTCTCTTTGAATCTTCTTTATCATGCTAGGATTAGCAGGAAAAAGCAAAAAATTTCAGAATTGCACCTTGCAATGTGGAGATATTACTGTTTGTGCATTTACAATATTCATTGATTTTTGCCATTGAAAAACGTCCAGAAATGTTTGAAGCTACTGACTGAATGAAAGGAGCTGGCATCTCACTCTCTTTGAATCTTCTTTATCATGCTAGGATTAGCAGGAAAAAGCAAAAAATTTCAGAATTGCACCTTGCAATGTGGAGATATTACTGTTTGTGCATTTACAATATTCATTGATTTTTGCCATTGAAAAACGTCCAGAAATGTTTGAAGCTACTGACTGAATGAAAGGAGCTGGCATCTCACTCTCTTTGAATCTTCTTTATCATGCTAGGATTAGCAGGAAAAAGCAAAAAATTTCAGAATTGCACCTTTCAATGTGGAGATATTACTGTTTGTGCATTTACAATATTCATTGATTTTTGCCATTGAAAAACGTCCAGAAATGTTTGAAGCTACTGACTGAATGAAAGGAGCTGGCATTTCACTCTCTTTGAATCTTCTTTATCATGCTAGGATTAGCAGGAAAAAGCAAAAAATTTCAGAATTGCACCTTGCAATGTGGAGATATTACTGTTTGTGCATTTACAATATTCATTGATTTTTGCCATTGAAAAACGTCCAGAAATGTTTGAAGCTACTGACTGAATGAAAGGAGCTGGCATCTCACTCTCTTTGAATCTTCTTTATCATGCTAGGATTAGCAGGAAAAAGCAAACAATTTCAGAATTGCACCTTGCAATGTGGAGATATTACTGTTTGTGCATTTACAATATTCATTGATTTTTGCCATTGAAAAACGTCCAGAAATGTTTGAAGCTACTGACTGAATGAAAGGAGCTGGCATCTCACTCTCTTTGAATCTTCTTTATCATGCTAGGATTAGCAGGAAAAAACAAAAAATTTCAGAATTGCACCTTGCAATGTGGAGATATTACTGTTTGTGCATTTACAATATTCATTGATTTTTGCCATTGAAAAACATCATGTTATTCATATACCAGAAATGTTTGAAGCTACTGACTGAATGAAAGGAGCTGGCATCTCACTCTCTTTGAATCTTCTTTATCATGCTAGGATTAGCAGGAAAAAGCAAAAAATTTCAGAATTGCACCTTGCAATGTGGAGATATTACTGTTTGTGCATTTACAATATTCATTGATTTTTGCCATTGAAAAACGTCCAGAAATGTTTGAAGCTACTGACTGAATGAAAGGAGCTGGCATCTCACTCTCTTTGAATCTTCTTTATCATGCTAGGATTAGCAGGAAAAAGCAAAAAATTTCAGAATTGCACCTTGCAATGTGGAGATATTACTGTTTGTGCATTTACAATATTCATTGATTTTTGCCATTGAAAAACGTCCAGAAATGTTTGAAGCTACTGACTGAATGAAAGGAGCTGGCATCTCACTCTCTTTGAATCTTCTTTATCATGCTAGGATTAGCAGGAAAAAGCAAAAAATTTCAGAATTGCACCTTGCAATGTGGAGATATTACTGTTTGTGCATTTACAATATTCATTGATTTTTGCCATTGAAAAACATCATGTTATTCATATACCAGAAATGTTTGAAGCTACTGACTGAATGAAAGGAGCTGGCATCTCACTCTCTTTGAATCTTCTTTATCATGCTAGGATTAGCAGGAAAAAGCAAAAAATTTCAGAATTGCACCTTGCAATGTGGAGATATTACTGTTTGTGCATTTACAATATTCATTGATTTTTGCCATTGAAAAACATCATGTTATTCATATACCAGAAATGTTTGAAGCTACTTACTGAATGAAAGGAGCTGGCATCTCACTCTCTTTGAATCTTCTTTATCATGCTAGGATTAGCAGGAAAAAGCAAAAAAATTCAGAATTGAACCTTGCAATGTCGAGATATTACTGTTTGTGCATTTACAATATTCATTGATTTTTGCCATTGAAAAACATCATGTTATTCATATACCAGAAATGTTTGAAGCTACTGACTGAATGAAAGGAGCTGGCATCTCACTCTCTTTGAATCTTCTTTATCATGCTAGGATTAGCAGGAAAAAGCAAAAAATTTCAGAATTGCACCTTGCAATGTGGAGATATTACTGTTTGTTCATTTACAATATTCATTGATTTTTGCCATTGAAAAACATCATGTTATTCATATACCAGAAATGTTTGAAGCTACTGACTGAATGAAAGGAGCTGGCATCTCACTCTCTTTGAATCTTCTTTGTCATGCTAGGATTAGCAGGAAAAAGCAAAAAATTTCAGAATTGCACCTTGCAATGTGGAGATATTACTGTTTGTGCATTTACAATATTCATTGATTTTTGCCATTGAAAAACATCATGTTATTCATATACCAGAAATGTTTGAAGCTACTGACTGAATGAAAGGAGCTGGCATCTCACTCTCTTTGAATCTTCTTTATCATGCTAGGATTAGCAGGAAAAAGCAAAAAATTTCAGAATTGCACCTTGCAATGTGGAGATATTACTGTTTGTGCATTTACAATATTCATTGATTTTTGCCATTGAAAAACGTCCAGAAATGTTTGAAGCTACTGACTGAATGAAAGGAGCTGGCATCTCACTCTCTTTGAATCTTCTTTATCATGCTAGGATTAGCAGGAAAAAGCAAAAAATTTCAGAATTGCACATTGCAATGCGTAGAAATTACTGTTTGTGCATTTACAATATTCATTGATTTTTGCCATTGAAAAACATCATGTTATTCATATACCAGAAATGTTTGAAGCTACTGACTGAATGAAAGGAGCTGGCATCTCACTCTCTTTGAATCTTCTTTATCATGCTAAGAGGAGCAGGAAGAAGCAAAAAATTTCAGAATTGCACCTTGCAATGTGGAGATATTACTGTTTGTGCATTTACAATATTCATTGATTTTTGCCATTGAAAAACGTCCAGAAATGTTTGAAGCTACTGACTGAATGAAAGGAGCTGGCATCTCACTCTCTTTGAATCTTCTTTATCATGGTAGGATTAGCAGGAAAAAGCAAAAAATTTCAGAATTGCACCTTGCAATGTGGAGATATTACTGTTTGTGCATTTACAATATTCATTGATTTTTGCCATTGAAAAACATCATGTTATTCATATACCAGAAATGTTTGAAGCTACTGACTGAATGAAAGGAGCTGGCATCTCACTCTCTTTGAATCTTCTTTATCATGCTAGGATTAGCAGGAAAAAGCAAAAAATTTCAGAATTGCACCTTGCAATGTGGAGATATTACTATTTGTGCATTTACAATATTCATTGATTTTTGCCATTGAAAAACGTCCAGAAATGTTTGAAGCTACTGACTGAATGAAAGGAGCTGGCATCTCACTCTCTTTGAATCTTCTTTATCATGGTAGGATTAGCAGGAAAAAGCAAAAAATTTCAGAATTGCACCTTGCAATGTGGAGATATTACTGTTTGTGCATTTACAATATTCATTGATTTTTGCCATTGAAAAACATCATGTTATTCATATACCAGAAATGTTTGAAGCTACTGACTGAATGAAAGGAGCTGGCATCTCACTCTCTTTGAATCTTCTTTATCATGCTAGGATTAGCAGGAAAAAGCAAAAAATTTCAGAATTGCACCTTGCAATGTGGAGATATTACTGTTTGTGCATTTACAATATTCATTGATTTTTGCCATTGAAAAACGTCCAGAAATGTTTGAAGCTACTGACTGAATGAAAGGAGCTGGCATCTCACTCTCTTTGAATCTTCTTTATCATGCTAGGATTAGCAGGAAAAAGCAAAAAATTTCAGAATTGCACCTTGCAATGTGGAGATATTACTGTTTGTGCATTTACAATATTCATTGATTTTTGCCATTGAAAAACGTCCAGAAATGTTTGAAGCTACTGACTGAATGAAAGGAGCTGGCATCTCACTCTCTTTTAATCTTCTTTATCATGCTAGGATTAGCAGGAAAAAGCAAAAAATTTCAGAATTGCACCTTGCAATGTGGAGATATTACTGTTTGTGCATTTACAATATTCATTGATTTTTGCCATTGAAAAACATCATGTTATTCATATACCAGAAATGTTTGAAGCTACTGACTGAATGAAAGGAGCTGGCATCTCACTCTCTTTGAATCTTCTTTATCATGCTAGGATTAGCAGGAAAAAGCAAAAAATTTCAGAATTGCACCTTGCAATGTGGAGATATTACTGTTTGTGCATTTACAAAATTCATTGATTTTTGCCATTGAAAACATCCAGAAATGTTTGAAGCTACTGACTGAATGAAAGGAGCTGGCATCTCACTCTCTTTGAATCTTCTTTATCATGCTAGGATTAGCAGGAAAAAGCAAAAAATTTCAGAATTGCACCTTGCAATGTGGAGATATTACTGTTTGTGCATTTACAATATTCATTGATTTTTGCCATTGAAAAACGTCCAGAAATGTTTGAAGCTACTGACTGAATGAAAGGAGCTGGCATCTCACTCTCTTTGAATCTTCTTTATCATGCTAGGATTAGCAGGAAAAAGCAAAAAATTTCAGAATTGCACCTTGCAATGTGGACATATTACTGTTTGTGCATTTACAATATTCATTGATTTTTGCCATTGAAAAACGTCCAGAAATGTTTGAAGCTACTGACTGAATGAAAGGAGCTGGCATCTCACTCTCTTTGAATCTTCTTTATCATGCTAGGATTAGCAGGAAAAAGCAAAAAATTTCAGAATTGCACCTTGCAATGTGGAGATATTACTGTTTGTGCACTTACAATATTCATTGATTTTTGCCATTGAAAAACGTCCAGAAATGTTTGAAGCTACTGACTGAATGAAAGGAGCTGGCATCTCACTCTCTTTGAATCTTCTTTATCATGCTAGGATTAGCAGGAAAAAGCAAAAAATTTCAGAATTGCACCTTGCAATGTGGAGATATTACTGTTTGTGCATTTACAATATTCATTGATTTTTGCCATTGAAAAACATCATGTTATTCATATACCAGAAATGTTTGAAGCTACTGACTGAATGAAAGGAGCTGGCATCTCACTCTCTTTGAATCTTCTTTATCATGCTAGGATTAGCAGGAAAAAGCAAAAAATTTCAGAATTGCACATTGCAATGCGTAGAAATTACTGTTTGTGCATTTACAATATTCATTGATTTTTGCCATTGAAAAACATCATGTTATTCATATACCAGAAATGTTTGAAGCTACTGACTGAATGAAAGGAGCTGGCATCTCACTCTCTTTGAATCTTCTTTATCATGCTAAGAGGAGCAGGAAGAAGCAAAAAATTTCAGAATTGCACCTTGCAATGTGGAGATATTACTGTTTGTGCATTTACAATATTCATTGATTTTTGCCATTGAAAAACGTCCAGAAATGTTTGAAGCTACTGACTGAATGAAAGGAGCTGGCATCTCACTCTCTTTGAATCTTCTTTATCATGGTAGGATTAGCAGGAAAAAGCAAAAAATTTCAGAATTGCACCTTGCAATGTGGAGATATTACTGTTTGTGCATTTACAATATTCATTGATTTTTGCCATTGAAAAACATCATGTTATTCATATACCAGAAATGTTTGAAGCTACTGACTGAATGAAAGGAGCTGGCATCTCACTCTCTTTGAATCTTCTTTATCATGCTAGGATTAGCAGGAAAAAGCAAAAAATTTCAGAATTGCACCTTGCAATGTGGAGATATTACTATTTGTGCATTTACAATATTCATTGATTTTTGCCATTGAAAAACGTCCAGAAATGTTTGAAGCTACTGACTGAATGAAAGGAGCTGGCATCTCACTCTCTTTGAATCTTCTTTATCATGGTAGGATTAGCAGGAAAAAGCAAAAAATTTCAGAATTGCACCTTGCAATGTGGAGATATTACTGTTTGTGCATTTACAATATTCATTGATTTTTGCCATTGAAAAACGTCCAGAAATGTTTGAAGCTACTGACTGAATGAAAGGAGCTGGCATCTCACTCTCTTTGAATCTTCTTTATCATGCTAGGATTAGCAGGAAAAAGCAAAAAATTTCAGAATTGCACCTTGCAATGTGGAGATATTACTGTTTGTGCATTTACAATATTCATTGATTTTTGCCATTGAAAAACGTCCAGAAATGTTTGAAGCTACTGACTGAATGAAAGGAGCTGGCATCTCACTCTCTTTTAATCTTCTTTATCATGCTAGGATTAGCAGGAAAAAGCAAAAAATTTCAGAATTGCACCTTGCAATGTGGAGATATTACTGTTTGTGCATTTACAATATTCATTGATTTTTGCCATTGAAAAACATCATGTTATTCATATACCAGAAATGTTTGAAGCTACTGACTGAATGAAAGGAGCTGGCATCTCACTCTCTTTGAATCTTCTTTATCATGCTAGGATTAGCAGGAAAAAGCAAAAAATTTCAGAATTGCACCTTGCAATGTGGAGATATTACTGTTTGTGCATTTACAAAATTCATTGATTTTTGCCATTGAAAACATCCAGAAATGTTTGAAGCTACTGACTGAATGAAAGGAGCTGGCATCTCACTCTCTTTGAATCTTCTTTATCATGCTAGGATTAGCAGGAAAAAGCAAAAAATTTCAGAATTGCACCTTGCAATGTGGAGATATTACTGTTTGTGCATTTACAATATTCATTGATTTTTGCCATTGAAAAACGTCCAGAAATGTTTGAAGCTACTGACTGAATGAAAGGAGCTGGCATCTCACTCTCTTTGAATCTTCTTTATCATGCTAGGATTAGCAGGAAAAAGCAAAAAATTTCAGAATTGCACCTTGCAATGTGGACATATTACTGTTTGTGCATTTACAATATTCATTGATTTTTGCCATTGAAAAACGTCCAGAAATGTTTGAAGCTACTGACTGAATGAAAGGAGCTGGCATCTCACTCTCTTTGAATCTTCTTTATCATGCTAGGATTAGCAGGAAAAAGCAAAAAATTTCAGAATTGCACCTTGCAATGTGGAGATATTACTGTTTGTGCACTTACAATATTCATTGATTTTTGCCATTGAAAAACGTCCAGAAATGTTTGAAGCTACTGACTGAATGAAAGGAGCTGGCATCTCACTCTCTTTGAATCTTCTTTATCATGCTAGGATTAGCAGGAAAAAGCAAAAAATTTCAGAATTGCACCTTGCAATGTGGAGATATTACTGTTTGTGCATTTACAATATTCATTGATTTTTGCCATTGAAAAACATCATGTTATTCATATACCAGAAATGTTTGAAGCTACTGACTGAATGAAAGGAGCTGGCATCTCACTCTCTTTGAATCTTCTTTATCATGCTAGGATTAGCAGGAAAAAGCAAAAGATTTCAGAATTGCACCTTGCAATGTGGAGATATTACTGTTTGTGCATTTACAATATTCATTGATTTTTGCCATTGAAAACATCCAGAAATGTTTGAAGCTACTGACTGAATGAAAGGAGCTGGCATCTCACTCTCTTTGAATCTTCTTTATCATGCTAGGATTAGCAGGAAAAAGCAAAAAATTTCAGAATTGCACCTTGCAATGTGGAGATATTACTGTTTGTGCATTTACAATATTCATTGATTTTTGCCATTGAAAAATGTCCAGAAATGTTTGAAGCTACTGACTGAATGAAAGGAGCTGGCATCTCACTCTCTTTGAATCTTCTTTATCATGCTAGGATTAGCAGGAAAAAGCAAAAAATTTCAGAATTGCACCTTGCAATGTGGACACATTACTGTTTGTGCATTTACAATATTCATTGATTTTTGCCATTGAAAAACATCATGTTATTCATATACCAGAAATGTTTGAAGCTACTGACTGAATGAAAGGAGCTGGCATCTCACTCTCTTTGAATCTTCTTTATCATGCTAGGATTAGCAGGAAAAAGCAAAAAATTTCAGAATTGCACCTTGCAATGCGGACAAATTACTGTTTGTGCATTTACAATATTCATTGATTTTTGCCATTGAAAAACATCATGTTATTCATATACCAGAAATGTTTGAAGCTACTGACTGAATGAAAGGAGCTGGCATCTCACTCTCTTTGAATCTTCTTTATCATGCTAGGATTAGCAGGAAAAAGCAAAAAATTTCAGAATTGCACCTTGCAATGTGGAGATATTACTGTTTGTGCATTTACAATATTCATTGATTTTTGCCATTGAAAAACGTCCAGAAATGTTTGAAGCTACTGACTGAATGAAAGGAGCTGGCATCTCACTCTCTTTGAATCTTCTTTATCATGCTAGGATTAGCAGGAAAAAGCAAAAAATTTCAGAATTGCACCTTGCAATGTGGAGATATTACTGTTTGTGCATTTACAATATTCATTGATTTTTGCCATTGAAAAACGTCCAGAAATGTTTGAAGCTACTGACTGAATGAAAGGAGCTGGCATCTCACTCTCTTTGAATCTTCTTTATCATGCTAGGATTAGCAGGAAAAAGCAAAAAATTTCAGAATTGCACCTTGCAATGTGGAGATATTACTGTTTGTGCATTTACAATATTCATTGATTTTTGCCATTGAAAAACATCATGTTATTCATATACCAGAAATGTTTGAAGCTACTGACTGAATGAAAGGAGCTGGCATCTCACTCTCTTTGAATCTTCTTTATCATGCTAGGATTAGCAGGAAAAAGCAAAAAATTTCAGAATTGCACCTTGCAATGTGGAGATATTACTGTTTGTGCATTTACAATATTCATTGATTTTTGCCATTGAAAAACATCATGTTATTCATATACCAGAAATGTTTGAAGCTACTTACTGAATGAAAGGAGCTGGCATCTCACTCTCTTTGAATCTTCTTTATCATGCTAGGATTAGCAGGAAAAAGCAAAAAAATTCAGAATTGAACCTTGCAATGTCGAGATATTACTGTTTGTGCATTTACAATATTCATTGATTTTTGCCATTGAAAAACATCATGTTATTCATATACCAGAAATGTTTGAAGCTACTGACTGAATGAAAGGAGCTGGCATCTCACTCTCTTTGAATCTTCTTTATCATGCTAGGATTAGCAGGAAAAAGCAAAAAATTTCAGAATTGCACCTTGCAATGTGGAGATATTACTGTTTGTTCATTTACAATATTCATTGATTTTTGCCATTGAAAAACATCATGTTATTCATATACCAGAAATGTTTGAAGCTACTGACTGAATGAAAGGAGCTGGCATCTCACTCTCTTTGAATCTTCTTTGTCATGCTAGGATTAGCAGGAAAAAGCAAAAAATTTCAGAATTGCACCTTGCAATGTGGAGATATTACTGTTTGTGCATTTACAATATTCATTGATTTTTGCCATTGAAAAACATCATGTTATTCATATACCAGAAATGTTTGAAGCTACTGACTGAATGAAAGGAGCTGGCATCTCACTCTCTTTGAATCTTCTTTATCATGCTAGGATTAGCAGGAAAAAGCAAAAAATTTCAGAATTGCACCTTGCAATGTGGAGATATTACTGTTTGTGCATTTACAATATTCATTGATTTTTGCCATTGAAAAACGTCCAGAAATGTTTGAAGCTACTGACTGAATGAAAGGAGCTGGCATCTCACTCTCTTTGAATCTTCTTTATCATGCTAGGATTAGCAGGAAAAAGCAAAAAATTTCAGAATTGCACATTGCAATGCGTAGAAATTACTGTTTGTGCATTTACAATATTCATTGATTTTTGCCATTGAAAAACATCATGTTATTCATATACCAGAAATGTTTGAAGCTACTGACTGAATGAAAGGAGCTGGCATCTCACTCTCTTTGAATCTTCTTTATCATGCTAAGAGGAGCAGGAAGAAGCAAAAAATTTCAGAATTGCACCTTGCAATGTGGAGATATTACTGTTTGTGCATTTACAATATTCATTGATTTTTGCCATTGAAAAACGTCCAGAAATGTTTGAAGCTACTGACTGAATGAAAGGAGCTGGCATCTCACTCTCTTTGAATCTTCTTTATCATGGTAGGATTAGCAGGAAAAAGCAAAAAATTTCAGAATTGCACCTTGCAATGTGGAGATATTACTGTTTGTGCATTTACAATATTCATTGATTTTTGCCATTGAAAAACATCATGTTATTCATATACCAGAAATGTTTGAAGCTACTGACTGAATGAAAGGAGCTGGCATCTCACTCTCTTTGAATCTTCTTTATCATGCTAGGATTAGCAGGAAAAAGCAAAAAATTTCAGAATTGCACCTTGCAATGTGGAGATATTACTATTTGTGCATTTACAATATTCATTGATTTTTGCCATTGAAAAACGTCCAGAAATGTTTGAAGCTACTGACTGAATGAAAGGAGCTGGCATCTCACTCTCTTTGAATCTTCTTTATCATGGTAGGATTAGCAGGAAAAAGCAAAAAATTTCAGAATTGCACCTTGCAATGTGGAGATATTACTGTTTGTGCATTTACAATATTCATTGATTTTTGCCATTGAAAAACATCATGTTATTCATATACCAGAAATGTTTGAAGCTACTGACTGAATGAAAGGAGCTGGCATCTCACTCTCTTTGAATCTTCTTTATCATGCTAGGATTAGCAGGAAAAAGCAAAAAATTTCAGAATTGCACCTTGCAATGTGGAGATATTACTGTTTGTGCATTTACAATATTCATTGATTTTTGCCATTGAAAAACGTCCAGAAATGTTTGAAGCTACTGACTGAATGAAAGGAGCTGGCATCTCACTCTCTTTGAATCTTCTTTATCATGCTAGGATTAGCAGGAAAAAGCAAAAAATTTCAGAATTGCACCTTGCAATGTGGAGATATTACTGTTTGTGCATTTACAATATTCATTGATTTTTGCCATTGAAAAACGTCCAGAAATGTTTGAAGCTACTGACTGAATGAAAGGAGCTGGCATCTCACTCTCTTTTAATCTTCTTTATCATGCTAGGATTAGCAGGAAAAAGCAAAAAATTTCAGAATTGCACCTTGCAATGTGGAGATATTACTGTTTGTGCATTTACAATATTCATTGATTTTTGCCATTGAAAAACATCATGTTATTCATATACCAGAAATGTTTGAAGCTACTGACTGAATGAAAGGAGCTGGCATCTCACTCTCTTTGAATCTTCTTTATCATGCTAGGATTAGCAGGAAAAAGCAAAAAATTTCAGAATTGCACCTTGCAATGTGGAGATATTACTGTTTGTGCATTTACAAAATTCATTGATTTTTGCCATTGAAAACATCCAGAAATGTTTGAAGCTACTGACTGAATGAAAGGAGCTGGCATCTCACTCTCTTTGAATCTTCTTTATCATGCTAGGATTAGCAGGAAAAAGCAAAAAATTTCAGAATTGCACCTTGCAATGTGGAGATATTACTGTTTGTGCATTTACAATATTCATTGATTTTTGCCATTGAAAAACGTCCAGAAATGTTTGAAGCTACTGACTGAATGAAAGGAGCTGGCATCTCACTCTCTTTGAATCTTCTTTATCATGCTAGGATTAGCAGGAAAAAGCAAAAAATTTCAGAATTGCACCTTGCAATGTGGACATATTACTGTTTGTGCATTTACAATATTCATTGATTTTTGCCATTGAAAAACGTCCAGAAATGTTTGAAGCTACTGACTGAATGAAAGGAGCTGGCATCTCACTCTCTTTGAATCTTCTTTATCATGCTAGGATTAGCAGGAAAAAGCAAAAAATTTCAGAATTGCACCTTGCAATGTGGAGATATTACTGTTTGTGCACTTACAATATTCATTGATTTTTGCCATTGAAAAACGTCCAGAAATGTTTGAAGCTACTGACTGAATGAAAGGAGCTGGCATCTCACTCTCTTTGAATCTTCTTTATCATGCTAGGATTAGCAGGAAAAAGCAAAAAATTTCAGAATTGCACCTTGCAATGTGGAGATATTACTGTTTGTGCATTTACAATATTCATTGATTTTTGCCATTGAAAAACATCATGTTATTCATATACCAGAAATGTTTGAAGCTACTGACTGAATGAAAGGAGCTGGCATCTCACTCTCTTTGAATCTTCTTTATCATGCTAGGATTAGCAGGAAAAAGCAAAAGATTTCAGAATTGCACCTTGCAATGTGGAGATATTACTGTTTGTGCATTTACAATATTCATTGATTTTTGCCATTGAAAACATCCAGAAATGTTTGAAGCTACTGACTGAATGAAAGGAGCTGGCATCTCACTCTCTTTGAATCTTCTTTATCATGCTAGGATTAGCAGGAAAAAGCAAAAAATTTCAGAATTGCACCTTGCAATGTGGAGATATTACTGTTTGTGCATTTACAATATTCATTGATTTTTGCCATTGAAAAATGTCCAGAAATGTTTGAAGCTACTGACTGAATGAAAGGAGCTGGCATCTCACTCTCTTTGAATCTTCTTTATCATGCTAGGATTAGCAGGAAAAAGCAAAAAATTTCAGAATTGCACCTTGCAATGTGGACACATTACTGTTTGTGCATTTACAATATTCATTGATTTTTGCCATTGAAAAACATCATGTTATTCATATACCAGAAATGTTTGAAGCTACTGACTGAATGAAAGGAGCTGGCATCTCACTCTCTTTGAATCTTCTTTATCATGCTAGGATTAGCAGGAAAAAGCAAAAAATTTCAGAATTGCACCTTGCAATGCGGACAAATTACTGTTTGTGCATTTACAATATTCATTGATTTTTGCCATTGAAAAACATCATGTTATTCATATACCAGAAATGTTTGAAGATACTGACTGAATGAAAGGAGCTGGCATCTCACTCTCTTTGAATCTTCTTTATCATGCTAAGTGGAGCAGGAAAAAGGAAAAAAATTCAGAATTGCACCTTGCAATGTGGAGATATTACTGTTTGTGCATTTACAATATTCATTGATTTTTGCCATTGAAAAACGTCCAGAAATGTTTGAAGCTACTGACTGAATGAAAGGAGCTGGCATCTCACTCTCTTTGAATCTTCTTTATCATGCTAGGATTAGCAGGAAACAGCAAAAAATTTCAGAATTGCACCTTGCAATGTGGAGATATTACTGTTTGTGCATTTACAATATTCATTGATTTTTGCCATTGAAAAACGTCCAGAAATGTTTGAAGCTACTGACTGAATGAAAGGAGCTGGCATCTCACTCTCTTTGAATCTTCTTTATCATGCTAGGAATACCAGGAAAAAGCAAAAAATTTCAGAATTGCACCTTGCAATGTGGAGATATTACTGTTTGTGCATTTACAATATTCATTGATTTTTGCCATTGAAAAACGTCCAGAAATGTTTGAAGCTACTGACTGAATGAAAGGAGCTGGCATCTCACTCTCTTTGAATCTTCTTTATCATGCTAGGATTAGCAGGAAAAAGCAAAAAATTTCAGAATTGCACCTTGCAATGTGGAGATATTACTGTTTGTGCATTTATAATATTCATTGATTTTTGCCATTGAAAAACGTCCAGAAATGTTTGAAGCTACTGACTGAATGAAAGGAGCTGGCATCTCACTCTCTTTGAATCTTCTTTATCATGCTAGGATTAGCAGGAAAAAGCAAAAAATTTCAGAATTGCACCTTGCAATGTGGAGATATTACTGTTTGTGCATTTACAATATTCATTGATTTTTGCCATTGAAAAATGTCCAGAAATGTTTGAAGCTACTGACTGAATGAAAGGAGCTGGCATCTCACTCTCTTTGAATCTTCTTTATCAAGCTAGGATTAGCAGGAAAAAGCAAAAAATTTCAGAATTGCACCTTGCAATGTGGAGATATTACTGTTTGTGCATTTACAATATTCATTGATTTTTGCCATTGAAAAACGTCCAGAAATGTTTGAAGCTACTGACTGAATGAAAGGAGCTGGCATCTCACTCTCTTTGAATCTTCTTTATCATGCTAGGATTAGCAGGAAAAAGCAAAAAATTTCAGAATTGCACCTTGCAATGTGGAGATATTACTCTTTGTGCATTTACAATATTCATTGATTTTTGCCATTGAAAAACGTCCAGAAATGTTTGAAGCTACTGACTGAATGAAAGGAGCTGGCATCTCACTCTCTTTGAATCTTCTTTATCATGCTAGGATTAGCAGGAAAAAGCAAAAAATTTCAGAATTGCACCTTGCAATGTGGAGATATTACTGTTTGTGCATTTACAATATTCATTGATTTTTGCCATTGAAAAATGTCCAGAAATGTTTGAAGCTATTGACTGAATGAAAGGAGCTGGCATCTCACTCTCTTTGAATCTTCTTTATCAAGCTAGGATTAGCAGGAAAAAGCAAAAAATTTCAGAATTGCACCTTGCAATGTGGAGATATTACTGTTTGTGCATTTACAATATTCATTGATTTTTGCCATTGAAAAACGTCCAGAAATGTTTGAAGCTACTGACTGAATGAAAGGAGCTGGCATCTCACTCTCTTTGAATCTTCTTTATCATGCTAGGATTAGCAGGAAAAAGCAAAAAATTTCAGAATTGCACCTTGCAATGTGGAGATATTACTGTTTGTGCATTTACAATATTCTTTGATTTTTGCCATTGAAAAACGTCCAGAAATGTTTGAAGCTACTGACTGAATGAAAGGAGCTGGCATCTCACTCTCTTTGAATCTTCTTTATCATGCTAGGATTAGCAGGAAAAAGCAAAAAATTTCAGAATTGCACCTTGCAATGTGGAGATATTACTGTTTGTGCATTTACAATATTCATTGATTTTTGCCATTGAAAAATGTCCAGAAATGTTTGAAGCTACTGACTGAATGAAAGGAGCTGGCATCTCACTCTCTTTGAATCTTCTTTATCATGCTAGGATTAGCAGGAAAAAGCAAAAAATTTCAGAATTGCACCTTGCAATGTGGAGATATTACTGTTTGTGCATTTACAATATTCATTGATTTTTGCCATTGAAAAACGTCCAGAAATGTTTGAAGCTACTGACTGAATGAAAGGAGCTGGCATCTCACTCTCTTTGAATCTTCTTTATCATGCTAGGATTAGCAGGAAAAAGCAAAAAATTTCAGAATTGCACCTTGCAATGTGGAGATATTACTGTTTGTGCATTTACAATATTCATTGATTTTTGCCATTGAAAAACATCATGTTATTCATATACCAGAAATGTTTGAAGCTACTGACTGAATGAAAGGAGCTGGCATCTCACTCTCTTTGAATCTTCTTTATCATGCTAGGATTAGCAGGAAAAAGCAAAAAATTTCAGAATTGCACCTTGCAATGTGGAGATATTACTATTTGTGCATTTACAATATTCATTGATTTTTGCCATTGAAAAACGTCCAGAAATGTTTGAAGCTACTGACTGAATGAAAGGAGCTGGCATCTCACTCTCTTTGAATCTTCTTTATCATGCTAGGATTAGCAGGAAAAAGCAAAAAATTTCAGAATTGCACCTTGCAATGTGGAGATATTACTGTTTGTGCATTTACAATATTCATTGATTTTTGCCATTGAAAAACGTCCAGAAATGTTTGAAGCTACTGACTGAATGAAAGGAGCTGGCATCTCACTCTCTTTGAATCTTCTTTATCATGCTAGGATTAGCAGGAAAAAGCAAAAAATTTCAGAATTGCACCTTGCAATGTGGAGATATTACTGTTTGTGCATTTACAATATTCATTGATTTTTGCCATTGAAAAACGTCCAGAAATGTTTGAAGCTACTGACTGAATGAAAGGAGCTGGCATCTCACTCTCTTTGAATCTTCTTTATCATGCTAGGATTAGCAGGAAAAAGCAAAAAATTTCAGAATTGCACCTTGCAATGTGGAGATATTACTGTTTGTGCATTTACAATATTCATTGATTTTTGCCATTGAAAAACATCATGTTATTCATATACCAGAAATGTTTGAAGCTACTGACTGAATGAAAGGAGCTGGCATCTCACTCTCTTTGAATCTTCTTTATCATGCTAGGATTAGCAGGAAAAAGCAAAAAATTTCAGAATTGCACCTTGCAATGTGGAGATATTACTGTTTGTGCATTTACAATATTCATTGATTTTTGCCATTGAAAACATCCAGAAATGTTTGAAGCTACTGACTGAATGAAAGGAGCTGGCATCTCACTCTCTTTGAATCTTCTTTATCATGCTAGGATTAGCAGGAAAAAGCAAAAAATTTCAGAATTGCACCTTGCAATGTGGAGATATTACTGTTTGTGCATTTACAATATTCATTGATTTTTGCCATTGAAAAACGTCCAGAAATGTTTGAAGCTACTGACTGAATGAAAGGAGCTGGCATCTCACTCTCTTTGAATCTTCTTTATCATGCTAGGATTAGCAGGAAAAAGCAAAAAATTTCAGAATTGCACCTTGCAATGTGGACATATTACTGTTTGTGCATTTACAATATTCATTGATTTTTGCCATTGAAAAACATCATGTTATTCATATACCAGAAATGTTTGAAGCTACTGACTGAATGAAAGGAGCTGGCATCTCACTCTCTTTGAATCTTCTTTATCATGCTAGGATTAGCAGGAAAAAGCAAAAAATTTCAGAATTGCACCTTGCAATGTGGAGATATTACTATTTGTGCATTTACAATATTCATTGATTTTTGCCATTGAAAAACGTCCAGAAATGTTTGAAGCTACTGACTGAATGAAAGGAGCTGGCATCTCACTCTCTTTGAAACTTCTTTATCATGCTATTATTAGCAGGAAAAAGCAAAAAATTTCAGAATTGCACCTTGCAATGTGGAGATATTACTGTTTGTGCATTTACAATATTCATTGATTTTTGCCATTGAAAAACGTCCAGAAATGTTTGAAGCTACTGACTGAATGAAAGGAGCTGGCATCTCACTCTCTTTGAATCTTCTTTATCATGCTAGGATTAGCAGGAAAAAGCAAAAAATTTCAGAATTGCACCTTGCAATGTGGAAATATTACTGTTTGTGCATTTACAATATTCATTGATTTTTGCCATTGAAAAACGTCCAGAAATGTTTGAAGCTACTGACTGAATGAAAGGAGCTGGCATCTCACTCTCTTTGAATCTTCTTTATCATGCTAGGATTAGCAGGAAAAAGCAAAAAATTTCAGAATTGCACGTTGCAATGTGGAGATATTACTGTTTGTGCATTTACAATATTCATTGATTTTTGCCATTGAAAAACATCATGTTATTCATATACCAGAAATGTTTGAAGCTACTGACTGAATGAAAGGAGCTGGCATCTCACTCTCTTTGAATCTTCTTTATCATGCTAGGATTAGCAGGAAAAAGCAAAAAATTTCAGAATTGCACCTTGCAATGTGGAGATATTACTGTTTGTGCATTTACAATATTCATTGATTTTTGCCATTGAAAACATCCAGAAATGTTTGAAGCTACTGACTGAATGAAAGGAGCTGGCATCTCACTCTCTTTGAATCTTCTTTATCATGCTAGGATTAGCAGGAAAAAGCAAAAAATTTCAGAATTGCACCTTGCAATGTGGAGATATTACTGTTTGTGCATTTACAATATTCATTGATTTTTGCCATTGAAAAACGTCCAGAAATGTTTGAAGCTACTGACTGAATGAAAGGAGCTGGCATCTCACTCTCTTTGAATCTTCTTTATCATGCTAGGATTAGCAGGAAAAAGCAAAAAATTTCAGAATTGCACCTTGCAATGTGGACATATTACTGTTTGTGCATTTACAATATTCATTGATTTTTGCCATTGAAAAACGTCCAGAAATGTTTGAAGCTACTGACTGAATGAAAGGAGCTGGCATCTCACTCTCTTTGAATCTTCTTTATCATGCTAGGATTAGCAGGAAAAAGCAAAAAATTTCAGAATTGCACCTTGCAATGTGGAGATATTACTGTTTGTGCATTTAAAATATTCATTGATTTTTGCCATTGAAAAACATCATGTTATTCATATACCAGAAATGTTTGAAGCTACTGACTGAATGAAAGGAGCTGGCATCTCACTCTCTTTGAATCTTCTTTATCATGCTAGGATTAGCAGGAAAAAGCAAAAAATTTCAGAATTGCACCTTGCAATGTGGAGATATTACTGTTTGTGCATTTACAATATTCATTGATTTTTGCCATTGAAAAACGTCCAGAAATGTTTGAAGCTACTGACTGAATGAAAGGTGCTGGCATCTCACTCTCTTTGAATCTTCTTTATCATGCTAGGATTAGCAGGAAAAAGCAAAAAATTTCAGAATTGCACCTTGCAATGTGGAGATATTACTGTATGTGCATTTACAATATTCATTGATTTTTGCCATTGAAAAACGTCCAGAAATGTTTGAAGCTACTGACTGAATGAAAGGAGCTGGCATCTCACTCTCTTTGAATCTTCTTTATCATGCTAGGATTAGCAGGAAAAAGCAAAAAATTTCAGAATTGCACCTTGCAATGTGGAGATATTACTGTTTGTGCATTTACAATATTCATTGATTTTTGCCATTGAAAAACGTCCAGAAATGTTTGAAGCTACTGACTGAATGAAAGGAGCTGGCATCTCACTCTCTTTGAATCTTCTTTATCATGCTAGGATTAGCAGGAAAAAGCAAAAAATTTCAGAATTGCACCTTGCAATGTGGAGATATTACTGTTTGTGCATTTACAATATTCATTGATTTTTGCCATTGAAAAACGTCCAGAAATGTTTGAAGCTACTGACTGAATGAAAGGAGCTGGCATCTCACTCTCTTTGAATCTTCTTTATCATGCTAGGATTAGCAGGAAAAAGCAAAAAATTTCAGAATTGCACCTTGCAATGTGGACATATTACTGTTTGTGCATTTACAATATTCATTGATTTTTGCCATTGAAAAACATCATGTTATTCATATACCAGAAATGTTTGAAGCTACTGACTGAATGAAAGGAGCTGGCATCTCACTCTCTTTGAATCTTCTTTATCATGCTAGGATTAGCAGGAAAAAGCAAAAAATTTCAGAATTGCACCTTGCAATGCGGACAAATTACTGTTTGTGCATTTACAATATTCATTGATTTTTGCCATTGAAAAACATCATGTTATTCATATACCAGAAATGTTTGAAGATACTGACTGAATGAAAGGAGCTGGCATCTCACTCTCTTTGAATCTTCTTTATCATGCTAAGAGGAGCAGGAAAAAGGAAAAAAATTCAGAATTGCACCTTGCAATGTGGAGATATTACTGTTTGTGCATTTACAATATTCATTGATTTTTGCCATTAAAAAACGTCCAGAAATGTTTGAAGCTACTGACTGAATGAAAGGAGCTGGCATCTCACTCTCTTTGAATCTTCTTTATCATGCTAGGATTAGCAGGAAACAGCAAAAAATTTCAGAATTGCACCTTGCAATGTGGAGATATTACTGTTTGTGCATTTACAATATTCATTGATTTTTGCCATTGAAAAACGTCCAGAAATGTTTGAAGCTACTGACTGAATGAAAGGAGCTGGCATCTCACTCTCTTTGAATCTTCTTTATCATGCTAGGAATACCAGGAAAAAGCAAAAAATTTCAGAATTGCACCTTGCAATGTGGAGATATTACTGTTTGTGCATTTACAATATTCATTGATTTTTGCCATTGAAAAACGTCCAGAAATGTTTGAAGCTACTGACTGAATGAAAGGAGCTGGCATCTCACTCTCTTTGAATCTTCTTTATCATGCTAGGATTAGCAGGAAAAAGCAAAAAATTTCAGAATTGCACCTTGCAATGTGGAGATATTACTGTTTGTGCATTTATAATATTCATTGATTTTTGCCATTGAAAAACGTCCAGAAATGTTTGAAGCTACTGACTGAATGAAAGGAGCTGGCATCTCACTCTCTTTGAATCTTCTTTATCATGCTAGGATTAGCAGGAAAAAGCAAAAAATTTCAGAATTGCACCTTGCAATGTGGAGATATTACTGTTTGTGCATTTACAATATTCATTGATTTTTGCCATTGAAAAATGTCCAGAAATGTTTGAAGCTACTGACTGAATGAAAGGAGCTGGCATCTCACTCTCTTTGAATCTTCTTTATCATGCTAGGATTAGCAGGAAAAAGCAAAAAATTTCAGAATTGCACCTTGCAATGTGGAGATATTACTGTTTGTGCATTTACAATATTCATTGATTTTTGCCATTGAAAAACATCATGTTATTCATATACCAGAAATGTTTGAAGCTACTGACTGAATGAAAGGAGCTGGCATCTCACTCTCTTTGAATCTTCTTTATCATGCTAGGATTAGCAGGAAAAAGCAAAAAATTTCAGAATTGCACCTTGCAATGTGGAGATATTACTGTTTGTGCATTTACAATATTCATTGATTTTTGCCATTGAAAAACATCATGTTATTCATATACCAGAAATGTTTGAAGCTACTGACTGAATGAAAGAAGCTGGCATCTCACTCTCTTTGAATCTTCTTTATCATGCTAGGATTAGCAGGAAAAAGCAAAAAATTTCAGAATTGCACCTTGCAATGTGGAGATATTACTGTTTGTGCATTTACAATATTCATTGATTTTTGCCATTGAAAAACATCATGTTATTCATATACCAGAAATGTTTGAAGCTACTGACTGAATGAAAGGAGCTGGCATCTCACTCTCTTTGAATCTTCTTTATCATGCTAGGATTAGCAGGAAAAAGCAAAAAATTTCAGAATTGCACCTTGCAATGTGGAGATATTACTGTTTGTGCATTTACAATATTCATTGATTTTTGCCATTGAAAAACGTCCAGAAATGTTTGAAGCTACTGACTGAATGAAAGGAGCTGGCATCTCACTCTCTTTGAATCTTCTTTATCATGCTAGGATTAGCAGGAAAAAGCAAAAAATTTCAGAATTGCACCTTGCAATGTGGAGATATTACTGTTTGTGCATTTACAATATTCATTGATTTTTGCCATTGAAAAACGTCCAGAAATGTTTGAAGCTACTGACTGAATGAAAGGAGCTGGCATCTCACTCTCTTTGAATCTTCTTTATCATGCTAGGATTAGCAGGAAAAAGCAAAAAATTTCAGAATTGCACCTTGCAATGTGGAGATATTACTGTTTGTGCATTTACAATATTCATTGATTTTTGCCATTGAAAAACATCATGTTATTCATATACCAGAAATGTTTGAAGCTACTGACTGAATGAAAGGAGCTGGCATCTCACTCTCTTTGAATCTTCTTTATCATGCTAGGATTAGCAGGAAAAAGCAAAAAATTTCAGAATTGCACCTTGCAATGTGGAGATATTACTGTTTGTGCATTTACAATATTCATTGATTTTTGCCATTGAAAAACATCCAGAAATGTTTGAAGCTACTGACTGAATGAAAGGAGCTGGCATCTCACTCTCTTTGAATCTTCTTTATCATGCTAGGATTAGCAGGAAAAAGCAAAAAATTTCAGAATTGCACCTTGCAATGCGTACAAATTACTGTTTGTGCATTTACAATATTCATTGATTTTTGCCATTGAAAAACATCATGTTATTCATATACCAGAAATGTTTGAAGATACTGACTGAATGAAAGGAGCTGGCATCTCACTCTCTTTGAATCTTCTTTATCATGCTAAGAGGAGCAGGAAAAAGGAAAAAAATTCAGAATTGCACCTTGCAATGTGGAGATATTACTGTTTGTGCATTTACAATATTCATTGATTTTTGCCGTTGAAAAACGTCCAGAAATGTTTGAAGCTACTGACTGAATGAAAGGAGCTGGCATCTCACTCTCTTTGAATCTTCTTTATCATGCTAGGATTAGCAGGAAACAGCAAAAAATTTCAGAATTGCACCTTGCAATGTGGAGATATTACTGTTTGTGCATTTACAATATTCATTGATTTTTGCCATTGAAAAACGTCCAGAAATGTTTGAAGCTACTGACTGAATGAAAGGAGCTGGCATCTCACTCTCTTTGAATCTTCTTTATCATGCTAGGATTAGCAGGAAAAAGCAAAAAATTTCAGAATTGCACCTTGCAATGTGGAGATATTACTGTTTGTGCATTTACAATATTCATTGATTTTTGCCATTGAAAAACGTCCAGAAATGTTTGAAGCTACTGACTGAATGAAAGGAGCTGGCATCTCACTTTCTTTGAATCTTCTTTATCATGCTAGGATTAGCAGGAAAAAGCAAAAAATTTCAGAATTGCACCTTGCAATGTGGAGATATTACTGTTTGTGCATTTATAATATTCATTGATTTTTGCCATTGAAAAACGTCCAGAAATGTTTGAAGCTACTGACTGAATGAAAGGAGCTGGCATCTCACTCTCTTTGAATCTTCTTTATCATGCTAGGATTAGCAGGAAAAAGCAAAAAATTTCAGAATTGCACCTTGCAATGTGGAGATATTACTGTTTGTGCATTTACAATATTCATTGATTTTTGCCATTGAAAAATGTCCAGAAATGTTTGAAGCTACTGACTGAATGAAAGGAGCTGGCATCTCACTCTCTTTGAATCTTCTTTATCATGCTAGGATTAGCAGGAAAAAGCAAAAAATTTCAGAATTGCACCTTGCAATGTGGAGATATTACTGTTTGTGCATTTACAATATTCATTGATTTTTGCCATTGAAAAATATCATGTTATTCATATACCAGAAATGTTTGAAGCTACTGACTGAATGAAAGGAGCTGGCATCTCACTCTCTTTGAATCTTCTTTATCATGCTAGGATTAGCAGGAAAAAGCAAAAAATTTCAGAATTGCACCTTGCAATGTGGAGATATTACTGTTTGTGCATTTACAATATTCATTGATTTTTGCCATTGAAAAACATCATGTTATTCATATACCAGAAATGTTTGAAGCTACTGACTGAATGAAAGAAGCTGGCATCTCACTCTCTTTGAATCTTCTTTATCATGCTAGGATTAGCAGGAAAAAGCAAAAAATTTCAGAATTGCACCTTGCAATGTGGAGATATTACTGTTTGTGCATTTACAATATTCATTGATTTTTGCCATTGAAAAACATCATGTTATTCATATACCAGAAATGTTTGAAGCTACTGACTGAATGAAAGGAGCTGGCATCTCACTCTCTTTTAATCTTCTTTATCATGCTAGGATTAGCAGGAAAAAGCAAAAAATTTCAGAATTGCACCTTGCAATGTGGAGATATTACTGTTTGTGCATTTACAATATTCATTGATTTTTGCCATTGAAAAACGTCCAGAAATGTTTGAAGCTACTGACTGAATGAAAGGAGCTGGCATCTCACTCTCTTTGAATCTTCTTTATCATGCTAGGATTAGCAGGAAAAAGCAAAAAATTTCAGAATTGCACCTTGCAATGTGGAGATATTACTGTTTGTGCATTTACAATATTCATTGATTTTTGCCATTGAAAAACGTCCAGAAATGTTTGAAGCTACTGACTGAATGAAAGGAGCTGGCATCTCACTCTCTTTGAATCTTCTTTATCATGCTAGGATTAGCAGGAAAAAGCAAAAAATTTCAGAATTGCACCTTGCAATGTGGAGATATTACTGTTTGTGCATTTACAATATTCATTGATTTTTGCCATTGAAAAACATTCATGTTATTCATATACCAGAAATGTTTGAAGCTACTGACTGAATGAAAGGAGCTGGCATCTCACTCTCTTTGAATCTTCTTTATCATGCTAGGATTAGCAGGAAAAAGCAAAAAATTTCAGAATTGCACCTTGCAATGTGGAGATATTACTGTTTGTGCATTTACAATATTCATTGATTTTTGCCTTTGAAAAACATCCAGAAATGTTTGAAGCTACTGACTGAATGAAAGGAGCTGGCATCTCACTCTCTTTGAATCTTCTTTATCATGCTAGGATTAGCAGGAAAAAGCAAAAAATTTCAGAATTGCACCTTGCAATGTGGAGATATTACTGTTTGTGCATTTACAATATTCATTGATTTTTGCCATTGAAAAACGTCCAGAAATGTTTGAAGCTACTGACTGAATGAAAGGAGCTGGCATCTCACTCTCTTTGAATCTTCTTTATCATGCTAAGATTAGCAGGAAAAAGCAAAAAATTTCAGAATTGCACCTTGCAATGTGGACATATTACTGTTTGTGCATTTACAATATTCATTGATTTTTGCCATTGAAAAACGTCCAGAAATGTTTGAAGCTACTGACTGAATGAAAGGAGCTGGCATCTCACTCTCTTTGAATCTTCTTTATCATGCTAGGATTAGCAGGAAAAAGCAAAAAATTTCAGAATTGCACCTTGCAATGTGGACATATTACTGTTTGTGCATTTACAATATTCATTGATTTTTGCCATTGAAAAACATCATGTTATTCATATACCAGAAATGTTTGAAGCTACTGACTGAATGAAAGGAGCTGGCATCTCACTCTCTTTGAATCTTCTTTATCATGCTAGGATTAGCAGGAAAAAGCAAAAAAATTCAGAATTGCACCTTGCAATGTGGAGATATTACTGTTTGTGCATTTACAATATAAATTGATTTTTGCCATTGAAAAACGTCCAGAAATGTTTGAAGCTACTGACTGAATGAAAGGAGCTGGCATCTCACTCTCTTTGAATCTTCTTTATCATGCTAGGATTAGCAGGAAAAAGCAAAAAATTTCAGAATTGCACCTTGCAATGCGGAGAAATTACTGTTTGTGCATTTACAATATTCATTGATTTTTGCCATTGAAAAACATCATGTTATTCATATACCAGAAATGTTTGAAGCTACTGACTGAATGAAAGGAGCTGGCATCTCACTCTCTTTGAATCTTCTTTATCATGCTAAGAGGAGCAGGAAAAAGGAAAAAATTTCAGAATTGCACCTTGCAATGTGGAGATATTACTGTTTGTGCATTTACAATATTCATTGATTTTTGCCATTGAAAAACGTCCAGAAATGTTTGAAGCTACTGACTGAATGAAAGGAGCTGGCATCTCACTCTCTTTGAATCTTCTTTATCATGCTAGGATAAGCAGGAAACAGCAAAAAATTTCAGAATTGCACCTTGCAATGTGGAGATATTACTGTTTGTGCATTTACAATATTCATTGATTTTTGCCATTGAAAAACGTCCAGAAATGTTTGAAGCTACTGACTGAATGAAAGGAGCTGGCATCTCACTCTCTTTGAATCTTCTTTATCATGCTAGGACTAGCAGGAAAAAGCAAAAAAATTCAGAATTGCACCTTGCAATGTGGAGATATTACTGTTTGTGCATTTACAATATTCATTGATTTTTGCCATTGAAAAACATCATGTTATTCATATACCAGAAATGTTTGAAGCTACTGACAGAATGAAAGGAGCTGGCATCTCACTCTCTTTGAATCTTCTTTATCATGCTAGGATTAGCAGGAAAAAGCAAAAAATTTCAGAATTGCACCTTGCAATGTGGAGATATTACTGTTTGTGCATTTACAATATTCATTGATTTTTGCCATTGAAAAATATCATGTTATTCATATACCAGAAATGTTTGAAGCTACTGACTGAATGAAAGGAGCTGGCATCTCACTCTCTTTGAATCTTCTTTATCATGCTAGGATTAGCAGGAAAAAGCAAAAAATTTCAGAATTGCACCTTGCAATGTGGAGATATTACTGTTTGTGCATTTACAATATTCATTGATTTTTGCCATTGAAAAACATCATGTTATTCATATACCAGAAATGTTTGAAGCTACTGACTGAATGAAAGAAGCTGGCATCTCACTCTCTTTGAATCTTCTTTATCATGCTAGGATTAGCAGGAAAAAGCAAAAAATTTCAGAATTGCACCTTGCAATGTGGAGATATTACTGTTTGTGCATTTACAATATTCATTGATTTTTGCCATTGAAAAACATCATGTTATTCATATACCAGAAATGTTTGAAGCTACTGACTGAATGAAAGGAGCTGGCATCTCACTCTCTTTGAACCTTCTTTATCATGCTAGGATTAGCAGGAAAAAGCAAAAAATTTCAGAATTGCACCTTGCAATGTGGAGATATTACTGTTTGTGCATTTACAATATTCATTGATTTTTGCCATTGAAAAACGTCCAGAAATGTTTGAAGCTACTGACTGAATGAAAGGAGCTGGCATCTCACTCTCTTTGAATCTTCTTTATCATGCTAGGATTAGCAGGAAAAAGCAAAAAATTTCAGAATTGCACCTTGCAATGTGGAGATATTACTGTTTGTGCATTTACAATATTCATTGATTTTTGCCATTGAAAAACGTCCAGAAATGTTTGAAGCTACTGACTGAATGAAAGGAGCTGGCATCTCACTCTCTTTGAATCTTCTTTATCATGCTAGGATTAGCAGGAAAAAGCAAAAAATTTCAGAATTGCACCTTGCAATGTGGAGATATTACTGTTTGTGCATTTACAATATTCATTGATTTTTGCCATTGAAAAACATTCATGTTATTCATATACCAGAAATGTTTGAAGCTACTGACTGAATGAAAGGAGCTGGCATCTCACTCTCTTTGAATCTTCTTTATCATGCTAGGATTAGCAGGAAAAAGCAAAAAATTTCAGAATTGCACCTTGCAATGTGGAGATATTACTGTTTGTGCATTTACAATATTCATTGATTTTTGCCTTTGAAAAACATCCAGAAATGTTTGAAGCTACTGACTGAATGAAAGGAGCTGGCATCTCACTCTCTTTGAATCTTCTTTATCATGCTAGGATTAGCAGGAAAAAGCAAAAAATTTCAGAATTGCACCTTGCAATGTGGAGATATTACTGTTTGTGCATTTACAATATTCATTGATTTTTGCCATTGAAAAACGTCCAGAAATGTTTGAAGCTACTGACTGAATGAAAGGAGCTGGCATCTCACTCTCTTTGAATCTTCTTTATCATGCTAAGATTAGCAGGAAAAAGCAAAAAATTTCAGAATTGCACCTTGCAATGTGGACATATTACTGTTTGTGCATTTACAATATTCATTGATTTTTGCCATTGAAAAACGTCCAGAAATGTTTGAAGCTACTGACTGAATGAAAGGAGCTGGCATCTCACTCTCTTTGAATCTTCTTTATCATGCTAGGATTAGCAGGAAAAAGCAAAAAATTTCAGAATTGCACCTTGCAATGTGGACATATTACTGTTTGTGCATTTACAATATTCATTGATTTTTGCCATTGAAAAACATCATGTTATTCATATACCAGAAATGTTTGAAGCTACTGACTGAATGAAAGGAGCTGGCATCTCACTCTCTTTGAATCTTCTTTATCATGCTAGGATTAGCAGGAAAAAGCAAAAAAATTCAGAATTGCACCTTGCAATGTGGAGATATTACTGTTTGTGCATTTACAATATAAATTGATTTTTGCCATTGAAAAACGTCCAGAAATGTTTGAAGCTACTGACTGAATGAAAGGAGCTGGCATCTCACTCTCTTTGAATCTTCTTTATCATGCTAGGATTAGCAGGAAAAAGCAAAAAATTTCAGAATTGCACCTTGCAATGCGGAGAAATTACTGTTTGTGCATTTACAATATTCATTGATTTTTGCCATTGAAAAACATCATGTTATTCATATACCAGAAATGTTTGAAGCTACTGACTGAATGAAAGGAGCTGGCATCTCACTCTCTTTGAATCTTCTTTATCATGCTAAGAGGAGCAGGAAAAAGGAAAAAATTTCAGAATTGCACCTTGCAATGTGGAGATATTACTGTTTGTGCATTTACAATATTCATTGATTTTTGCCATTGAAAAACGTCCAGAAATGTTTGAAGCTACTGACTGAATGAAAGGAGCTGGCATCTCACTCTCTTTGAATCTTCTTTATCATGCTAGGATAAGCAGGAAACAGCAAAAAATTTCAGAATTGCACCTTGCAATGTGGAGATATTACTGTTTGTGCATTTACAATATTCATTGATTTTTGCCATTGAAAAACGTCCAGAAATGTTTGAAGCTACTGACTGAATGAAAGGAGCTGGCATCTCACTCTCTTTGAATCTTCTTTATCATGCTAGGACTAGCAGGAAAAAGCAAAAAAATTCAGAATTGCACCTTGCAATGTGGAGATATTACTGTTTGTGCATTTACAATATTCATTGATTTTTGCCATTGAAAAACATCATGTTATTCATATACCAGAAATGTTTGAAGCTACTGACAGAATGAAAGGAGCTGGCATCTCACTCTCTTTGAATCTTCTTTATCATGCTAGGATTAGCAGGAAAAAGCAAAAAATTTCAGAATTGCACCTTGCAATGCGGACAAATTACTGTTTGTGCATTTACAATATTCATTGATTTTTGCCATTGAAAAACATCATGTTCTTCATATACCAGAAATGTTTGAAGATACTGACTGAATGAAAGGAGCTGGCATCTCACTCTCTTTGAATCTTCTTTATCATGCTAAGAGGAGCAGGAAAAAGGAAAAAAATTCAGAATTGCACCTTGCAATGTGGAGATATTACTGTTTGTGCATTTACAATATTCATTGATTTTTGCCATTGAAAAACGTCCAGAAATGTTTGAAGCTACTGACTGAATGAAAGGAGCTGGCATCTCACTCTCTTTGAATCTTCTTTATCATGCTAGGATTAGCAGGAAACAGCAAAAAATTTCAGAATTGCACCTTGCAATGTGGAGATATTACTGTTTGTGCATTTACAATATTCATTGATTTTTGCCATTGAAAAACGTCCAGAAATGTTTGAAGCTACTGACTGAATGAAAGGAGCTGGCATCTCACTCTCTTTGAATCTTCTTTATCATGCTAGGAATAGCAGGAAAAAGCAAAAAATTTCAGAATTGCACCTTGCAATGTGGAGATATTACTGTTTGTGCATTTACAATATTCATTGATTTTTGCCATTGAAAAACGTCCAGAAATGTTTGAAGCTACTGACTGAATGAAAGGAGCTGGCATCTCACTCTCTTTGAATCTTCTTTATCATGCTAGGATTAGCAGGAAAAAGCAAAAAATTTCAGAATTGCACCTTGCAATGTGGAGATATTACTGTTTGTGCATTTATAATATTCATTGATTTTTGCCATTGAAAAACGTCCAGAAATGTTTGAAGCTACTGACTGAATGAAAGGAGCTGGCATCTCACTCTCCTTGAATCTTCTTTATCATGCTAGGATTAGCAGGAAAAAGCAAAAAATTTCAGAATTGCACCTTGCAATGTGGAGATATTACTGTTTGTGCATTTACAATATTCATTGATTTTTGCCATTGAAAAATGTCCAGAAATGTTTGAAGCTACTGACTGAATGAAAGGAGCTGGCATCTCACTCTCTTTGAATCTTCTTTATCATGCTAGGATTAGCAGGAAAAAGCAAAAAAATTCAATATTGCACCTTGCAATGTGGAGATATTACTGTTTGTGCATTTACAATATTCATTGATTTTTGCCATTGAAAAACATCATGTTATTCATATACCAGAAATGTTTGAAGCTACTGACTGAATGAAAGGAGCTGGCATCTCACTCTCTTTGAATCTTCTTTATCATGCTAGGATTAGCAGGAAAAAGCAAAAAATTTCAGAATTGCACCTTGCAATGTGGAGATATTACTGTTTGTGCATTTACAATATTCATTGATTTTTGCCATTGAAAAACATCATGTTATTCATATACCAGAAATGTTTGAAGCTACTGACTGAATGAAAGAAGCTGGCATCTCACTCTCTTTGAATCTTCTTTATCATGCTAGGATTAGCAGGAAAAAGCAAAAAATTTCAGAATTGCACCTTGCAATGTGGAGATATTACTGTTTGTGCATTTACAATAATCATTGATTTTTGCCATTGAAAAACATCATGTTATTCATATACCAGAAATGTTTGAAGCTACTGACTGAATGAAAGGAGCTGGCATCTCACTCTCTTTGAATCTTCTTTATCATGCTAGGATTAGCAGGAAAAAGCAAAAAATTTCAGAATTGCACCTTGCAATGTGGAGATATTACTGTTTGTGCATTTACAATATTCATTGATTTTTGCCATTGAAAAACGTCCAGAAATGTTTGAAGCTACTGACTGAATGAAAGGAGCTGGCATCTCACTCTCTTTGAATCTTCTTTATCATGCTAGGATTAGCAGGAAAAAGCAAAAAATTTCAGAATTGCACCTTGCAATGTGGAGATATTACTGTTTGTGCATTTACAATATTCATTGATTTTTGCCATTGAAAAACGTCCAGAAATGTTTGAAGCTACTGACTGAATGAAAGGAGCTGGCATCTCACTCTCTTTGAATCTTCTTTATCATGCTAGGATTAGCAGGAAAAAGCAAAAAATTTCAGAATTGCACCTTGCAATGTGGAGATATTACTGTTTGTGCATTTACAATATTCATTGATTTTTGCCATTGAAAAACATCATGTTATTCGTATACCAGAAATGTTTGAAGCTACTGACTGAATGAAAGGAGCTGGCATCTCACTCTCTTTGAATCTTCTTTATCATGCTAGGATTAGCAGGAAAAAGCAAAAAATTTCAGAATTGCACCTTGCAATGTGGAGATATTACTGTTTGTGCATTTACAATATTCATTGATTTTTGCCATTGAAAAACATCCAGAAATGTTTGAAGCTACTGACTGAATGAAAGGAGCTGGCATCTCACTCTCTTTGAATCTTCTTTATCATGCTAGGATTAGCAGGAAAAAGCAAAAAATTTCAGAATTGCACCTTGCAATGCGGACAAATTACTGTTTGTGCATTTACAATATTCATTGATTTTTGCCATTGAAAAACATCATGTTATTCATATACCAGAAATGTTTGAAGATACTGACTGAATGAAAGGAGCTGGCATCTCACTCTCTTTGAATCTTCTTTATCATGCTAAGAGGAGCAGGAAAAAGGAAAAAAATTCAGAATTGCACCTTGCAATGTGGAGATATTACTGTTTGTGCATTTACAATATTCATTGATTTTTGCCATTGAAAAACGTCCAGAAATGTTTGAAGCTACTGACTGAATGAAAGGAGCTGGCATCTCACTCTCTTTGAATCTTCTTTATCATGCTAGGATTAGCAGGAAACAGCAAAAAAATTCAGAATTGCACCTTGCAATGTGGAGATATTACTGTTTGTGCATTTACAATATTCATTGATTTTTGCCATTGAAAAACGTCCAGAAATGTTTGAAGCTACTGACTGAATGAAAGGAGCTGGCATCTCACTCTCTTTGAATCTTCTTTATCATGCTAGGATTAGCAGGAAAAAGCAAAAAATTTCAGAATTGCACCTTGCAATGTGGAGATATTACTGTTTGTGCATTTACAATATTCATTGATTTTTGCCATTGAAAAACGTCCAGAAATGTTTGAAGCTACTGACTGAATGAAAGGAGCTGGCATCTCACTCTCTTTGAATCTTCTTTATCATGCTAGGATTAGCAGGAAAAAGCAAAAAATTTCAGAATTGCACCTTGCAATGTGGAGATATTACTGTTTGTGCATTTATAATATTCATTGATTTTTGCCATTGAAAAACGTCCAGAAATGTTTGAAGCTACTGACTGAATGAAAGGAGCTGGCATCTCACTCTCTTTGAATCTTCTTTATCATGCTAGGATTAGCAGGAAAAAGCAAAAAATTTCAGAATTGCACCTTGCAATGTGGAGATATTACTGTTTGTGCATTTACAATATTCATTGATTTTTGCCATTGAAAAATGTCCAGAAATGTTTGAAGCTACTGACTGAATGAAAGGAGCTGGCATCTCACTCTCTTTGAATCTTCTTTATCATGCTAGGATTAGCAGGAAAAAGCAAAAAATTTCAGAATTGCACCTTGCAATGTGGAGATATTACTGTTTGTGCATTTACAATATTCATTGATTTTTGCCATTGAAAAACATCATGTTATTCATATACCAGAAATGTTTGAAGCTACTGACTGAATGAAAGGAGCTGGCATCTCACTCTCTTTGAATCTTCTTTATCATGCTAGGATTAGCAGGAAAAAGCAAAAAATTTCAGAATTGCACCTTGCAATGTGGAGATATTACTGTTTGTGCATTTACAATATTCATTGATTTTTGCCATTGAAAAACATCATGTTATTCATATACCAGAAATGTTTGAAGCTACTGACTGAATGAAAGAAGCTGGCATCTCACTCTCTTTGAATCTTCTTTATCATGCTAGGATTAGCAGGAAAAAGCAAAAAATTTCAGAATTGCACCTTGCAATGTGGAGATATTACTGTTTGTGCATTTACAATATTCATTGATTTTTGCCATTGAAAAACATCATGTTATTCATATACCAGAAATGTTTGAAGCTACTGACTGAATGAAAGGAGCTGGCATCTCACTCTCTTTGAATCTTCTTTATCATGCTAGGATTAGCAGGAAAAAGCAAAAAATTTCAGAATTGCACCTTGCAATGTGGAGATATTACTGTTTGTGCATTTACAATATTCATTGATTTTTGCCATTGAAAAACGTCCAGAAATGTTTGAAGCTACTGACTGAATGAAAGGAGCTGGCATCTCACTCTCTTTGAATCTTCTTTATCATGCTAGGATTAGCAGGAAAAAGCAAAAAATTTCAGAATTGCACCTTGCAATGTGGAGATATTACTGTTTGTGCATTTACAATATTCATTGATTTTTGCCATTGAAAAACATTCATGTTATTCATATACCAGAAATGTTTGAAGCTACTGACTGAATGAAAGGAGCTGGCATCTCACTCTCTTTGAATCTTCTTTATCATGCTAGGATTAGCAGGAAAAAGCAAAAAATTTCAGAATTGCACCTTGCAATGTGGAGATATTACTGTTTGTGCATTTACAATATTCATTGATTTTTGCCATTGAAAAACATCATGTTATTCATATACCAGAAATGTTTGAAGCTACTGACTGAATGAAAGGAGCTGGCATCTCACTCTCTTTGAATCTTCTTTATCATGCTAGGATTAGCAGGAAAAAGCAAAAAAATTCAGAATTGCACCTTGCAATGTGGAGATATTACTGTTTGTGCATTTACAATATTCATTGATTTTTGCCATTGAAAAACGTCCAGAAATGTTTGAAGCTACTGACTGAATGAAAGGAGCTGGCATCTCACTCTCTTTGAATCTTCTTTATCATGCTAGGATTAGCAGGAAAAAGCAAAAAATTTCAGAATTGCACCTTGTAATGCGGAGAAATTACTGTTTGTGCATTTACAATATTCATTGATTTTTGCCATTGAAAAACATCATGTTATTCATATACCAGAAATGTTTGAAGCTACTGACTGAATGAAAGGAGCTGGCATCTCACTCTCTTTGAATCTTCTTTATCATGCTAAGAGGAGCAGGAAAAAGGAAAAAATTTCAGAATTGCACCTTGCAATGTGGAGATATTACTGTTTGTGCATTTACAATATTCATTGATTTTTGCCATTGAAAAACGTCCAGAAATGTTTGAAGCTACTGACTGAATGAAAGGAGCTGGCATCTCACTCTCTTTGAATCTTCTTTATCATGCTAGGATAAGCAGGAAACAGCAAAAAATTTCAGAATTGCACCTTGCAATGTGGAGATATTACTGTTTGTGCATTTACAATATTCATTGATTTTTGCCATTGAAAAACGTGCAGAAATGTTTGAAGCTACTGACTGAATGAAAGGAGCTGGCATCTCACTCTCTTTGAATATTCTTTATCATGCTAGGACTAGCAGGAAAAAGCAAAAAAATTCAGAATTGCACCTTGCAATGTGGAGATATTACTGTTTGTGCATTTACAATATTCATTGATTTTTGCCATTGAAAAACATCATGTTATTCATATACCAGAAATGTTTGAAGCTACTGACAGAATGAAAGGAGCTGGCATCTCACTCTCTTTGAATCTTCTTTATCATGCTAGGATTAGCAGGAAAAAGCAAAAAATTTCAGAATTGCACCTTGCAATGCGGACAAATTACTGTTTGTGCATTTACAATATTCATTGATTTTTGCCATTGAAAAACATCATGTTATTCATATACCAGAAATGTTTGAAGATACTGACTGAATGAAAGGAGCTGGCATCTCACTCTCTTTGAATCTTCTTTATCATGCTAAGAGGAGCAGGAAAAAGGAAAAAAATTCAGAATTGCACCTTGCAATGTGGAGATATTACTGTTTGTGCATTTACAATATTCATTGATTTTTGCCATTGAAAAACGTCCAGAAATGTTTGAAGCTACTGACTGAATGAAAGGAGCTGGCATATCACTCTCTTTGAATCTTCTTTATCATGCTAGGATTAGCAGGAAACAGCAAAAAATTTCAGAATTGCACCTTGCAATGTGGAGATATTACTGTTTGTGCATTTACAATATTCATTGATTTTTGCCATTGAAAAACGTCCAGAAATGTTTGAAGCTACTGACTGAATGAAAGGAGCTGGCATCTCACTCTCTTTGAATCTTCTTTATCATGCTAGGAATAGCAGGAAAAAGCAAAAAATTTCAGAATTGCACCTTGCAATGTGGAGATATTACTGTTTGTGCATTTACAATATTCATTGATTTTTGCCATTGAAAAACGTCCAGAAATGTTTGAAGCTACTGACTGAATGAAAGGAGCTGGCATCTCACTCTCTTTGAATCTTCTTTATCATGCTAGGATTAGCAGGAAAAAGCAAAAAATTTCAGAATTGCACCTTGCAATGTGGAGATATTACTGTTTGTGCATTTATAATATTCATTGATTTTTGCCATTGAAAAACGTCCAGAAATGTTTGAAGCTACTGACTGAATGAAAGGAGCTGGCATCTCACTCTCTTTGAATCTTCTTTATCATGCTAGGATTAGCAGGAAAAAGCAAAAAATTTCAGAATTGCACCTTGCAATGTGGAGATATTACTGTTTGTGCATTTACAATATTCATTGATTTTTGCCATTGAAAAATGTCCAGAAATGTTTGAAGCTACTGACTGAATGAAAGGAGCTGGCATCTCACTCTCTTTGAATCTTCTTTATCATGCTAGGATTAGCAGGAAAAAGCAAAAAAATTCAGAATTGCACCTTGCAATGTGGAGATATTACTGTTTGTGCATTTACAATATTCATTGATTTTTGCCATTGAAAAACATCATGTTATTCATATACCAGAAATGTTTGAAGCTACTGACTGAATGAAAGGAGCTGGCATCTCACTCTCTTTGAATCTTCTTTATCATGCTAGGATTAGCAGGAAAAAGCAAAAAATTTCAGAATTGCACCTTGCAATGTGGAGATATTACTGTTTGTGCATTTACAATATTCATTGATTTTTGCCATTGAAAAACATCATGTTATTCATATACCAGAAATGTTTGAAGCTACTGACTGAATGAAAGAAGCTGGCATCTCACTCTCTTTGAATCTTCTTTATCATGCTAGGATTAGCAGGAAAAAGCAAAAAATTTCAGAATTGCACCTTGCAATGTGGAGATATTACTGTTTGTGCATTTACAATATTCATTGATTTTTGCCATTGAAAAACATCATGTTATTCATATACCAGAAATGTTTGAAGCTACTGACTGAATGAAAGGAGCTGGCATCTCACTCTCTTTGAATCTTCTTTATCATGCTAGGATTAGCAGGAAAAAGCAAAAAATTTCAGAATTGCACCTTGCAATGTGGAGATATTACTGTTTGTGCATTTACAATATTCATTGATTTTTGCCATTGAAAAACGTCCAGAAATGTTTGAAGCTACTGACTGAATGAAAGGAGCTGGCATCTCACTCTCTTTGAATCTTCTTTATCATGCTAGGATTAGCAGGAAAAAGCAAAAAATTTCAGAATTGCACCTTGCAATGTGGAGATATTACTGTTTGTGCATTTACAATATTCATTGATTTTTGCTATTGAAAAACATTCATGTTATTCATATACCAGAAATGTTTGAAGCTACTGACTGAATGAAAGGAGCTGGCATCTCACTCTCTTTGAATCTTCTTTATCATGCTAGGATTAGCAGGAAAAAGCAAAAAATTTCAGAATTGCACCTTGCAATGTGGACATATTACTGTTTGTGCATTTACAATATTCATTGATTTTTGCCATTGAAAAACATCATGTTATTCATATACCAGAAATGTTTGAAGCTACTGACTGAATGAAAGGAGCTGGCATCTCACTCTCTTTGAATCTTCTTTATCATGCTAGGATTAGCAGGAAAAAGCAAAAAAATTCAGAATTGCACCTTGCAATGTGGAGATATTACTGTTTGTGCATTTACAATATTCATTGATTTTTGCCATTGAAAAACGTCCAGAAATGTTTGAAGCTACTGACTGAATGAAAGGAGCTGGCATCTCACTCTCTTTGAATCTTCTTTATCATGCTAGGATTAGCAGGAAAAAGCAAAAAATTTCAGAATTGCACCTTGCAATGCGGAGAAATTACTGTTTGTGCATTTACAATATTCATTGATTTTTGCCATTGAAAAACATCATGTTATTCATATACCAGAAATGTTTGAAGCTACTGACTGAATGAAAGGAGCTGGCATCTCACTCTCTTTGAATCTTCTTTATCATGCTAAGAGGAGCAGGAAAAAGGAAAAAATTTCAGAATTGCACCTTGCAATGTGGAGATATTACTGTTTGTGCATTTACAATATTCATTGATTTTTGCCATTGAAAAACGTCCAGAAATGTTTGAAGCTACTGACTGAATGAAAGGAGCTGGCATCTCACTCTCTTTGAATCTTCTTTATCATGCTAGGATAAGCAGGAAACAGCAAAAAATTTCAGAATTGCACCTTGCAATGTGGAGATATTACTGTTTGTGCATTTACAATATTCATTGATTTTTGCCATTGAAAAACGTGCAGAAATGTTTGAAGCTACTGACTGAATGAAAGGAGCTGGCATCTCACTCTCTTTGAATCTTCTTTATCATGCTAGGACTAGCAGGAAAAAGCAAAAAAATTCAGAATTGCACCTTGCAATGTGGAGATATTACTGTTTGTGCATTTACAATATTCATTGATTTTTGCCATTGAAAAACATCATGTTATTCATATACCAGAAATGTTTGAAGCTACTGACAGAATGAAAGGAGCTGGCATCTCACTCTCTTTGAATCTTCTTTATCATGCTAGGATTAGCAGGAAAAAGCAAAAAATTTCAGAATTGCACCTTGCAATGCGGACAAATTACTGTTTGTGCATTTACAATATTCATTGATTTTTGCCATTGAAAAACATCATGTTATTCATATACCAGAAATGTTTGAAGATACTGACTGAATGAAAGGAGCTGGCATCTCACTCTCTTTGAATCTTCTTTATCATGCTAAGAGGAGCAGGAAAAAGGAAAAAAATTCAGAATTGCACCTTGCAATGTGGAGATATTACTGTTTGTGCATTTACAATATTCATTGATTTTTGCCATTGAAAAACGTCCAGAAATGTTTGAAGCTACTGACTGAATGAAAGGAGCTGGCATATCACTCTCTTTGAATCTTCTTTATCATGCTAGGATTAGCAGGAAACAGCAAAAAATTTCAGAATTGCACCTTGCAATGTGGAGATATTACTGTTTGTGCATTTACAATATTCATTGATTTTTGCCATTGAAAAACGTCCAGAAATGTTTGAAGCTACTGACTGAATGAAAGGAGCTGGCATCTCACTCTCTTTGAATCTTCTTTATCATGCTAGGAATAGCAGGAAAAAGCAAAAAATTTCAGAATTGCACCTTGCAATGTGGAGATATTACTGTTTGTGCATTTACAATATTCATTGATTTTTGCCATTGAAAAACGTCCAGAAATGTTTGAAGCTACTGACTGAATGAAAGGAGCTGGCATCTCACTCTCTTTGAATCTTCTTTATCATGCTAGGATTAGCAGGAAAAAGCAAAAAATTTCAGAATTGCACCTTGCAATGTGGAGATATTACTGTTTGTGCATTTATAATATTCATTGATTTTTGCCATTGAAAAACGTCCAGAAATGTTTGAAGCTACTGACTGAATGAAAGGAGCTGGCATCTCACTCTCTTTGAATCTTCTTTATCATGCTAGGATTAGCAGGAAAAAGCAAAAAATTTCAGAATTGCACCTTGCAATGTGGAGATATTACTGTTTGTGCATTTACAATATTCATTGATTTTTGCCATTGAAAAATGTCCAGAAATGTTTGAAGCTACTGACTGAATGAAAGGAGCTGGCATCTCACTCTCTTTGAATCTTCTTTATCATGCTAGGATTAGCAGGAAAAAGCAAAAAAATTCAGAATTGCACCTTGCAATGTGGAGATATTACTGTTTGTGCATTTACAATATTCATTGATTTTTGCCATTGAAAAACATCATGTTATTCATATACCAGAAATGTTTGAAGCTACTGACTGAATGAAAGGAGCTGGCATCTCACTCTCTTTGAATCTTCTTTATCATGCTAGGATTAGCAGGAAAAAGCAAAAAATTTCAGAATTGCACCTTGCAATGTGGAGATATTACTGTTTGTGCATTTACAATATTCATTGATTTTTGCCATTGAAAAACATCATGTTATTCATATACCAGAAATGTTTGAAGCTACTGACTGAATGAAAGAAGCTGGCATCTCACTCTCTTTGAATCTTCTTTATCATGCTAGGATTAGCAGGAAAAAGCAAAAAATTTCAGAATTGCACCTTGCAATGTGGAGATATTACTGTTTGTGCATTTACAATAATCATTGATTTTTGCCATTGAAAAACATCATGTTATTCATATACCAGAAATGTTTGAAGCTACTGACTGAATGAAAGGAGCTGGCATCTCACTCTCTTTGAATCTTCTTTATCATGCTAGGATTAGCAGGAAAAAGCAAAAAATTTCAGAATTGCACCTTGCAATGTGGAGATATTACTGTTTGTGCATTTACAATATTCATTGATTTTTGCCATTGAAAAACGTCCAGAAATGTTTGAAGCTACTGACTGAATGAAAGGAGCTGGCATCTCACTCTCTTTGAATCTTCTTTATCATGCTAGGATTAGCAGGAAAAAGCAAAAAATTTCAGAATTGCACCTTGCAATGTGGAGATATTACTGTTTGTGCATTTACAATATTCATTGATTTTTGCCATTGAAAAACGTCCAGAAATGTTTGAAGCTACTGACTGAATGAAAGGAGCTGGCATCTCACTCTCTTTGAATCTTCTTTATCATGCTAGGATTAGCAGGAAAAAGCAAAAAATTTCAGAATTGCACCTTGCAATGTGGAGATATTACTGTTTGTGCATTTACAATATTCATTGATTTTTGCCATTGAAAAACATCATGTTATTCGTATACCAGAAATGTTTGAAGCTACTGACTGAATGAAAGGAGCTGGCATCTCACTCTCTTTGAATCTTCTTTATCATGCTAGGATTAGCAGGAAAAAGCAAAAAATTTCAGAATTGCACCTTGCAATGTGGAGATATTACTGTTTGTGCATTTACAATATTCATTGATTTTTGCCATTGAAAAACATCCAGAAATGTTTGAAACTACTGACTGAATGAAAGGAGCTGGCATCTCACTCTCTTTGAATCTTCTTTATCATGCTAGGATTAGCAGGAAAAAGCAAAAAATTTCAGAATTGCACCTTGCAATGCGGACAAATTACTGTTTGTGCATTTACAATATTCATTGATTTTTGCCATTGAAAAACATCATGTTATTCATATACCAGAAATGTTTGAAGATACTGACTGAATGAAAGGAGCTGGCATCTCACTCTCTTTGAATCTTCTTTATCATGCTAAGAGGAGCAGGAAAAAGGAAAAAAATTCAGAATTGCACCTTGCAATGTGGAGATATTACTGTTTGTGCATTTACAATATTCATTGATTTTTGCCATTGAAAAACGTCCAGAAATGTTTGAAGCTACTGACTGAATGAAAGGAGCTGGCATCTCACTCTCTTTGAATCTTCTTTATCATGCTAGGATTAGCAGGAAACAGCAAAAAAATTCAGAATTGCACCTTGCAATGTGGCGATATTACTGTTTGTGCATTTACAATATTCATTGATTTTTGCCATTGAAAAACGTCCAGAAATGTTTGAAGCTACTGACTGAATGAAAGAAGCTGGCATCTCACTCTCTTTGAATCTTCTTTATCATGCTAGGATTAGCAGGAAAAAGCAAAAAATTTCAGAATTGCACCTTGCAATGTGGAGATATTACTGTTTGTGCATTTACAATATTCATTGATTTTTGCCATTGAAAAACGTCCAGAAATGTTTGAAGCTACTGACTGAATGAAAGGAGCTGGCATCTCACTCTCTTTGAATCTTCTTTATCATGCTAGGATTAGCAGGAAAAAGCAAAAAATTTCAGAATTGCACCTTGCAATGTGGAGATATTACTGTTTGTGCATTTATAATATTCATTGATTTTTGCCATTGAAAAACGTCCAGAAATGTTTGAAGCTACTGACTGAATGAAAGGAGCTGGCATCTCACTCTCTTTGAATCTTCTTTATCATGCTAGGATTAGCAGGAAAAAGCAAAAAATTTCAGAATTGCACCTTGCAATGTGGAGATATTACTGTTTGTGCATTTACAATATTCATTGATTTTTGCCATTGAAAAATGTCCAGAAATGTTTGAAGCTACTGACTGAATGAAAGGAGCTGGCATCTCACTCTCTTTGAATCTTCTTTATCATGCTAGGATTAGCAGGAAAAAGCAAAAAATTTCAGAATTGCACCTTGCAATGTGGAGATATTACTGTTTGTGCATTTACAATATTCATTGATTTTTACCATTGAAAAACATCATGTTATTCATATACCAGAAATGTTTGAAGCTACTGACTGAATGAAAGGAGCTGGCATCTCACTCTCTTTGAATCTTCTTTATCATGCTAGGATTAGCAGGAAAAAGCAAAAAATTTCAGAATTGCACCTTGCAATGTGGAGATATTACTGTTTGTGCATTTACAATATTCATTGATTTTTGCCATTGAAAAACATCATGTTATTCATATACCAGAAATGTTTGAAGCTACTGACTGAATGAAAGAAGCTGGCATCTCACTCTCTTTGAATCTTCTTTATCATGCTAGGATTAGCAGGAAAAAGCAAAAAATTTCAGAATTGCACCTTGCAATGTGGAGATATTACTGTTTGTGCATTTACAATATTCATTGATTTTTGCCATTGAAAAACATCATGTTATTCATATACCAGAAATGTTTGAAGCTACTGACTGAATGAAAGGAGCTGGCATCTCACTCTCTTTGAATCTTCTTTATCATGCTAGGATTAGCAGGAAAAAGCAAAAAATTTCAGAATTGCACCTTGCAATGTGGAGATATTACTGTTTGTGCATTTACAATATTCATTGATTTTTGCCATTGAAAAACGTCCAGAAATGTTTGAAGCTACTGACTGAATGAAAGGAGCTGGCATCTCACTCTCTTTGAATCTTCTTTATCATGCTAGGATTAGCAGGAAAAAGCAAAAAATTTCAGAATTGCACCTTGCAATGTGGAGATATTACTGTTTGTGCATTTACAATATTCATTGATTTTTGCCATTGAAAAACGTCCAGAAATGTTTGAAGCTACTGACTGAATGAAAGGAGCTGGCATCTCACTCTCTTTGAATCTTCTTTATCATGCTAGGATTAGCAGGAAAAAGCAAAAAATTTCAGAATTGCACCTTGCAATGTGGACATATTACTGTTTGTGCATTTACAATATTCATTGATTTTTGCCATTGAAAAACATTCATGTTATTCATATACCAGAAATGTTTGAAGCTACTGACTGAATAAAAGGAGCTGGCATCTCACTCTCTTTGAATCTTCTTTATCATGCTAGGATTAGCAGGAAAAAGCAAAAAATTTCAGAATTGCACCTTGCAATGTGGAGATATTATTGTTTGTGCATTTACAATATTCATTGATTTTTGCCATTGAAAAACATCCAGAAATGTTTGAAGCTACTAACTGAATGAAAGGAGCTGGCATCTCACTCTCTTTGAATCTTCTTTATCATGCTAGGATTAGCAGGAAAAAGCAAAAAATTTCAGAATTGCACCTTGCAATGTGGAGATATTACTGTTTGTGCATTTACAATATTCATTGATTTTTGAAATTGAAAAACGTCCAGAAATGTTTGAAGCTACTGACTGAATGAAAGGAGCTGGCATCTCACTCTCTTTGAATCTTCTTTATCATGCTAGGATTAGCAGGAAAAAGCAAAAAATTTCAGAATTGCACCTTGCAATGTGGACATATTACTGTTTGTGCATTTACAATATTCATTGATTTTTGCCATTGAAAAACGTCCAGAAATGTTTGAAGCTACTGACTGAATGAAAGGAGCTGGCATCTCACTCTCTTTGAATCTTCTTTATCATGCTAGGATTAGCAGGAAAAAGCAAAAAATTTCAGAATTGCACCTTGCAATGTGGACATATTACTGTTTGTGCATTTACAATATTCATTGATTTTTGCCATTGAAAAACATCATGTTATTCATATACCAGAAATGTTTGAAGCTACTGACTGAATGAAAGGAGCTGGCATCTCACTCTCTTTGAATCTTCTTTATAATGCTAGGATTAGCAGGAAAAAGCAAAAAATTTCAGAATTGCACCTTGCAATGTGGAGATATTACTGTTTGTGCATTTACAATATTCATTGATTTTTGCCATTGAAAAACGTCCAGAAATGTTTGAAGCTACTGACTGAATGAAAGGAGCTGGCATCTCACTCTCTTTGAATCTTCTTTATCATGCTAGGATTAGCAGGAAAAAGCAAAAAATTTCAGAATTGCACCTTGCAATGTGGAGATATTACTGTTTGTGCATTTACAATATTCATTGATTTTTGCCATTGAAAAACATTCATGTTATTCATATACCAGAAATGTTTGAAGCTACTGACTGAATAAAAGGAGCTGGCATCTCACTCTCTTTGAATCTTCTTTATCATGCTAGGATTAGCAGGAAAAAGCAAAAAATTTCAGAATTGCACCTTGCAATGTGGAGATATTATTGTTTGTGCATTTACAATATTCATTGATTTTTGCCATTGAAAAACATCCAGAAATGTTTGAAGCTACTAACTGAATGAAAGGAGCTGGCATCTCACTCTCTTTGAATCTTCTTTATCATGCTAGGATTAGCAGGAAAAAGCAAAAAATTTCAGAATTGCACCTTGCAATGTGGAGATATTACTGTTTGTGCATTTACAATATTCATTGATTTTTGCCATTGAAAAACGTCCAGAAATGTTTGAAGCTACTGACTGAATGAAAGGAGCTGGCATCTCACTCTCTTTGAATCTTCTTTATCATGCTAGGATTAGCAGGAAAAAGCAAAAAATTTCAGAATTGCACCTTGCAATGTGGACATATTACTGTTTGTGCATTTACAATATTCATTGATTTTTGCCATTGAAAAACGTCCAGAAATGTTTGAAGCTACTGACTGAATGAAAGGAGCTGGCATCTCACTCTCTTTGAATCTTCTTTATCATGCTAGGATTAGCAGGAAAAAGCAAAAAATTTCAGAATTGCACCTTGCAATGTGGAGATATTACTGTTTGTGCATTTACAATATTCATTGATTTTTGCCATTGAAAAACATCATGTTATTCATATACCAGAAATGTTTGAAGCTACTGACTGAATGAAAGGAGCTGGCATCTCACTCTCTTTGAATCTTCTTTATAATGCTAGGATTAGCAGGAAAAAGCAAAAAATTTCAGAATTGCACCTTGCAATGTGGAGATATTACTGTTTGTGCATTTACAATATTCATTGATTTTTGCCATTGAAAAACGTCCAGAAATGTTTGAAGCTACTGACTGAATGAAAGGAGCTGGCATCTCACTCTCTTTGAATCTTCTTTATCATGCTAGGATTAGCAGGAAAAAGCAAAAAATTTCAGAATTGCACCTTGCAATGCGGAGAAATTACTGTTTGTGCATTTACAATATTCATTGATTTTTGCCATTGAAAAACATCATGTTATTCATATACCAGAAATGTTTGAAGCTACTGACTGAATGAAATGAGCTGGCATCTCACTCTCTTTGAATCTTCTTTATCATGCTAAGAGGAGAAGGAAAAACGAAAAAATTTCAGAATTGCACCTTGCAATGTGGAGATATTACTGTTTGTGCATTTACAATATTCATTGATTTTTGCCATTGAAAAACATCCAGAAATGTTTGAAGCTACTGACTGAATGAAAGGAGCTGGCATCTCACTCTCTTTGAATCTTCTTTATCATGCTAGGATAAGCAGGAAACAGCAAAAAATTTCAGAATTGCACCTTGCAATGTGGAGATATTACTGTTTGTGCATTTACAATATTCATTGATTTTTGCCATTGAAAAACGTCCAGAAATGTTTGAAGCTACTGACTGAATAAAAGGAGCTGGCATCTCACTCTCTTTGAATCTTCTTTATCATGCTAGGATTAGCAGGAAAAAGCAAAAAATTTCAGAATTGCACCTTGCAATGTGGAGATATTACTGTTTGTGCATTTACAATATTCATTGATTTTTGCCATTGAAAAACGTCCAGAAATGTTTGAAGCTACTGACTGAATGAAAGGAGCTGGCATCTCACTCTCTTTGAATCTTCTTTATCATGCTAGGATTAGCAGGAAAAAGCAAAAAATTTCAGAATTGCACCTTGCAATGTGGAGATATTACTGTTTGTGCATTTATAATATTCATTGATTTTTGCCATTGAAAAACGTCCAGAAATGTTTGAAGCTACTGACTGAATGAAAGGAGCTGGCATCTCACTCTCTTTGAATCTTCTTTATCATGCTAGGATTAGCAGGAAAAAGCAAAAAATTTCAGAATTGCACCTTGCAATGTGGAGATATTACTGTTTGTGCATTTACAATATTCATTGATTTTTGCCATTGAAAAATGTCCAGAAATGTTTGAAGCTACTGACTGAATGAAAGGAGCTGGCATCTCACTCTCTTTGAATCTTCTTTATCATGCTAGGATTAGCAGGAAAAAGCAAAAAATTTCAGAATTGCACCTTGCAATGTGGAGATATTACTGTTTGTGCATTTACAATATTCATTGATTTTTGCCATTGAAAAACGTCCAGAAATGTTTGAAGCTACTGACTGAATGAAAGGAGCTGGCATCTCACTCTCTTTGAATCTTCTTTATCATGCTAGGATTAGCAGGAAAAAGCAAACAATTTCAGAATTGCACCTTGCAATGTGGAGATATTACTGTTTGTGCATTTACAATATTCATTGATTTTTGCCATTGAAAAACATCCAGAAATGTTTGAAGCTACTGACTGAATGAAAGGAGCTGGCATCTCACTCTCTTTGAATCTTCTTTATCATGCTAGGATTAGCAGGAAAAAGCAAACAATTTCAGAATTGCACCTTGCAATGTGGAGATATTACTGTTTGTGCATTTACAATATTCATTGATTTTTGCCATTGAAAAACGTCCAGAAATGTTTGAAGCTACTGACTGAATGAAAGGAGCTGGAATCTCACTCTCTTTGAATCTTCTTTATCATGCTAGGATTTGCAGGAAAAAGCAAAAAATTTCAGAATTGCACCTTGCAATGTGGAGATATTACTGTTTGTGCATTTACAATATTCATTGATTTTTGCCATTGAAAAACATCATGTTATTCATATACCAGAAATGTTTGAAGCTACTGACTGAATGAAAGGAGCTGGCATCTCACTCTCTTTGAATCTTCTTTATCATGCTAAGAGGAGCAGGAAAAAGGGAAAAATTTCAGAATTGCACCTTGCAATGTGGAGATATTACTGTTTGTGCATTTACAATATTCATTGATTTTTGCCATTGAAAAACGTCCAGAAATGTTTGAAGCTACTGACTGAATGAAAGGAGCTGGCATCTCACTCTCTTTGAATCTTCTTTATCATGCTAGGATTAGCAGGAAACAGCAAAAAATTTCAGAATTGCACCTTGCAATGTGGAGATATTACTGTTTGTGCATTTACAATATTCATTGATTTTTGCCATTGAAAAACGTCCAGAAATGTTTGAAGCTACTGACTGAATGAAAGGAGCTGGCATCTCACTCTCTTTGAATCTTCTTTATCATGCTAGGATTAGCAGGAAAAAGCAAAAAATTTCAGAATTGCACCTTGCAATGTGGAGATATTACTGTTTGTGCATTTATAATATTCATTGATTTTTGCCATTGAAAAACGTCCAGAAATGTTTGAAGCTACTGACTGAATGAAAGGAGCTGGCATCTCACTCTCTTTGAATCTTCTTTATCATGCTAGGATTAGCAGGAAAAAGCAAAAAATTTCAGAATTGCACCTTGCAATGTGGAGATATTACTGTTTGTGCATTTACAATATTCATTGATTTTTGCCATTGAAAAATGTCCAGAAATGTTTGAAGCTACTGACTGAATGAAAGGAGCTGGCATCTCACTCTCTTTGAATCTTCTTTATCATGCTAGGATTACCAGGAAAAAGCAAAAAATTTCAGAATTGCACCTTGCAATGTGGAGATATTACTGTTTGTGCATTTAAAATATTCATTGATTTTTGCCATTGAAAAACGTCCAGAAATGTTTGAAGCTACTGACTGAATGAAAGGAGCTGGCATCTCACTCTCTTTGAATCTTCTTTATCATGCTAGGATTAGCAGGAAAAAGCAAACAATTTCAGAATTGCACCTTGCAATGTGGAGATATTACTGTTTGTGCATTTACAATATTCATTGATTTTTGCCATTGAAAAACGTCCAGAAATGTTTGAAGCTACTGACTGAATGAAAGGAGCTGGCATCTCACTCTCTTTGAATCTTCTTTATCATGCTAGGATTAGCAGGAAAAAGCAAACAATTTCAGAATTGCACCTTGCAATGTGGAGATATTACTGTTTGTGCATTTACAATATTCATTGATTTTTGCCATTGAAAAACGTCCAGAAATGTTTGAAGCTACTGACTGAATGAAAGGAGCTGGCATCTCACTCTCTTTGAATCTTCTTTATCATGCTAGGATTAGCAGGAAAAAGCAAACAATTTCAGAATTGCACCTTGCAATGTGGAGATATTACTGTTTGTGCATTTACAATATTCATTGATTTTTGCCATTGAAAAACATCCAGAAATGTTTGAAGCTACTGACTGAATGAAAGGAGCTGGCATCTCACTCTCTTTGAATCTTCTTTATCATGCTAGGATTAGCAGGAAAAAGCAAAAAATTTCAGAATTGCACCTTGCAATGTGGAGATATTACTGTTTGTGCATTTACAATATTCATTGATTTTTGCCATTGAAAAACATCATGTTATTCATATACCAGAAATGTTTGAAGCTCCTGACTGAATGAAAGGAGCTGGCATCTCACTCTCTTTGAATCTTCTTTATCATGCTAGGATTAGCAGGAAAAAGCAAAAAATTTCAGAATTGCACCTTGCAATGTGGAGATATTACTGTTTGTGCATTTACAATATTCATTGATTTTTGCCATTGAAAAACGTCCAGAAATGTTTGAAGCTACTGACTGAATGAAAGGAGCTGGCATCTCACTCTCTTTGAATCTTCTTTATCATGCTAGGATTAGCAGGAAAAAGCAAAAAATTTCAGAATTGCACCTTGCAATGTGGAGATATTAATGTTTGTGCATTTACAATATTCATTGATTTTTGCCATTGAAAAACATCGTTATTCATATACCAGAAATGTTTGAAGCTACTGACTGAATGAAAGGAGCTGGCATCTCACTCTCTTTGAATCTTCTTTATCATGCTAGGATTAGCAGGAAAAAGCAAAAAATTTCAGAATTGCAACTTGCAATGTGGAGATATTACTGTTTGTGCATTTACAATATTCATTGATTTTTGCCATTGAAAAACATCATGTTATTCATATACCAGAAATGTTTGAAGCTACTGACTGAATGAAAGGAGCTGGCATCTCACTCTCTTTAAATCTTCTTTATCATGCTAGGATTAGCAGGAAAAAGCAAAAAATTTCAGAATTGCACCTTGCAATGTGGAGATATTACTGTTTGTGCATTTACAATATTCATTGATTTTTGCCATTGAAAAACGTCCAGAAATGTTTGAAGCTACTGACTGAATGAAAGGAGCTGGCATCTCACTCTCTTTGAATCTTCTTTATCATGCTAGGATTAGCAGGAAAAAGCAAAAAATTTCAGAATTGCACCTTGCAATGTGGAGATATTACTGTTTGTGCATCTACAATATTCATTGATTTTTGCCATTGAAAAACATCATGTTATTCATATACCAGAAATGTTTGAAGCTACTGACTGAATGAAAGGAGCTGGCATCTCACTCTCTTTGAATCTTCTTTATCATGCTAGGATTAGCAGGAAAAAGCAAAAAATTTCAGAATTGCACCTTGCAATGTGGAGATATTACTGTTTGTGCATTTACAATATTCATTGATTTTTGCCATTGAAAAATGTCCAGAAATGTTTGAAGCTACTGACTGAATGAAAGGAGCTGGCATCTCACTCTCTTTGAATCTTCTTTATCATGCTAGGATTAGCAGGAAAAAGCAAAAAATTTCAGAATTGCACCTTGCAATGTGGAGATATTACTGTTTGTGCATTTACAATATTCATTGATTTTTGCCATTGAAAAACGTCCAGAAATGTTTGAAGCTACTGACTGAATGAAAGGAGCTGGCATCTCACTCTCTTTGAATCTTCTTTATCATGCTAGGATTAGCAGGAAAAAGCAAAAAATTTCAGAATTGCACCTTGCAATGTGGAGATATTACTGTTTGTGCATTTACAATATTCATTGATTTTTGCCATTGAAAAACGTCCAGAAATGTTTGAAGCTACTGACTGAATGAAAGGAGCTGGCATCTCACTCTCTTTGAATCTTCTTTATCATGCTAGGATTAGCAGGAAAAAGCAAAAAATTTCAGAATTGCACCTTGCAATGTGGAGATATTACTGTTTGTGCATTTACAATATTCATTGATTTTTGCCATTGAAAAACATCATGTTATTCATATACCAGAAATGTTTGAAGCTACTGACTGAATGAAAGGAGCTGGCATCTCACTCTCTTTGAATCTTCTTTATCATGCTAGGATTAGCAGGAAAAAGCAAAAGATTTCAGAATTGCACCTTGCAATGTGGAGATATTACTGTTTGTGCATTTACAATATTCATTGATTTTTGCCATTGAAAAATGTCCAGAAATGTTTGAAGCTACTGACTGAATGAAAGGAGCTGGCATCTCACTCTCTTTGAATCTTCTTTATCATGCTAGGATTAGCAGGAAAAAGCAAAAAATTTCAGAATTGCACCTTGCAATGTGGAGATATTACTGTTTGTGCATTTAAAATATTCATTGATTTTTGCCATTGAAAAACGTCCAGAAATGTTTGAAGCTACTGACTGAATGAAAGGAGCTGGCATCTCACTCTCTTTGAATCTTCTTTATCATGCTAGGATTAGCAGGAAAAAGCAAACAATTTCAGAATTGCACCTTGCAATGTGGAGATATTACTGTTTGTGCATTTACAATATTCATTGATTTTTGCCATTGAAAAACGTCCAGAAATGTTTGAAGCTACTGACTGAATGAAAGGAGCTGGCATCTCACTCTCTTTGAATCTTCTTTATCATGCTAGGATTAGCAGGAAAAAGCAAACAATTTCAGAATTGCACCTTGCAATGTGGAGATATTACTGTTTGTGCATTTACAATATTCATTGATTTTTGCCATTGAAAAACGTCCAGAAATGTTTGAAGCTACTGACTGAATGAAAGGAGCTGGCATCTCACTCTCTTTGAATCTTCTTTATCATGCTAGGATTAGCAGGAAAAAGCAAAAAATTTCAGAATTGCACCTTGCAATGTGGAGATATTACTGTTTGTGCATTTACAATATTCATTGATTTTTGCCATTGAAAAACATCATGTTATTCATATACCAGAAATGTTTGAAGCTACTGACTGAATGAAAGGAGCTGGCATCTCACTCTCTTTGAATCTTCTTTATCATGCTAGGATTAGCAGGAAAAAGCAAAAAATTTCAGAATTGCACCTTGCAATGTGGAGATATTACTGTTTGTGCATTTACAATATTCATTGATTTTTGCCATTGAAAAACGTCCAGAAATGTTTGAAGCTACTGACTGAATGAAAGGAGCTGGCATCTCACTCTCTTTGAATCTTCTTTATCATGCTAGGATTAGCAGGAAAAAGCAAAAAATTTCAGAATTGCACCTTGCAATGTGGAGATATTACTGTTTGTGCATTTACAATATTCATTGATTTTTGCCATTGAAAAACATCGTTATTCATATACCAGAAATGTTTGAAGCTACTGACTGAATGAAAGGAGCTGGCATCTCACTCTCTTTGAATCTTCTTTATCATGCTAGGATTAGCAGGAAAAAGCAAAAAATTTCAGAATTGCACCTTGCAATGTGGAGATATTACTGTTTGTGCATTTACAATATTCATTGATTTTTGCCATTGAAAAACATCATGTTATTCATATACCAGAAATGTTTGAAGCTACTGACTGAATGAAAGGAGCTGGCATCTCACTCTCTTTAAATCTTCTTTATCATGCTAGGATTAGCAGGAAAAAGCAAAAAATTTCAGAATTGCACCTTGCAATGTGGAGATATTACTGTTTGTGCATTTACAATATTCATTGATTTTTGCCATTGAAAAACGTCCAGAAATGTTTGAAGCTACTGACTGAATGAAAGGAGCTGGCATCTCACTCTCTTTGAATCTTCTTTATCATGCTAGGATTAGCAGGAAAAAGCAAAAAATTTCAGAATTGCACCTTGCAATGTGGAGATATTACTGTTTGTGCATCTACAATATTCATTGATTTTTGCCATTGAAAAACATCATCTTATTCATATACCAGAAATGTTTGAAGCTACTGACTGAATGAAAGGAGCTGGCATCTCACTCTCTTTGAATCTTCTTTATCATGCTAGGATTAGCAGGAAAAAGCAAAAAATTTCAGAATTGCACCTTGCAATGTGGAGATATTACTGTTTGTGCATTTACAATATTCATTGATTTTTGCCATTGAAAAACGTCCAGAAATGTTTGAAGCTACTGACTGAATGAAAGGAGCTGGCATCTCACTCTCTTTGAATCTTCTTTATCATGCTAGGATTAGCAGGAAAAAGCAAAAAATTTCAGAATTGCACCTTGCAATGTGGAGATATTACTGTTTGTGCATTTACAATATTTATTGATTTTTGCCATTGAAAAACATCATGTTATTCATATACAAGAAATGTTTGAAGCTACTGACTGAATGAAAGGAGCTGGCATCTCACTCTCTTTGAATCTTCTTTATCATGCTAGGATTAGCAGGAAAAAGCAAAAAATTTCAGAATTGCACCTTGCAATGTGGAGATATTACTGTTTGTGCATTTACAATATTCATTGATTTTTGCCATTGAAAAGCATCATGTTATTCATATACCAGAAATGTTTGAAGCTACTGACTGAATGAAAGGAGCTGGCATCTCACTCTCTTTGAATCTTCTTTATCATGCTAGGATTAGCAGGAAAAAGCAAAAAATTTCAGAATTGCACCTTGCAATGTGGAGATATTACTGTTTGAGCATTTACAATATTCATTGATTTTTGCCATTGAAAAACATCATGTTATTCATATACCAGAAATGTTTGAAGCTACTGACTGAATGAAAGGAGCTGGCATCTCACTCTCTTTGAACCTTCTTTATCATGCTAGAATTAGCAGGAAAAAGCAAAAAATTTCAGAATTGCACCTTGCAATGTGGAGATATTACTGTTTGTGCATTTACAATATTCATTGATTTTTGCCATTGAAAAACGTCCAGAAATGTTTGAAGCTACTGACTGAATGAAAGGAGCTGGCATCTCACTCTCTTTGAATCTTCTTTATCATGCTAGGATTAGCAGGAAAAAGCAAAAAATTTCAGAATTGCACCTTGCAATGTGGAGATATAACTGTTTGTGCATTTACAATATTCATTGATTTTTGCCATTGAAAAACGTCCAGAAATGTTTGAAGCTACTGACTGAATGAAAGGAGCTGGCATCTCACTCTCTTTGAATCTTCTTTATCATGCTAGGATTAGCAGGAAAAAGCAAAAAATTTCAGAATTGCACCTTGCAATGTGGAGATATTACTGTTTGTGCATTTACAATATTCATTGATTTTTGCCATTGAAAAACATCGTTATTCATATACCAGAAATGTTTGAAGCTACTGACTGAATGAAAGGAGCTGGCATCTCACTCTCTTTGAATCTTCTTTATCATGCTAGGATTAGCAGGAAAAAGCAAAAAATTTCAGAATTGCACCTTGCAATGTGGAGATATTACTGTTTGTGCATTTACAATATTCATTGATTTTTGCCATTGAAAAACATCATGTTATTCATATACCAGAAATGTTTGAAGCTACTGACTGAATGAAAGGAGCTGGCATCTCACTCTCTTTAAATCTTCTTTATCATGCTAGGATTAGCAGGAAAAAGCAAAAAATTTCAGAATTGCACCTTGCAATGTGGAGATATTACTGTTTGTGCATTTACAATATTCATTGATTTTTGCCATTGAAAAACGTCCAGAAATGTTTGAAGCTACTGACTGAATTAAAGGAGCTGGCATCTCACTCTCTTTGAATCTTCTTTATCATGCTAGGATTAGCAGGAAAAAGCAAAAAATTTCAGAATTGCACCTTGCAATGTGGAGATATTACTGTTTGTGCATTTACAATATTCATTGATTTTTGCCATTGAAAAACATCATGTTATTCATATACCAGAAATGTTTGAAGCTACTGACTGAATGAAAGGAGCTGGCATCTCACTCTCTTTGAATCTTCTTTATCATGCTAGGATTAGCAGGAAAAAGTAAAAAATTTCAGAATTGCACCTTGCAATGTGGAGATATTACTGTTTGTGCATTTACAATATTCATTGATTTTTGCCATTGAAAAACGTCCAGTAATGTTTGAAGCTACTGACTGAATGAAAGGAGCTGGCATCTCACTCTCTTTGAATCTTCTTTATCATGCTAGGATTAGCAGGAAAAAGCAAAAAATTTCAGAATTGCACCTTGCAATGTGGAGATATTACTGTTTGTGCATTTACAATATTCATTGATTTTTGCCATTGAAAAACGTCCAGAAATGTTTGAAGCTACTGACTGAATGAAAGGAGCTGGCATCTCACTCTCTTTGAATCTTCTTTATCATGCTAGGATTAGCAGGAAAAAGCAAAAAATTTCAGAATTGCACCTTGCAATGTGGAGATATTACTGTTTGTGCATTTACAATATTCATTGATTTTTGCCATTGAAAAACGTCCAGAAATGTTTGAAGCTACTGACTGAATGAAAGGAGCTGGCATCTCACTCTTTTGAATCTCCTTTATCATGCTAGGATTAGCAGGAAAAAGCAAAAAATTTCAGAAATGCACCTTGCAATGTGGAGATATTACTGTTTGTGCATTTACAATATTCATTGATTTTTGCCATTGAAAAACATCATGTTATTCATATACCAGAAATGTTTGAAGCTACTGACTGAATGAAAGGAGCTGGCATCTCACTCTCTTTAAATCTTCTTTATCATGCTAGGATTAGCAGGAAAAAGCAAAAAATTTCAGAATTGCACCTTGCAATGTGGAGATATTACTGTTTGTGCATTTACAATATTCATTGATTTTTGCCATTGAAAAACGTCCAGAAATGTTTGAAGCTACTGACTGAATGAAAGGAGCTGGCATCTCACTCTCTTTGAATCTTCTTTATCATGCTAGGATTAGCAGGAAAAAGCAAAAAATTTCAGAATTGCACCTTGCAATGTGGAGATATTACTGTTTGTGCATTTACAATATTCATTGATTTTTGCCATTGAAAAACATCATGTTATTCATATACCAGAAATGTTTGAAGCTACTGACTGAATGAAAGGAGCTGGCATCTCACTCTCTTTGAATCTTCTTTATCATGCTAGGATTAGCAGGAAAAAGCAAAAAATTTCAGAATTGCACTTTGCAATGTGGAGATATTACTGTTTGTGCATTTACAATATTCATTGATTTTTGCCATTGAAAAACGTCCAGAAATGTTTGAAGCTACTGACTGAATGAAAGGAGCTGGCTTCTCACTCTCTTTGAATATTCTTTATCATGCTAGGATTAGCAGGAAAAAGCAAAAAATTTCAGAATTGCACCTTGCAATGTGGAGATATTACTGTTTGTGCATTTACAATATTCATTGATTTTTGCCATTGAAAAACGTCCAGAAATGTTTGAAGCTACTGACTGAATGAAAGGAGCTGGCATCTCACTCTCTTTGAATCTTCTTTATCATGCTAGGATTAGCAGGAAAAAGCAAAAAATTTCAGAATTGCACCTTGCAATGTGGAGATATTACTGTTTGTGCATTTACAATATTCATTGATTTTTGCCATTGAAAAACGTCCAGAAATGTTTGAAGCTACTGACTGAATGAAAGGAGCTGGCATCTCACTCTCTTTGAATCTTCTTTATCATGCTAGGATTAGCAGGAAAAAGCAAAAAATTTCAGAATTGCACCTTGCAATGTGGAGATATTACTGTTTGTGCATTTACAATATTCATTGATTTTTGCCATTGAAAAACATCATGTTATTCATATACCAGAAATGTTTGAAGCTACTGACTGAATGAAAGGAGCTGGCATCTCACTCTCTTTGAATCTTCTTTATCATGCTAGGATTAGCAGGAAAAAGCAAAAAATTTCAGAATTGCACCTTGCAATGTGGAGATATTACTGTTTGTGCATTTACAATATTCATTGATTTTTGCCATTGAAAAACATCATGTTATTCATATACCAGAAATGTTTGAAGCTACTGACTGAATGAAAGGAGCTGGCATCTCACTCTCTTTGAACCTTCTTTATCATGCTAGAATTAGCAGGATAAAGCAAAAAATTTCAGAATTGCACCTTGCAATGTGGAGATATTACTGTTTGTGCATTTACAATATTCATTGATTTTTGCCATTGAAAAACATCCAGAAATGTTTGAAGCTACTGACTGAATGAAAGGAGCTGGCATCTCACTCTCTTTGAATCTTCTTTATCATGCTAGGATTAGCAGGAAAAAGCAAAAAATTTCAGAATTGCACCTTGCAATGTGGAGATATAACTGTTTGTGCATTTACAATATTCATTGATTTTTGCCATTGAAAAACGTCCAGAAATGTTTGAAGCTACTGACTGAATGAAAGGAGCTGGCATCTCACTCTCTTTGAATCTTCTTTATCATGCTAGGATTAGCAGGAAAAAGCAAAAAATTTCAGAATTGCACCTTGCAATGTGGAGATATTACTGTTTGTGCATTTACAATATTCATTGATTTTTGCCATTGAAAAACATCGTTATTCATATACCAGAAATGTTTGAAGCTACTGACTGAATGAAAGGAGCTGGCATCTCACTCTCTTTGAATCTTCTTTATCATGCTAGGATTAGCAGGAAAAAGCAAAAAATTTCAGAATTGCACCTTGCAATGTGGAGATATTACTGTTTGTGCATTTACAATATTCATTGATTTTTGCCATTGAAAAACATCATGTTATTCATATACCAGAAATGTTTGAAGCTACTGACTGAATGAAAGGAGCTGGCATCTCACTCTCTTTAAATCTTCTTTATCATGCTAGGATTAGCAGGAAAAAGCAAAAAATTTTAGAATTGCACCTTGCAATGTGGAGATATTACTGTTTGTGCATTTACAATATTCATTGATTTTTGCCATTGAAAAACGTCCAGAAATGTTTGAAGCTACTGACTGAATTAAAGGAGCTGGCATCTCACTCTCTTTGAATCTTCTTTATCATGCTAGGATTAGCAGGAAAAAGCAAAAAATTTCAGAATTGCACCTTGCAATGTGGAGATATTACTGTTTGTGCATTTACAATATTCATTGATTTTTGCCATTGAAAAACATCATGTTATTCATATACCAGAAATGTTTGAAGCTACTGACTGAATGAAAGGAGCTGGCATCTCACTCTCTTTGAATCTTCTTTATCATGCTAGGATTAGCAGGAAAAAGCAAAAAATTTCAGAATTGCACCTTGCAATGTGGAGATATTACTGTTTGTGCATTTACAATATTCATTGATTTTTGCCATTGAAAAACGTCCAGAAATGTTTGAAGCTACTGACTGAATGAAAGGAGCTGGCATCTCACTCTCTTTGAATCTTCTTTATCATGCTAGGATTAGCAGGAAAAAGCAAAAAATTTCAGAATTGCACCTTGCAATGTGGAGATATTACTGTTTGTGCATTTACAATATTCATTGATTTTTGCCATTGAAAAACGTCCAGAAATGTTTGAAGCTACTGACTGAATGAAAGGAGCTGGCATCTCACTCTCTTTGAATCTTCTTTATCATGCTAGGATTAGCAGGAAAAAGCAAAAAATTTCAGAATTGCACCTTGCAATGTGGAGAAATTACTGTTTGTGCATTTACAATATTCATTGATTTTTGCCATTGAAAAACGTCCAGAAATGTTTGAAGCTACTGACTGAATGAAAGGAGCTGGCATCTCACTCTTTTGAATCTCCTTTATCATGCTAGGATTAGCAGGAAAAAGCAAAAAATTTCAGAAATGCACCTTGCAATGTGGAGATATTACTGTTTGTGCATTTACAATATTCATTGATTTTTGCCATTGAAAAACATCATGTTATTCATATACCAGAAATGTTTGAAGCTACTGACTGAATGAAAGGAGCTGGCATCTCACTCTCTTTAAATCTTCTTTATCATGCTAGGATTAGCAGGAAAAAGCAAAAAATTTCAGAATTGCACCTTGCAATGTGGAGATATTACTGTTTGTGCATTTACAATATTCATTGATTTTTGCCATTGAAAAACGTCCAGAAATGTTTGAAGCTACTGACTGAATGAAAGGAGCTGGCATCTCACTCTCTTTGAATCTTCTTTATCATGCTAGGATTAGCAGGAAAAAGCAAAAAATTTCAGAATTGCACCTTGCAATGTGGAGATATTACTGTTTGTGCATTTACAATATTCATTGATTTTTGCCATTGAAAAACATCATGTTATTCATATACCAGAAATGTTTGAAGCTACTGACTGAATGAAAGGAGCTGGCATCTCACTCTCTTTGAATCTTCTTTATCATGCTAGGATTAGCAGGAAAAAGCAAAAAATTTCAGAATTGCACTTTGCAATGTGGAGATATTACTGTTTGTGCATTTACAATATTCATTGATTTTTGCCATTGAAAAACGTCCAGAAATGTTTGAAGCTACTGACTGAATGAAAGGAGCTGGCTTCTCACTCTCTTTGAATATTCTTTATCATGCTAGGATTAGCAGGAAAAAGCAAAAAATTTCAGAATTGCACCTTGCAATGTGGAGATATTACTGTTTGTGCATTTACAATATTCATTGATTTTTGCCATTGAAAAACGTCCAGAAATGTTTGAAGCTACTGACTGAATGAAAGGAGCTGGCATCTCACTCTCTTTGAATCTTCTTTATCATGCTAGGATTAGCAGGAAAAAGCAAAAAATTTCAGAATTGCACCTTGCAATGTGGAGATATTACTGTTTGTGCATTTACAATATTCATTGATTTTTGCCATTGAAAAACGTCCAGAAATGTTTGAAGCTACTGACTGAATGAAAGGAGCTGGCATCTCACTCTCTTTGAATCTTCTTTATCATGCTAGGATTAGCAGGAAAAAGCAAAAAATTTCAGAATTGCACCTTGCAATGTGGAGATATTACTGTTTGTGCATTTACAATATTCATTGATTTTTGCCATTGAAAAACATCATGTTATTCATATACCAGAAATGTTTGAAGCTACTGACTGAATGAAAGGAGCTGGCATCTCACTCTCTTTGAATCTTCTTTATCATGCTAGGATTAGCAGGAAAAAGCAAAAAATTTCAGAATTGCACCTTGCAATGTGGAGATATTACTGTTTGTGCATTTACAATATTCATTGATTTTTGCCATTGAAAAACATCATGTTATTCATATACCAGAAATGTTTGAAGCTACTGACTGAATGAAAGGAGCTGGCATCTCACTCTCTTTGAACCTTCTTTATCATGCTAGAATTAGCAGGATAAAGCAAAAAATTTCAGAATTGCACCTTGCAATGTGGAGATATTACTGTTTGTGCATTTACAATATTCATTGATTTTTGCCATTGAAAAACATCCAGAAATGTTTGAAGCTACTGACTGAATGAAAGGAGCTGGCATCTCACTCTCTTTGAATCTTCTTTATCATGCTAGGATTAGCAGGAAAAAGCAAAAAATTTCAGAATTGCACCTTGCAATGTGGAGATATAACTGTTTGTGCATTTACAATATTCATTGATTTTTGCCATTGAAAAACGTCCAGAAATGTTTGAAGCTACTGACTGAATGAAAGGAGCTGGCATCTCACTCTCTTTGAATCTTCTTTATCATGCTAGGATTAGCAGGAAAAAGCAAAAAATTTCAGAATTGCACCTTGCAATGTGGAGATATTACTGTTTGTGCATTTACAATATTCATTGATTTTTGCCATTGAAAAACATCGTTATTCATATACCAGAAATGTTTGAAGCTACTGACTGAATGAAAGGAGCTGGCATCTCACTCTCTTTGAATCTTCTTTATCATGCTAGGATTAGCAGGAAAAAGCAAAAAATTTCAGAATTGCACCTTGCAATGTGGAGATATTACTGTTTGTGCATTTACAATATTCATTGATTTTTGCCATTGAAAAACATCATGTTATTCATATACCAGAAATGTTTGAAGCTACTGACTGAATGAAAGGAGCTGGCATCTCACTCTCTTTAAATCTTCTTTATCATGCTAGGATTAGCAGGAAAAAGCAAAAAATTTTAGAATTGCACCTTGCAATGTGGAGATATTACTGTTTGTGCATTTACAATATTCATTGATTTTTGCCATTGAAAAACGTCCAGAAATGTTTGAAGCTACTGACTGAATTAAAGGAGCTGGCATCTCACTCTCTTTGAATCTTCTTTATCATGCTAGGATTAGCAGGAAAAAGCAAAAAATTTCAGAATTGCACCTTGCAATGTGGAGATATTACTGTTTGTGCATTTACAATATTCATTGATTTTTGCCATTGAAAAACATCATGTTATTCATATACCAGAAATGTTTGAAGCTACTGACTGAATGAAAGGAGCTGGCATCTCACTCTCTTTGAATCTTCTTTATCATGCTAGGATTAGCAGGAAAAAGCAAAAAATTTCAGAATTGCACCTTGCAATGTGGAGATATTACTGTTTGTGCATTTACAATATTCATTGATTTTTGCCATTGAAAAACGTCCAGAAATGTTTGAAGCTACTGACTGAATGAAAGGAGCTGGCATCTCACTCTCTTTGAATCTTCTTTATCATGCTAGGATTAGCAGGAAAAAGCAAAAAATTTCAGAATTGCACCTTGCAATGTGGAGATATTACTGTTTGTGCATTTACAATATTCATTGATTTTTGCCATTGAAAAACGTCCAGAAATGTTTGAAGCTACTGACTGAATGAAAGGAGCTGGCATCTCACTCTCTTTGAATCTTCTTTATCATGCTAGGATTAGCAGGAAAAAGCAAAAAATTTCAGAATTGCACCTTGCAATGTGGAGATATTACTGTTTGTGCATTTACAATATTCATTGATTTTTGCCATTGAAAAACGTCCAGAAATGTTTGAAGCTACTGACTGAATGAAAGGAGCTGGCATCTCACTCTTTTGAATCTCCTTTATCATGCTAGGATTAGCAGGAAAAAGCAAAAAATTTCAGAAATGCACCTTGCAATGTGGAGATATTACTGTTTGTGCATTTACAATATTCATTGATTTTTGCCATTGAAAAACATCATGTTATTCATATACCAGAAATGTTTGAAGCTACTGACTGAATGAAAGGAGCTGGCATCTCACTCTCTTTAAATCTTCTTTATCATGCTAGGATTAGCAGGAAAAAGCAAAAAATTTCAGAATTGCACCTTGCAATGTGGAGATATTACTGTTTGTGCATTTACAATATTCATTGATTTTTGCCATTGAAAAACGTCCAGAAATGTTTGAAGCTACTGACTGAATGAAAGGAGCTGGCATCTCACTCTCTTTGAATCTTCTTTATCATGCTAGGATTAGCAGGAAAAAGCAAAAAATTTCAGAATTGCACCTTGCAATGTGGAGATATTACTGTTTGTGCATTTACAATATTCATTGATTTTTGCCATTGAAAAACATCATGTTATTCATATACCAGAAATGTTTGAAGCTACTGACTGAATGAAAGGAGCTGGCATCTCACTCTCTTTAAATCTTCTTTATCATGCTAGGATTAGCAGGAAAAAGCAAAAAATTTCAGAATTGCACCTTGCAATGTGGAGATATTACTGTTTGTGCATTTACAATATTCATTGATTTTTGCCATTGAAAAACGTCCAGAAATGTTTGAAGCTACTGACTGAATTAAAGGAGCTGGCATCTCACTCTCTTTGAATCTTCTTTATCATGCTAGGATTAGCAGGAAAAAGCAAAAAATTTCAGAATTGCACCTTGCAATGTGGAGATATTACTGTTTGTGCATTTACAATATTCATTGATTTTTGCCATTGAAAAACATCATGTTATTCATATACCAGAAATGTTTGAAGCTACTGACTGAATGAAAGGAGCTGGCATCTCACTCTCTTTGAATCTTCTTTATCATGCTAGGATTAGCAGGAAAAAGCAAAAAATTTCAGAATTGCACCTTGCAATGTGGAGATATTACTGTTTGTGCATTTACAATATTCATTGATTTTTGCCATTGAAAAACGTCCAGAAATGTTTGAAGCTACTGACTGAATGAAAGGAGCTGGCATCTCACTCTCTTTGAATCTTCTTTATCATACTAGGATTAGCAGGAAAAAGCAAAAAATTTCAGAATTGCACCTTGCAATGTGGAGATATTACTGTTTGTGCATTTACAATATTCATTGATTTTTGCCATTGAAAAACATCCAGAAATGTTTGAAGCTACTGACTGAATGAAAGGAGCTGGCATCTCACTCTCTTTGAATCTTCTTTATCATGCTAGGATTAGCAGGAAAAAGCAAAAAATTTCAGAATTGCACCTTGCAATGTGGAGATATTACTGTTTGTGCATTTACAATATTCATTGATTTTTGCCATTGAAAAACGTCCAGAAATGTTTGAAGCTACTGACTGAATGAAAGGAGCTGGCATCTCACTCTTTTGAATCTCCTTTATCATGCTAGGATTAGCAGGAAAAAGCAAAAAATTTCAGAAATGCACCTTGCAATGTGGAGATATTACTGTTTGTGCATTTACAATATTCATTGATTTTTGCCATTGAAAAACATCATGTTATTCATATACCAGAAATGTTTGAAGCTACTGACTGAATGAAAAGAGCTGGCATCTCACTCTCTTTAAATCTTCTTTATCATGCTAGGATTAGCAGGAAAAAGCAAAAAATTTCAGAATTGCACCTTGCAATGTGGAGATATTACTGTTTGTGCATTTACAATATTCATTGATTTTTGCCATTGAAAAACGTCCAGAAATGTTTGAAGCTACTGACTGAATGAAAGGAGCTGGCATCTCACTCTCTTTGAATCTTCTTTATCATGCTAGGATTAGCAGGAAAAAGCAAAAAATTTCAGAATTGCACCTTGCAATGTGGAGATATTACTGTTTGTGCATTTACAATATTCATTGATTTTTGCCATTGAAAAACATCATGTTATTCATATACCAGAAATGTTTGAAGCTACTGACTGAATGAAAGGAGCTGGCATCTCACTCTCTTTGAATCTTCTTTATCATGCTAGGATTAGCAGGAAAAAGCAAAAAATTTCAGAATTGCACCTTGCAATGTGGAGATATTACTGTTTGTGCATTTACAATATTCATTGATTTTTGCCATTGAAAAACGTCCAGAAATGTTTGAAGCTACTGACTGAATGAAAGGAGCTGGCATCTCACTCTCTTTGAATCTTCTTTATCATGCTAGGATTAGCAGGAAAAAGCAAAAAATTTCAGAATTGCACCTTGCAATGTGGAGATATTACTGTTTGTGCATTTACAATATTCATTGATTTTTGCCATTGAAAAACATCGTTATTCATATACCAGAAATGTTTGAAGCTACTGACTGAATGAAAGGAGCTGGCATCTCACTCTCTTTGAATCTTCTTTATCATGCTAGGATTAGCAGGAAAAAGCAAAAAATTTCAGAATTGCACCTTGCAATGTGGAGATATTACTGTTTGTGCATTTACAATATTCATTGATTTTTGCCATTGAAAAACATCATGTTATTCATATACCAGAAATGTTTGAAGCTACTGACTGAATGAAAGGAGCTGGCATCTCACTCTCTTTAAATCTTCTTTATCATGCTAGGATTAGCAGGAAAAAGCAAAAAATTTCAGAATTGCACCTTGCAATGTGGAGATATTACTGTTTGTGCATTTACAATATTCATTGATTTTTGCCATTGAAAAACGTCCAGAAATGTTTGAAGCTACTGACTGAATTAAAGGAGCTGGCATCTCACTCTCTTTGAATCTTCTTTATCATGCTAGGATTAGCAGGAAAAAGCAAAAAATTTCAGAATTGCACCTTGCAATGTGGAGATATTACTGTTTGTGCATTTACAATATTCATTGATTTTTGCCATTGAAAAACATCATGTTATTCATATACCAGAAATGTTTGAAGCTACTGACTGAATGAAAGGAGCTGGCATCTCACTCTCTTTGAATCTTCTTTATCATGCTAGGATTAGCAGGAAAAAGCAAAAAATTTCAGAATTGCACCTTGCAATGTGGAGATATTACTGTTTGTGCATTTACAATATTCATTGATTTTTGCCATTGAAAAACGTCCAGAAATGTTTGAAGCTACTGACTGAATGAAAGGAGCTGGCATCTCACTCTCTTTGAATCTTCTTTATCATGCTAGGATTAGCAGGAAAAAGCAAAAAATTTCAGAATTGCACCTTGCAATGTGGAGATATTACTGTTTGTGCATTTACAATATTCATTGATTTTTGCCATTGAAAAACGTCCAGAAATGTTTGAAGCTACTGACTGAATGAAAGGAGCTGGCATCTCACTCTCTTTGAATCTTCTTTATCATGCTAGGATTAGCAGGAAAAAGCAAAAAATTTCAGAATTGCACCTTGCAATGTGGAGATATTACTGTTTGTGCATTTACAATATTCATTGATTTTTGCCATTGAAAAAGGTCCAGAAATGTTTGAAGCTACTGACTGAATGAAAGGAGCTGGCATCTCACTCTTTTGAATCTCCTTTATCATGCTAGGATTAGCAGGAAAAAGCAAAAAATTTCAGAAATGCACCTTGCAATGTGGAGATATTACTGTTTGTGCATTTACAATATTCATTGATTTTTGCCATTGAAAAACATCATGTTATTCATATACCAGAAATGTTTGAAGCTACTGACTGAATGAAAGGAGCTGGCATCTCACTCTCTTTAAATCTTCTTTATCATGCTAGGATTAGCAGGAAAAAGCAAAAAATTTCAGAATTGCACCTTGCAATGTGGAGATATTACTGTTTGTGCATTTACAATATTCATTGATTTTTGCCATTGAAAAACGTCCAGAAATGTTTGAAGCTACTGACTGAATGAAAGGAGCTGGCATCTCACTCTCTTTGAATCTTCTTTATCATGCTAGGATTAGCAGGAAAAAGCAAAAAATTTCAGAATTGCACCTTGCAATGTGGAGATATTACTGTTTGTGCATTTACAATATTCATTGATTTTTGCCATTGAAAAACATCATGTTATTCATATACCAGAAATGTTTGAAGCTACTGACTGAATGAAAGGAGCTGGCATCTCACTCTCTTTGAATCTTCTTTATCATGCTAGGATTAGCAGGAAAAAGCAAAAAATTTCAGAATTGCACCTTGCAATGTGGAGATATTACTGTTTGTGCATTTACAATATTCATTGATTTTTGCCATTGAAAAACGTCCAGAAATGTTTGAAGCTACTGACTGAATGAAAGGAGCTGGCTTCTCACTCTCTTTGAATCTTCTTTATCATGCTAGGATTAGCAGGAAAAAGCAAAAAATTTCAGAATTGCACCTTGCAATGTGGAGATATTACTGTTTGTGCATTTACAATATTCATTGATTTTTGCCATTGAAAAACGTCCAGAAATGTTTGAAGCTACTGACTGAATGAAAGGAGCTGGAATCTCACTCTCTTTGAATCTTCTTTATCATGCTAGGATTAGCAGGAAAAAGCAAAAAATTTCAGAATTGCACCTTGCAATGTGGAGATATTACTGTTTGTGCATTTACAATATTCATTGATTTTTGCCATTGAAAAACGTCCAGAAATGTTTGAAGCTACTGACTGAATGAAAGGAGCTGGCATCTCACTCTCTTTGAATCTTCTTTATCATGCTAGGATTAGCAGGAAAAAGCAAAAAATTTCAGAATTGCACCTTGCAATGTGGAGATATTACTGTTTGTGCATTTACAATATTCATTGATTTTTGCCATTGAAAAACATCATGTTATTCATATACCAGAAATGTTTGAAGCTACTGACTGAATGAAAGGAGCTGGCATCTCACTCTCTTTGAATCTTCTTTATCATGCTAGGATTAGCAGGAAAAAGCAAAAAATTTCAGAATTGCACCTTGCAATGTGGAGATATTACTGTTTGTGCATTTACAATATTCATTGATTTTTGCCATTGAAAAACATCATGTTATTCATATACCAGAAATGTTTGAAGCTACTGACTGAATGAAAGGAGCTGGCATCTCACTCTCTTTGAATCTTCTTTATCATGCTAGGATTAGCAGGAAAAAGCAAAAAATTTCAGAATTGCACCTTGCAATGTGGAGATATTACTGTTTGTGCATTTACAATATTCATTGATTTTTGCCATTGAAAAACATCATGTTATTCATATACCAGAAATGTTTGAAGCTACTGACTGAATGAAAGGAGCTGGCATCTCACTCTCTTTGAATCTTCTTTATCATGCTAGGTTTAGCAGGAAAAAGCAAAAAATTTCAGAATTGCACCTTGCAATGTGGAGATATTACTGTTTGTGCATTTACAATATTCATTGATTTTTGCCATTGAAAAACGTCCAGAAATGTTTGAAGCTACTGACTGAATGAAAGGAGCTGGCATCTCACTCTCTTTGAATCTTCTTTATCATGCTAGGATTAGCAGGAAAAAGCTAAAAATTTCAGAATTGCACCTTGCAATGCGGAGAAATTACTGTTTGTGCATTTACAATATTCATTGATTTTTGCCATTGAAAAACATCATGTTATTCATATACCAGAAATGTTTGAAGCTACTGACTGAATGAAAGGAGCTGGCATCTCACTCTCTTTGAAACTTCTTTATCATGCTAAGAGGAGCAGGAAAAAGCAAAAAATTTCAGAATTGCACCTTGCAATGTGGAGATATTACTGTTTGTGCATTTACAATATTCATTGATTTTTGCCATTGAAAAACGTCCAGAAATGTTTGAAGCTACTGACTGAATGAAAGGAGCTTGCATCTCACTCTCTTTGAATCTTCTTTATCATGCTAGGATTAGCAGGAAAAAGCAAAAAAATTCAGAATTGCACCTTGCAATGTGGAGATATTACTGTTTGTGCATTTACAATATTCATTGATTTTTGCCATTGAAAAACGTCCAGAAATGTTTGAAGCTACTGACTGAATGAAAGGAGCTGGCATCTCACTCTCTTTGAATCTTCTTTATCATGCTAGGATTAGCAGTAAAAAGCAAAAAATTTCAGAATTGCACCTTGCAATGTGGAGATATTACTGTTTGTGCATTTACAATATTCATTGATTTTTGCCATTGAAAAACATCATGTTATTCATATACCAGAAATGTTTGAAGCTACTGACTGAATGAAAGGAGCTGGCATCTCACTCTCTTTGAATCTTCTTTATCATGCTAGGATTAGCAGGAAAAAGCAAAAAATTTCAGAATTGCACCTTGCAATGTGGAGATATTACTGTTTGTGCATTTACAATATTCATTGATTTTTGCCATTGAAAAACGTCCAAAAATGTTTGAAGCTACTGACTGAATGAAAGGAGCTGGCATCTCACTCTCTTTGAATCTTCTTTATCATGATAGGATTAGCAGGAAAAAGCAAAAAATTTCAGAATTGCACCTTGCAATGTGGAGATATTACTGTTTGTGCATTTACAATATTCATTGATTTTTGCCATTGAAAAACATCGTTATTCATATACCAGAAATGTTTGAAGCTACTGAATGAATGAAAGGAGCTGGCATCTCACTCTCTTTGAATCTTCTTTATCATGCTAGGATTAGCAGGAAAAAGCAAAAAATTTCAGAATTGCACCTTGCAATGTGGAGATATTACTGTTTGTGCATTTACAATATTCATTGATTTTTGCCATTGAAAAACATCATGTTATTCATATACCAGAAATGTTTGAAGCTACTGACTGAATGAAAGGAGCTGGCATCTCACTCTCTTTAAATCTTCTTTATCATACTAGGATTAGCAGGAAAAAGCAAAAAATTTCAGAATTGCACCTTGCAATGTGGAGATATTACTGTTTGTGCATTTACAATATTCATTGATTTTTGCCATTGAAAAATGTCCAGAAATGTTTGAAGCTACTGACTGAATGAAAGGAGCTGTCATCTCACTCTCTTTGAATCTTCTTTATCATGCTAGGATTAGCAGGAAAAAGCAAAAAATTTCAGAATTGCACCTTGCAATGTGGAGATATTACTGTTTGTGCATTTACAATATTCATTGATTTTTGCCATTGAAAAACATCATGTTATTCATATACCAGAAATGTTTGAAGCTACTGACTGAATGAAAGGAGCTGGCATCTCACTCTCTTTGAATCTTCTTTATCATGCTAGGATTAGCAGGAAAAAGCAAAAAATTTCAGAATTGCACCTTGCAATGTGGAGATATTACTGTTTGTGCATTTACAATATTCATTGATTTTTGCCATTGAAAAACGTCCAGAAATGTTTGAAGCTACTGACTGAATGAAAGGAGCTGGCATCTCATTCTCTTTGAATCTTCTTTATCATGCTAGGATTAGCAGGAAAAATCAAAAAATTTCGGAATTGCACCTTGCAATGTGGAGATATTACTGTTTGTGCATTTACAATATTCATTGATTTTTGCCATTGAAAAACGTCCAGAAATGTTTGAAGCTACTGACTGAATGAAAGGAGCTGGCATCTCACTCTCTTTGAATCTTCTTTATCATGCTAGGATTAGCAGGAAAAAGCAAAAAATTTCAGAATTGCACCTTGCAATGTGGAGATATTACTGTTTGTGCATTTACAATATTCATTGATTTTTGCCATTGAAAAACATCATGTTATTCATATACCAGAAATGTTTGAAGCTACTGACTGAATGAAAGGAGCTGGCATCTCACTCTCTTTGAATCTTCTTTATCATGCTAGGATTAGCAGGAAAAAGCAAAAAATTTCAGAATTGCACCTTGCAATGTGGAGATATTACTGTTTGTGCATTTACAATATTCATTGATTTTTGCCATTGAAAAACATCATGTTATTCATATACCAGAAATGTTTGAAGCTACTGACTGAATGAAAGGAGCTGGCATCTCACTCTCTTTGAATCTTCTTTATCATGCTAGGATTAGCAGGAAAAAGCAAAAAATTTCAGAATTGCACCTTGCAATGTGGAGATATTACTGTTTGTGCATTTACAATATTCATTGATTTTTGCCATTGAAAAACATCATGTTATTCATATACCAGAAATGTTTGAAGCTACTGACTGAATGAAAGGAGCTGGCATCTCACTCTCTTTGAACCTTCTTTATCATGCTAGGATTAGCAGGAAAAAGCAAAAAATTTCAGAATTGCACCTTGCAATGTGGAGATATTACTGTTTGTGCATTTACAATATTCATTGATTTTTGCCATTGAAAAACGTCCAGAAATGTTTGAAGCTACTGACTGAATGAAAGGAGCTGGCATCTCACTCTCTTTGAATCTTCTTTATCATGCTAGGATTAGCAGGAAAAAGCAAAAAATTTCAGAATTGCACCTTGCAATGTGGAGATATTACTGTTTGTGCATTTACAATATTCATTGATTTTTGCCATTGAAAAACGTCCAGAAATGTTTGAAGCTACTGACTGAATGAAAGGAGCTGGCATCTCACTCTCTTTGAATCTTCTTTATCATGCTAGGATTAGCAGGAAAAAGCAAAAAATTTCAGAATTGCACCTTGCAATGTGGAGATATTACTGTTTGTGCATTTACAATATTCATTGATTTTTGCCATTGAAAAACATCGTTATTCATGTACCAGAAATGTTTGAAGCTACTGACTGAATGAAAGGAGCTGGCATCTCACTCTCTTTGAATCTTCTTTATCATGCTAGGATTAGCAGGAAAAAGCAAACAATTTCAGAATTGCACCTTGCAATGTGGAGATATTACTGTTTGTGCATTTACAATATTCATTGATTTTTGCCATTGAAAAACATCATGTTATTCATATACCAGAAATGTTTGAAGCTACTGACTGAATGAAAGGAGCTGGCATCTCACTCTCTTTAAATCTTCTTTATCATGCTAGGATTAGCAGGAAAAAGCAAAAAATTTCAGAATTGCACCTTGCAATGTGGAGATATTACTGTTTGTGCATTTACAATATTCATTGATTTTTGCCATTGAAAAACGTCCAGAAATGTTTGAAGCTACTGACTGAATGAAAGGAGCTGGCATCTCACTCTCTTTGAATCTTCTTTATCATGCTAGGATTAGCAGGAAAAAGCAAAAAATTTCAGAATTGCACATTGCAATGTGGAGATATTACTGTTTGTGCATTTACAATATTCATTGATTTTTGCCATTGAAAAACATCATGTTATTCATATACCAGAAATGTTTGAAGCTACTGACTGAATGAAAGGAGCTGGCATCTCACTCTCTTTGAATCTTCTTTATCATGCTAGGATTAGCAGGAAAAAGCAAAAAATTTCAGAATTGCACCTTGCAATGTGGAGATATTACTGTTTGTGCATTTACAATATTCATTGATTTTTGCCATTGAAAAACGTCCAGAAATGTTTGAAGCTACTGACTGAATGAAAGGAGCTGGCATCTCACTCTCTTTGAATCTTTTTTATCATGCTAGGATTAGCAGGAAAAAGCAAAAAATTTCAGAATTGCACCTTGCAATGTGGAGATATTACTGTTTGTGCATTTACAATATTCATTGATTTTTGCCATTGAAAAACGTCCAGAAATGTTTGAAGCTACTGACTGAATGAAAGGAGCTGGCATCTCACTCTCTTTGAATCTTCTTTATCATGCTAGGATTAGCAGGAAAAAGCAAAAAATTTCAGAATTGCACCTTGCAATGTGGAGATATTACTGTTTGTGCATTTACAATATTCATTGATTTTTGCCATTGAAAAACGTCCAGAAATGTTTGAAGCTACTGACTGAATGAAAGGAGCTGGCATCTCACTCTCTTTGAATCTTCTTTATCATGCTAGGATTAGCAGGAAAAAGCAAAAAATTTCAGAATTGCACCTTGCAATGTGGAGATATTACTGTTTGTGCATTTACAATATTCATTGATTTTTGCCATTGAAAAACGTCCAGAAATGTTTGAAGCTACTGACTGAATGAAAGGAGCTGGCATCTCACTGTCTTTGAATCTTCTTTATCATGCTAGGATTAGCAGGAAAAAGCAAAAAATTTCAGAATTGCACCTTGCAATGTGGAGATATTACTGTTTGTGCATTTACAATATTCATTGATTTTTGCCATTGAAAAACGTCCAGAAATGTTTGAAGCTACTGACTGAATGAAAGGAGCTGGCATCTCACTCTCTTTGAATCTTCTTTATCATGCTAGAATTAGCAGGAAAAAGCAAAAAATTTCAGAATTGCACCTTGCAATGTGGAGATATTACTGTTTGTGCATTTACAATATTCATTGATTTTTGACATTGAAAAACATCATGTTATTCATATACCAGAAATGTTTGAAGCTACTGACTGAATGAAAGGAGCTGGCATCTCACTCTCTTTGAATCTTCTTTATCATGCTAGGATTAGCAGGAAAAATCAAGAAATTTCAGAATTGCACCTTGCAATGTGGAGATATCACTGTTTGTGCATTTACAATATTCATTGACTTTTGCCATTGAAAAACATCATGTTATTCATATACCAGAAATGTTTGAAGCTACTGACTGAATGAAAGGAGCTGGCATCTCACTCTCTTTGAATCTTCTTTATCATGCTAGGATTAGCAGGAAAAAGCAAAAAATTTCAGAATTGCACCTTGCAATGTGGAGATATTACTGTTTGTGCAATTACAATATTCATTGATTTTTGCCATTGAAAAACGTCCAGAAATGTTTGAAGCTACTGACTGAATGAAAGGAGCTGGCATCTCACTCTCTTTGAATCTTCTTTATCATGCTAGGATTAGCAGGAAAAAGCAAAAAATTTCAGAATTGCACCTTGCAATGTGGAGATATTACTGTTTGTGCATTTACAATATTCATTGATTTTTGCCATTGAAAAACATCATGTTATTCATATACCAGAAATGTTTGAAGCTACTGACTGAATGAAAGGAGCTGGCATCTCACTCTCTTTGAATCTTCTTTATCATGCTAGGATTAGCAGGAAAAAGCGAAAAATTTCAGAATTGCACCTTGCAATGTGGAGATATTACTGTTTGTGCATTTACAATATTCATTGATTTTTGCCATTGAAAAACGTCCAGAAATGTTTGAAGCTACTGACTGAATGAAAGGAGCTGGCATCTCACTCTCTTTGAATCTTCTTTATCATGCTAGGATTAGCAGGAAAAAGCAAAAAATTTCAGAATTGCACCTTGCAATGTGGAGATATTACTGTTTGTGCATTTACAATATTCATTGATTTTTGCCATTGAAAAACGTCCAGAAATGTTTGAAGCTACTGACTGAATGAAAGGAGCTGGCATCTCACTCGCTTTGAAACTTCTTTATCATGCTAGGATTAGCAGGAAAAAGCAAAAAATTTCAGAATTGCACCTTGCAATGTGGAGATAATACTGTTTGTGCATTTACAATATTCATTGATTTTTGCCATTGAAAAACGTCCAGAAATGTTTGAAGCTACTGACTGAATGAAAGGAGCTGGCATCTCACTCTCTTTGAATCTTCTTTATCATGCTAGGATTAGCAGGAAAAAGCAAAAAATTTCAGAATTGCACCTTGCAATGTGGAGATATTACTGTTTGTGCATTTACAATATTCATTGATTTTTGCCATTGAAAAACGTCCAGAAATGTTTGAAGCTACTGACTGAATGAAAGGAGCTGGCATCTCAATCTCTTTTAATCTTCTTTATCATGCTAGGATTAGCAGGAAAAAGCAAAAAATTTCAGAATTGCACCTTGCAATGTGGAGATATTACTGTTTGTGCATTTACAATATTCATTGATTTTTGCCATTGAAAAACGTCCAGAAATGTTTGAAGCTACTGACTGAATGAAAGGAGCTGGCATCTCACTCTCTTTGAATCTTCTTTATCATGCTAGGATTAGCAGGAAAAAGCAGAAAATTTCAGAATTGCACCTTGCAATGTGGAGATATTACTGTTTGTGCATTTACAATATTCATTGATTTTTGCCATTGAAAAACGTCCAGAAATGTTTGAAGCTACTGACTGAATGAAAGGAGCTGGCATCTCACTCTCTTTGATTCTTCTTTATCATGCTAGGATTAGCAGGAAAAAGCAAAAAATTTCAGAATTGCACCTTGCAATGTGGAGATATTACTGTTTGTGCATTTACAATATTCATTGATTTTTGCCATTGAAAAACGTTAAGAAATGTTTGAAGCTACTGACTGAATGAAAGGAGCTGGCATCTCACTCTCTTTGAATCTTCTTTATCATGCTAGGATTAGCAGGAAAAAGCAAAAAATTTCAGAATTGCACCTTGCAATGTGGAGATATTACTGTTTGTGCATTTACAATATTCATTGATTTTTGCCATTGAAAAACATCATGTTATTCATATACCAGAAATGTTTGAAGCTACTGACTGAATGAAAGGAGCTGGCATCTCACTCTCTTTGAATCTTCTTTATCATGCTAGGATTGGCAGGAAAAATCAAAAAATTTCAGAATTGCACCTTGCAATGTGGAGATATCACTGTTTGTGCATTTACAATATTCATTGACTTTTGCCATTGAAAAACATCATGTTATTCATATACCAGAAATGTTTGAAGCTACTGACTGAATGAAAGGAGCTGGCATCTCACTCTCTTTGAATCTTCTTTATCATGCTAGGATTAGCAGGAAAAAGCAAAAAATTTCAGAATTGCACCTTGCAATGTGGAGATATTACTGTTTGTGCAATTACAATATTCATTGATTTTTGCCATTGAAAAACGTCCAGAAATGTTTGAAGCTACTGACTGAATGAAAGGAGCTGGCATCTCACTCTCTTTGAATCTTCTTTATCATGCTAGGATTAGCAGGAAAAAGCAAAAAATTTCAGAATTGCACCTTGCAATGTGGAGATATTACTGTTTGTGCATTTACAATATTCATTGATTTTTGCCATTGAAAAACATCATGTTATTCATATACCAGAAATGTTTGAAGCTACTGACTGAATGAAAGGAGCTGGCATCTCACTCTCTTTGAATCTTCTTTATCATGCTAGGATTAGCAGGAAAAAGCAAAAAATTTCAGAATTGCACCTTGCAATGTGGAGATATTACTGTTTGTGCATTTACAATATTCATTGATTTTTGCCATTGAAAAACGTCCAGAAATGTTTGAAGCTACTGACTGAATGAAAGGAGCTGGCATCTCACTCTCTTTGAATCTTCTTTATCATGCTAGGATTAGCAGGAAAAAGCAAAAAAATTCAGAATTGCACCTTGCAATGTGGAGATATTACTGTTTGTGCATTTACAATATTCATTGATTTTTGCCATTGAAAAACGTCCAGAAATGTTTGAAGCTACTGACTGAATGAAAGGAGCTGGCATCTCACTCGCTTTGAAACTTCTTTATCATGCTAGGATTAGCAGGAAAAAGCAAAAAATTTCAGAATTGCACCTTGCAATGTGGAGATAATACTGTTTGTGCATTTACAATATTCATTGATTTTTGCCATTGAAAAACGTCCAGAAATGTTTGAAGCTACTGACTGAATGAAAGGAGCTGGCATCTCACTCTCTTTGAATCTTCTTTATCATGCTAGGATTAGCAGGAAAAAGCAAAAAATTTCAGAATTGCACCTTGCAATGTGGAGATATTACTGTTTGTGCATTTACAATATTCATTGATTTTTGCCATTGAAAAACGTCCAGAAATGTTTGAAGCTACTGACTGAATGAAAGGAGCTGGCATCTCACTCTCTTTTAATCTTCTTTATCATGCTAGGATTAGCAGGAAAAAGCAAAAAATTTCAGAATTGCACCTTGCAATGTGGAGATATTACTGTTTGTGCATTTACAATATTCATTGATTTTTGCCATTGAAAAACGTCCAGAAATGTTTGAAGCTACTGACTGAATGAAAGGAGCTGGCATCTCACTCTCTTTGAATCTTCTTTATCATGCTAGGATTAGCAGGAAAAAGCAGAAAATTTCAGAATTGCACCTTGCAATGTGGAGATATTACTGTTTGTGCATTTACAATATTCATTGATTTTTGCCATTGAAAAACGTCCAGAAATGTTTGAAGCTACTGACTGAATGAAAGGAGCTGGCATCTCACTCTCTTTGAATCTTCTTTATCATGCTAGGATTAGCAGGAAAAAGCAAAAAATTTCAGAATTGCACCTTGCAATGTGGAGATATTACTGTTTGTGCATTTACAATATTCATTGATTTTTGCCATTGAAAAACGTCCAGAAATGTTTGAAGCTACTGACTGAATGAAAGGAGCTGGCATCTCACTCTCTTTGATTCTTCTTTATCATGCTAGGATTAGCAGGAAAAAGCAAAAAATTTCAGAATTGCACCTTGCAATGTGGAGATATTACTGTTTGTGCATTTACAATATTCATTGATTTTTGCCATTGAAAAACGTCCAGAAATGTTTGAAGCTACTGACTGAATGAAAGGAGCTGGCATCTCACTCTCTTTGAATCTTCTTTATCATGCTAGGATTAGCAGGAAAAAGCAAAAAATTTCAGAATTGCACCTTGCAATGTGGAGATATTACTGTTTGTGCATTTACAATATTCATTGATTTTTGCCATTGAAAAACGTCCAGAAATGTTTGAAGCTACTGACTGAATGAAAGGAGCTGGCATCTCACTCTCTTTGAATCTTCTTTATCATGCTAGGATTAGCAGGAAAAAGCAAAAAATTTCAGAATTGCACCTTGCAATGTGGAGATATTACTGTTTGTGCATTTACAATATTCATTGATTTTTGCCATTGAAAAACGTCCAGAAATGTTTGAAGCTACTGACTGAATGAAAGGAGCTGGCATCTCACTCTCTTTGAATCTTCTTTATCATGCTAGGATTAGCAGGAAAAAGCAAAAAATGTCAGAATTGCACCTTGCAATGTGGAGATATTACTGTTTGTGCATTTACAATATTCATTGATTTTTGCCATTGAAAAACATCATGTTATTCATATACCAGAAATGTTTGAAGCTACTGACTGAATGAAAGGAGCTGGCATCTCACTCTCTTTGAATCTTCTTTATCATGCTAGGATTAGCAGGAAAAATCAAAAAATTTCAGAATTGCACCTTGCAATGTGGAGATATCAATGTTTGTGCATTTACAATATTCATTGACTTTTGCCATTGAAAAACATCATGTTATTCATATACCAGAAATGTTTGAAGCTACTGACTGAATGAAAGGAGCTGGCATCTCACTCTCTTTGAATCTTCTTTATCATGCTAGGATTAGCAGGAAAAAGCAAAAAATTTCAGAATTGCACCTTGCAATGTGGAGATATTACTGTTTGTGCAATTACAATATTCATTGATTTTTGCCATTGAAAAACGTCCAGAAATGTTTGAAGCTACTGACTGAATGAAAGGAGCTGGCATCTCACTCTCTTTGAATCTTCTTTATCATGCTAGGATTAGCAGGAAAAAGCAAAAAATTTCAGAATTGCACCTTGCAATGTGGAGATATTACTGTTTGTGCATTTACAATATTCATTGATTTTTGCCATTGAAAAACATCATGTTATTCATATACCAGAAATGTTTGAAGCTACTGACTGAATGAAAGGAGCTGGCATCTCACTCTCTTTGAATCTTCTTTATCATGCTAGGATTGGCAGGAAAAATCAAAAAATTTCAGAATTGCACCTTGCAATGTGGAGATATCACTGTTTGTGCATTTACAATATTCATTGACTTTTGCCATTGAAAAACATCATGTTATTCATATACCAGAAATGTTTGAAGCTACTGACTGAATGAAAGGAGCTGGCATCTCACTCTCTTTGAATCTTCTTTATCATGCTAGGATTAGCAGGAAAAAGCAAAAAATTTCAGAATTGCACCTTGCAATGTGGAGATATTACTGTTTGTGCAATTACAATATTCATTGATTTTTGCCATTGAAAAACGTCCAGAAATGTTTGAAGCTACTGACTGAATGAAAGGAGCTGGCATCTCACTCTCTTTGAATCTTCTTTATCATGCTAGGATTAGCAGGAAAAAGCAAAAAATTTCATGATTGCACCTTGCAATGTGGAGATATTACTGTTTGTGCATTTACAATATTCATTGATTTTTGCCATTGAAAAACATCATGTTATTCATATACCAGAAATGTTTGAAGCTACTGACTGAATGAAAGGAGCTGGCATCTCACTCTCTTTGAATCTTCTTTATCATGCTAGGATTAGCAGGAAAAAGCAAAAAATTTCAGAATTGCACCTTGCAATGTGGAGATATTACTGTTTGTGCATTTACAATATTCATTGATTTTTGCCATTGAAAAACGTCCAGAAATGTTTGAAGCTACTGACTGAATGAAAGGAGCTGGCATCTCACTCTCTTTGAATCTTCTTTATCATGCTAGGATTAGCAGGAAAAAGCAAAAAATTTCAGAATTGCACCTTGCAATGTGGAGATATTACTGTTTGTGCATTTACAATATTCATTGATTTTTGCCATTGAAAAACGTCCAGAAATGTTTGAAGCTACTGACTGAATGAAAGGAGCTGGCATCTCACTCGCTTTGAAACTTCTTTATCATGCTAGGATTAGCAGGAAAAAGCAAAAAATTTCAGAATTGCACCTTGCAATGTGGAGATAATACTGTTTGTGCATTTACAATATTCATTGATTTTTGCCATTGAAAAACGTCCAGAAATGTTTGAAGCTACTGACTGAATGAAAGGAGCTGGCATCTCACTCTCTTTGAATCTTCTTTATCATGCTAGGATTAGCAGGAAAAAGCAAAAAATTTCAGAATTGCACCTTGCAATGTGGAGATATTACTGTTTGTGCATTTACAATATTCATTGATTTTTGCCATTGAAAAACGTCCAGAAATGTTTGAAGCTACTGACTGAATGAAAGGAGCTGGCATCTCACTCTCTTTTAATCTTCTTTATCATGCTAGGATTAGCAGGAAAAAGCAAAAAATTTCAGAATTGCACCTTGCAATGTGGAGATATTACTGTTTGTGCATTTACAATATTCATTGATTTTTGCCATTGAAAAACGTCCAGAAATGTTTGAAGCTACTGACTGAATGAAAGGAGCTGGCATCTCACTCTCTTTGAATCTTCTTTATCATGCTAGGATTAGCAGGAAAAAGCAGAAAATTTCAGAATTGCACCTTGCAATGTGGAGATATTACTGTTTGTGCATTTACAATATTCATTGATTTTTGCCATTGAAAAACGTCCAGAAATGTTTGAAGCTACTGACTGAATGAAAGGAGCTGGCATCTCACTCTCTTTGAATCTTCTTTATCATGCTAGGATTAGCAGGAAAAAGCAAAAAATTTCAGAATTGCACCTTGCAATGTGGAGATATTACTGTTTGTGCATTTACAATATTCATTGATTTTTGCCATTGAAAAACGTCCAGAAATGTTTGAAGCTACTGACTGAATGAAAGGAGCTGGCATCTCACTCTCTTTGATTCTTCTTTATCATGCTAGGATTAGCAGGAAAAAGCAAAAAATTTCAGAATTGCACCTTGCAATGTGGAGATATTACTGTTTGTGCATTTACAATATTCATTGATTTTTGCCATTGAAAAACGTCCAGAAATGTTTGAAGCTACTGACTGAATGAAAGGAGCTGGCATCTCACTCTCTTTGAATCTTCTTTATCATGCTAGGATTAGCAGGAAAAAGCAAAAAATTTCAGAATTGCACCTTGCAATGTGGAGATATTACTGTTTGTGCATTTACAATATTCATTGATTTTTGCCATTGAAAAACGTCCAGAAATGTTTGAAGCTACTGACTGAATGAAAGGAGCTGGCATCTCACTCTCTTTGAATCTTCTTTATCATGCTAGGATTAGCAGGAAAAAGCAAAAAATTTCAGAATTGCACCTTGCAATGTGGAGATATTACTGTTTGTGCATTTACAATATTCATTGATTTTTGCCATTGAAAAACATCATGTTATTCATATACCAGAAATGTTTGAAGCTACTGACTGAATGAAAGGAGCTGGCATCTCACTCTCTTTGAATCTTCTTTATCATGCTAGGATTAGCAGGAAAAATCAAAAAATTTCAGAATTGCACCTTGCAATGTGGAGATATCAATGTTTGTGCATTTACAATATTCATTGACTTTTGCCATTGAAAAACATCATGTTATTCATATACCAGAAATGTTTGAAGCTACTGACTGAATGAAAGGAGCTGGCATCTCACTCTCTTTGAATCTTCTTTATCATGCTAGGATTAGCAGGAAAAAGCAAAAAATTTCAGAATTGCACCTTGCAATGTGGAGATATTACTGTTTGTGCAATTACAATATTCATTGATTTTTGCCATTGAAAAACGTCCAGAAATGTTTGAAGCTACTGACTGAATGAAAGGAGCTGGCATCTCACTCTCTTTGAATCTTCTTTATCATGCTAGGATTAGCAGGAAAAAGCAAAAAATTTCAGAATTGCACCTTGCAATGTGGAGATATTACTGTTTGTGCATTTACAATATTCATTGATTTTTGCCATTGAAAAACATCATGTTATTCATATACCAGAAATGTTTGAAGCTACTGACTGAATGAAAGGAGCTGGCATCTCACTCTCTTTGAATCTTCTTTATCATGCTAGGATTAGCAGGAAAAAGCAAAAAATTTCAGAATTGCACCTTGCAATGTGGAGATATTACTGTTTGTGCATTTACAATATTCATTGATTTTTGCCATTGAAAAACGTCCAGAAATGTTTGAAGCTACTGACTGAATGAAAGGAGCTGGCATCTCACTCTCTTTGAATCTTCTTTATCATGCTAGGATTAGCAGGAAAAAGCAAAAAATTTCAGAATTGCACCTTGCAATGTGGAGATATTACTGTTTGTGCATTTACAATATTCATTGATTTTTGCCATTGAAAAACGTCCAGAAATGTTTGAAGCTACTGACTGAATGAAAGGAGCTGGCATCTCACTCGCTTTGAATCTTCTTTATCATGCTAGGATTAGCAGGAAAAAGCAAAAAATTTCAGAATTGCACCTTGCAATGTGGAGATATTACTGTTTGTGCATTTACAATATTCATTGATTTTTGCCATTGAAAAACGTCCAGAAATGTTTGAAGCTACTGACTGAATGAAAGGAGCTGGCATCTCACTCTCTTTGAATCTTCTTTATCATGCTAGGATTAGCAGGAAAAAGCAAAAAATTTCAGAATTGCACCTTGCAATGTGGAGATATTACTGTTTCTGCATTTACAATATTCATTGATTTTTGCCATTGAAAAACGTCCAGAAATGTTTGAAGCTACTGACTGAATGAAAGGAGCTGGCATCTCACTCTCTTTGAATCTTCTTTATCATGCTAGGATTAGCAGGAAAAAGCAAAAAATTTCAGAATTGCAACTTGCAATGTGGAGATATTACTGTTTGTGCATTTACAATATTCATTGATTTTTGCCATTGAAAAACGTCCAGAAATGTTTGAAGCTACTGACTGAATGAAAGGAGATGGCATCTCACTCTCTTTGAATCTTCTTTATCATGCTAGGATTAGCAGGAAAAAGCAGAAAATTTCAGAATCGCACCTTGCAATGTGGAGATATTACTGTTTGTGCATTTACAATATTCATTGATTTTTGCCATTGAAAAACGTCCAGAAATGTTTGAAGCTACTGACTGAATGAAAGGAGCTGGCATCTCACTCTCTTTGAATCTTCTTTATCATGCTAGGATTAGCAGGAAAAAGCAAAAAATTTCAGAATTGCACCTTGCAATGTGGAGATATTACTGTTTGTGCATTTACAATATTCATTGATTTTTGCCATTGAAAAAATGTCCAGAAATGTTTGAAGCTACTGACTGAATGAAAGGAGCTGGCATCTCACTCTCTTTGATTCTTCTTTATCATGCTAGGATTAGCAGGAAAAAGCAAAAAATTTCAGAATTGCACCTTGCAATGTGGAGATATTACTGTTTGTGCATTTACAATATTCATTGATTTTTGCCATTGAAAAACGTCCAGAAATGTTTGATGCTACTGACTGAATGAAAGAAGCTGGCATCTCACTCTCTTTGAATCTTCTTTATCATGCTAGGATTAGCAGGAAAAAGCAAAAAATTTCAGAATTGCACCTTGCAATGTGGAGATATTACTGTTTGTGCATTTACAATATTCATTGATTTTTGCCATTGAAAAACATCATGTTATTCATATACCAGAAATGTTTGAAGCTACTGACTGAATGAAAGGAGCTGGCATCTCACTCTCTTTGAATCTTCTTTATCATGCTAGGATTAGCAGGAAAAAGCAAAAAATTTCAGAATTGCACCTTGCAATGTGGAGATATTACTGTTTGTGCATTTACAATATTCATTGATTTTTGCCATTGAAAAACGTCCAGAAATGTTTGAAGCTACTGACTGAATGAAAGGAGCTGGCATCTCACTCTCTTTGAATCTTCTTTATCATGCTAGGATTAGCAGGAAAAAGCAAAAAATTTCAGAATTGCACCTTGCAATGTGGAGATATTACTGTTTGTGCATTTACAATATTCATTGATTTTTGCCATTGAAAAACGTCCAGAAATGTTTGAAGCTACTGACTGAATGAAAGGAGTTGGCATCTCACTCTCTTTGAATCTTCTTTATCATGCTAGGATTAGCAGGAAAAAGCAAAAAATTTCAGAATTGCACCTTGCAATGTGGAGATATTACTGTTTGTGCATTTACAATATTCATTGATTTTTGCCATTGAAAAATGTCCAGAAATGTTTGAAGCTACTGACTGAATGAAAGGAGCTGGCATCTCACTCTCTTTGAATCTTCTTTATCATGCTAGGATTAGCAGGAAAAAGCAAAAAATTTCCGAATTGCACCTTGCAATGTGGAGATATTACTGTTTGTGCATTTAAAATATTCATTGATTTTTGCCATTGAAAAACGTCCAGAAATGTTTGAAGCTACTGACTGAATGAAAGGAGCTGGCATCTCACTCTCTTTGAATCTTCTTTATCATGCTAGAATTAGCAGGAAAAAGCAAAAAATTTCAGAATTGCACCTTGCAATGTGGAGATATTACTGTTTGTGCATTTACAATATTCATTGATTTTTGCCATTGAAAAATGTCCAGAAATGTTTGAAGCTACTGACTGAATGAAAGGAGCTGGCATCTCACTCTCTTTGAATCTTCTTTATCATGCTAGGATTAGCAGGAAAAAGCAGAAAATTTCAGAATTGCACCTTGCAATGTGGAGATATTACTGTTTGTGCATTTACAATATTCATTGATTTTTGCCATTGAAAAACGTCCAGAAATGTTTGAAGCTACTGACTGAATGAAAGGAGCTGGCATCTCACTCTCTTTGAATCTTCTTTATCATGCTAGGATTAGCAGGAAAAAGCAAAAAATTTCAGAATTGCACCTTGCAATGTGGAGATATTACTGTTTGTGCATTTACAATATTCATTGATTTTTGCCATTGAAAAAATGTCCAGAAATGTTTGAAGCTACTGACTGAATGAAAGGAGCTGGCATCTCACTCTCTTTGATTCTTCTTTATCATGCTAGGATTAGCAGGAAAAAGCAAAAAATTTCAGAATTGCACCTTGCAATGTGGAGATATTACTGTTTGTGCATTTACAATATTCATTGATTTTTGCCATTGAAAAACGTCCAGAAATGTTTGAAGCTACTGACTGAATGAAAGAAACTGGCATCTCACTCTCTTTGAATCTTCTTTATCATGCTAGGATTAGCAGGAAAAAGCAAAAAATTTCAGAATTGCACCTTGCAATGTGGAGATATTACTGTTTGTGCATTTACAATATTCATTGATTTTTGCCATTGAAAAACATCATGTTATTCATATACCAGAAATGTTTGAAGCTACTGACTGAATGAAAGGAGCTGGCATCTCACTCTCTTTGAATCTTCTTTATCATGCTAGGATTAGCAGGAAAAAGCAAAAAATTTCAGAATTGCACCTTGCAATGTGGAGATATTACTGTTTGTGCATTTACAATATTCATTGATTTTTGCCATTGAAAAACGTCCAGAAATGTTTGAAGCTACTGACTGAATGAAAGGAGCTGGCATCTCACTCTCTTTGAATCTTCTTTATCATGCTAGGATTAGCAGGAAAAAGCAAAAAATTTCAGAATTGCACCTTGCAATGTGGAGATATTACTGTTTGTGCATTTACAATATTCATTGATTTTTGCCATTGAAAAACGTCCAGAAATGTTTGAAGCTACTGACTGAATGAAAGGAGCTGGCATCTCACTCTCTTTGAATCTTCTTTATCATGCTAGGATTAGCAGGAAAAAGCAAAAAATTTCAGAATTGCACCTTGCAATGTGGAGATATTACTGTTTGTGCATTTACAATATTCATTGATTTTTGCCATTGAAAAACGTCCAGAAATGTTTGAAGCTACTGACTGAATGAAAGGAGCTGGCATCTCACTCTCTTTGAATCTTCTTTATCATGCTAGGATTAGCAGGAAAAAGCAAAAAATTTCAGAATTGCACCTTGCAATGTGGAGATATTACTGTTTGTGCATTTAAAATATTCATTGATTTTTGCCATTGAAAAACGTCCAGAAATGTTTGAAGCTACTGACTGAATGAAAGGAGCTGGCATCTCACTCTCTTTGAATCTTCTTTATCATGCTAGAATTAGCAGGAAAAAGCAAAAAATTTCAGAATTGCACCTTGCAATGTGGAGATATTACTGTTTGTGCATTTACAATATTCATTGATTTTTGCCATTGAAAAATGTCCAGAAATGTTTGAAGCTACTGACTGAATGAAAGGAGCTGGCATCTCACTCTCTTTGAATCTTCTTTATCATGCTAGGATTAGCAGGAAAAAGCAGAAAATTTCAGAATTGCACCTTGCAATGTGGAGATATTACTGTTTGTGCATTTACAATATTCATTCATTTTTGCCATTGAAAAACGTCCAGAAATGTTTGAAGCTACTGACTGAATGAAAGGAGCTGGCATCTCACTCTCTTTGAATCTTCTTTATCATGCTAGGATTAGCAGGAAAAAGCAAAAAATTTCAGAATTGCACCTTGTAATGTGGAGATATTACTGTTTGTGCATTTACAATATTCATTGATTTTTGCCATTGAAAAAATGTCCAGAAATGTTTGAAGCTACTGACTGAATGAAAGGAGCTGGCATCTCACTCTCTTTCATTTTTCTTTATCATGCTAGGATTAGCAGGAAAAAGCAAAAAATTTCAGAATTGCACCTTGCAATGTGGAGATATTACTGTTTGTGCATTTACAATATTCATTGATTTTTGCCATTGAAAAACGTCCAGAAATGTTTGAAGCTACTGACTGAATGAAAGGAGCTGGCATCTCACTCTCTTTGAATCTTCTTTATCATGCTAGGATTAGCAGGAAAAAGCAATAAATTTCAGAATTGCACCTTGCAATGTGGAGATATTACTGTTTGTGCATTTACAATATTCATTGATTTTTGCCATTGAAAAACATCATGTTATTCATATACCAGAAATGTTTGAAGCTACTGACTGAATCAAAGGAGCTGGCATCTCACTCTCTTTGAATCTTCTTTATCATGCTAGGATTAGCAGGAAAAAGCAAAAAATTTCAGAATTGCACCTTGCAATGTGGAGATATTACTGTTTGTGCATTTACAATATTCATTGATTTTTGCCATTGAAAAACGTCCAGAAATGTTTGAAGCTACTGACTGAATGAAAGGAGCTGGCATCTCACTCTCTTTGAATCTTCTTTATCATGCTAGGATTAGCAGGAAAAAGCAAAAAATTTCAGAATTGCACCTTGAAATGTGGAGATATTACTGTTTGTGCATTTACAATATTCATTGATTTTTGCCATTGAAAAACGTCCAGAAATGTTTGAAGCTACTGACTGAATGAAAGGAGCTGGCATCTCACACTCTTTGAATCTTCTTTATCATGCTAGGATTAGCAGGAAAAAGCAAAAAATTTCAGAATTGCACCTTGCAATGTGGAGATATTACTGTTTGTGCATTTACAATATTCATTGATTTTTGCCATTGAAAAACATCATGTTATTCATGTACCAGAAATGTTTGAAGCTACTGACTGAATGAAAGGAGCTGGCATCTCACTCTCTTTGAATCTTCTTTATCATGCTAGGATTAGCAGGAAAAAGCAAAAAATTTCAGAATTGCACCTTGCAATGTGGAGATATTACTGTTTGTGCATTTACAATATTCATTGATTTTTGCCATTGAAAAACGTCCAGAAATGTTTGAAGCTACTGACTGAATGAAAGGAGCTGGCACCTCACTCTCTTTGAATCTTCTTTATCATGCTAGGATTAGCAGGAAAAAGCAAAAAATTTCAGAATTGCACCTTGCAATGTGGAGATATTACTGTTTGTGCATTTAGAATATTCATTGATTTTTGCCATTGAAAAACGTCCAGAAATGTTTGAAGCTACTGACTGAATGAAAGGAGCTGGCATCTCACTCTCTTTGAATCTTCTTTATCATGCTAGGATTAGCAGGAAAAAGCAAAAAATTTCAGAATTGCACCTTGCAATGTGGAGATATTACTGTTTGTGCATTTACAATATTCATTGATTTTTGCCATTGAAAAACATCATGTTATTCATATACCAGAAATGTTTGAAGCTACTGACTGAATGAAAGGACCTGGCATCTCACTCTCATTGAATCTTCTTTATCATGCTAAGAGGAGCAGGAAAAAGCAAAAAATTTCAGAATTGCACCTTGCAATGTGGAGATATTACTGTTTGTGCATTTACAATATTCATTGATTTTTGCCATTGAAAAACGTCCAGAAATGTTTGAAGCTACTGACTGAATGAAAGGAGCTTGCATCTCACTCTCTTTGAATCTTCTTTATCATGCTAGGATTAGCAGGAAAAAGCAAAAAATTTCAGAATTGCACCTTGCAATGTGGAGATATTACTGTTTGTGCATTTACATTATTCATTGATTTTTGCCATTGAAAAACGTCCAGAAATGTTTGAAGCTACTGACTGAATGAAAGGAGCTGGCATCTCACTCTCTTTGAATCTTCTTTATCATGCTAGGATTAGCAGGAAAAAGCAAAAAAATTCAGAATTGCACCTTGCAATGTGGAGATATTGCTGTTTGTGCATTTACAATATTCATTGATTTTTGCCATTGAAAAACGTCCAGAAATGTTTGAAGCTACTGACTGAATGAAAGGAGCTGGCATCTCACTCTCTTTGAATCTTCTTTATCATGCTAGGATTAGCAGGAAAAAGCAAAACATTTCAGAATTGCACCTTGCAATGTGGAGATATTACTGTTTGTGCATTTACAATATTCATTGATTTTTGCCATTGAAAAACGTCCAGAAATGTTTGAAGCTACTGACTGAATGAAAGGAGCTGGCATCTCACTCTCTTTGAATCTTCTTTATCATGCTAGGATTAGCAGGAAAAAGCAAAAAATTTCAGAATTGCACCTTGCAATGTGGAGATATTACTGTTTGTGCATTTACAATATTCATTGATTTTTGCCATTGAAAAACGTCCAGAAATGTTTGATGCTACTGACTGAATGAAAGAAGCTGGCATCTCACTCTCTTTGAATCTTCTTTATCATGCTAGGATTAGCAGGAAAAAGCAAAAAATTTCAGAATTGCACCTTGCAATGTGGAGATATTACTGTTTGTGCATTTACAATATTCATTGATTTTTGCCATTGAAAAACATCATGTTATTCATATACCAGAAATGTTTGAAGCTACTGACTGAATGAAAGGAGCTGGCATCTCACTCTCTTTGAATCTTCTTTATCATGCTAGGATTAGCAGGAAAAAGCAAAAAATTTCAGAATTGCACCTTGCAATGTGGAGATATTACTGTTTGTGCATTTACAATATTCATTGATTTTTGCCATTGAAAAACGTCCAGAAATGTTTGAAGCTACTGACTGAATGAAAGGAGCTGGCATCTCACTCTCTTTGAATCTTCTTTATCATGCTAGGATTAGCAGGAAAAAGCAAAAAATTTCAGAATTGCACCTTGCAATGTGGAGATATTACTGTTTGTGCATTTACAATATTCATTGATTTTTGCCATTGAAAAACGTCCAGAAATGTTTGAAGCTACTGACTGAATGAAAGGAGTTGGCATCTCACTCTCTTTGAATCTTCTTTATCATGCTAGGATTAGCAGGAAAAAGCAAAAAATTTCAGAATTGCACCTTGCAATGTGGAGATATTACTGTTTGTGCATTTACAATATTCATTGATTTTTGCCATTGAAAAATGTCCAGAAATGTTTGAAGCTACTGACTGAATGAAAGGAGCTGGCATCTCACTCTCTTTGAATCTTCTTTATCATGCTAGGATTAGCAGGAAAAAGCAAAAAATTTCCGAATTGCACCTTGCAATGTGGAGATATTACTGTTTGTGCATTTAAAATATTCATTGATTTTTGCCATTGAAAAACGTCCAGAAATGTTTGAAGCTACTGACTGAATGAAAGGAGCTGGCATCTCACTCTCTTTGAATCTTCTTTATCATGCTAGAATTAGCAGGAAAAAGCAAAAAATTTCAGAATTGCACCTTGCAATGTGGAGATATTACTGTTTGTGCATTTACAATATTCATTGATTTTTGCCATTGAAAAATGTCCAGAAATGTTTGAAGCTACTGACTGAATGAAAGGAGCTGGCATCTCACTCTCTTTGAATCTTCTTTATCATGCTAGGATTAGCAGGAAAAAGCAGAAAATTTCAGAATTGCACCTTGCAATGTGGAGATATTACTGTTTGTGCATTTACAATATTCATTGATTTTTGCCATTGAAAAACGTCCAGAAATGTTTGAAGCTACTGACTGAATGAAAGGAGCTGGCATCTCACTCTCTTTGAATCTTCTTTATCATGCTAGGATTAGCAGGAAAAAGCAAAAAATTTCAGAATTGCACCTTGCAATGTGGAGATATTACTGTTTGTGCATTTACAATATTCATTGATTTTTGCCATTGAAAAACGTCCAGAAATGTTTGAAGCTACTGACTGAATGAAAGGAGCTGGCATCTCACTCTCTTTGAATCTTCTTTATCATGCTAGGATTAGCAGGAAAAAGCAAAAAATTTCAGAATTGCACCTTGCAATGTGGAGATATTACTGTTTGTGCATTTAAAATATTCATTGATTTTTGCCATTGAAAAACGTCCAGAAATGTTTGAAGCTACTGACTGAATGAAAGGAGCTGGCATCTCACTCTCTTTGAATCTTCTTTATCATGCTAGAATTAGCAGGAAAAAGCAAAAAATTTCAGAATTGCACCTTGCAATGTGGAGATATTACTGTTTGTGCATTTACAATATTCATTGATTTTTGCCATTGAAAAATGTCCAGAAATGTTTGAAGCTACTGACTGAATGAAAGGAGCTGGCATCTCACTCTCTTTGAATCTTCTTTATCATGCTAGGATTAGCAGGAAAAAGCAGAAAATTTCAGAATTGCACCTTGCAATGTGGAGATATTACTGTTTGTGCATTTACAATATTCATTCATTTTTGCCATTGAAAAACGTCCAGAAATGTTTGAAGCTACTGACTGAATGAAAGGAGCTGGCATCTCACTCTCTTTGAATCTTCTTTATCATGCTAGGATTAGCAGGAAAAAGCAAAAAATTTCAGAATTGCACCTTGTAATGTGGAGATATTACTGTTTGTGCATTTACAATATTCATTGATTTTTGCCATTGAAAAAATGTCCAGAAATGTTTGAAGCTACTGACTGAATGAAAGGAGCTGGCATCTCACTCTCTTTCATTTTTCTTTATCATGCTAGGATTAGCAGGAAAAAGCAAAAAATTTCAGAATTGCACCTTGCAATGTGGAGATATTACTGTTTGTGCATTTACAATATTCATTGATTTTTGCCATTGAAAAACGTCCAGAAATGTTTGAAGCTACTGACTGAATGAAAGGAGCTGGCATCTCACTCTCTTTGAATCTTCTTTATCATGCTAGGATTAGCAGGAAAAAGCAATAAATTTCAGAATTGCACCTTGCAATGTGGAGATATTACTGTTTGTGCATTTACAATATTCATTGATTTTTGCCATTGAAAAACATCATGTTATTCATATACCAGAAATGTTTGAAGCTACTGACTGAATCAAAGGAGCTGGCATCTCACTCTCTTTGAATCTTCTTTATCATGCTAGGATTAGCAGGAAAAAGCAAAAAATTTCAGAATTGCACCTTGCAATGTGGAGATATTACTGTTTGTGCATTTACAATATTCATTGATTTTTGCCATTGAAAAACGTCCAGAAATGTTTGAAGCTACTGACTGAATGAAAGGAGCTGGCATCTCACTCTCTTTGAATCTTCTTTATCATGCTAGGATTAGCAGGAAAAAGCAAAAAATTTCAGAATTGCACCTTGCAATGTGGAGATATTACTGTTTGTGCATTTACAATATTCATTGATTTTTGCCATTGAAAAACGTCCAGAAATGTTTGAAGCTACTGACTGAATGAAAGGAGCTGGCATCTCACTCTCTTTGAATCTTCTTTATCATGCTAGGATTAGCAGGAAAAAGCAAAAAATTTCAGAATTGCACCTTGCAATGTGGAGATATTACTGTTTGTGCATTTACAATATTCATTGATTTTTGCCATTGAAAAACATCATGTTATTCATGTACCAGAAATGTTTGAAGCTACTGACTGAATGAAAGGAGCTGGCATCTCACTCTCTTTGAATCTTCTTTATCATGCTAGGATTAGCAGGAAAAAGCAAAAAATTTCAGAATTGCACCTTGCAATGTGGAGATATTACTGTTTGTGCATTTACAATATTCATTGATTTTTGCCATTGAAAAACGTCCAGAAATGTTTGAAGCTACTGACTGAATGAAAGGAGCTGGCACCTCACTCTCTTTGAATCTTCTTTATCATGCTAGGATTAGCAGGAAAAAGCAAAAAATTTCAGAATTGCACCTTGCAATGTGGAGATATTACTGTTTGTGCATTTAGAATATTCATTGATTTTTGCCATTGAAAAACGTCCAGAAATGTTTGAAGCTACTGACTGAATGAAAGGAGCTGGCATCTCACTCTCTTTGAATCTTCTTTATCATGCTAGGATTAGCAGGAAAAAGCAAAAAATTTCAGAATTGCACCTTGCAATGTGGAGATATTACTGTTTGTGCATTTACAATATTCATTGATTTTTGCCATTGAAAAACATCATGTTATTCATATACCAGAAATGTTTGAAGCTACTGACTGAATGAAAGGACCTGGCATCTCACTCTCATTGAATCTTCTTTATCATGCTAAGAGGAGCAGGAAAAAGCAAAAAATTTCAGAATTGCACCTTGCAATGTGGAGATATTACTGTTTGTGCATTTACAATATTCATTGATTTTTGCCATTGAAAAACGTCCAGAAATGTTTGAAGCTACTGACTGAATGAAAGGAGCTTGCATCTCACTCTCTTTGAATCTTCTTTATCATGCTAGGATTAGCAGGAAAAAGCAAAAAATTTCAGAATTGCACCTTGCAATGTGGAGATATTACTGTTTGTGCATTTACATTATTCATTGATTTTTGCCATTGAAAAACGTCCAGAAATGTTTGAAGCTACTGACTGAATGAAAGGAGCTGGCATCTCACTCTCTTTGAATCTTCTTTATCATGCTAGGATTAGCAGGAAAAAGCAAAAAAATTCAGAATTGCACCTTGCAATGTGGAGATATTGCTGTTTGTGCATTTACAATATTCATTGATTTTTGCCATTGAAAAACGTCCAGAAATGTTTGAAGCTACTGACTGAATGAAAGGAGCTGGCATCTCACTCTCTTTGAATCTTCTTTATCATGCTAGGATTAGCAGGAAAAAGCAAAACATTTCAGAATTGCACCTTGCAATGTGGAGATATTACTGTTTGTGCATTTACAATATTCATTGATTTTTGCCATTGAAAAACGTCCAGAAATGTTTGAAGCTACTGACTGAATGAAAGGAGCTGGCATCTCACTCTCTTTGAATCTTCTTTATCATGCTAGGATTAGCAGGAAAAAGCAAAAAATTTCAGAATTGCACCTTGCAATGTGGAGATATTACTGTTTGTGCATTTACAATATTCATTGATTTTTGCCATTGAAAAACGTCCAGAAATGTTTGATGCTACTGACTGAATGAAAGAAGCTGGCATCTCACTCTCTTTGAATCTTCTTTATCATGCTAGGATTAGCAGGAAAAAGCAAAAAATTTCAGAATTGCACCTTGCAATGTGGAGATATTACTGTTTGTGCATTTACAATATTCATTGATTTTTGCCATTGAAAAACATCATGTTATTCATATACCAGAAATGTTTGAAGCTACTGACTGAATGAAAGGAGCTGGCATCTCACTCTCTTTGAATCTTCTTTATCATGCTAGGATTAGCAGGAAAAAGCAAAAAATTTCAGAATTGCACCTTGCAATGTGGAGATATTACTGTTTGTGCATTTACAATATTCATTGATTTTTGCCATTGAAAAACGTCCAGAAATGTTTGAAGCTACTGACTGAATGAAAGGAGCTGGCATCTCACTCTCTTTGAATCTTCTTTATCATGCTAGGATTAGCAGGAAAAAGCAAAAAATTTCAGAATTGCACCTTGCAATGTGGAGATATTACTGTTTGTGCATTTACAATATTCATTGATTTTTGCCATTGAAAAACGTCCAGAAATGTTTGAAGCTACTGACTGAATGAAAGGAGTTGGCATCTCACTCTCTTTGAATCTTCTTTATCATGCTAGGATTAGCAGGAAAAAGCAAAAAATTTCAGAATTGCACCTTGCAATGTGGAGATATTACTGTTTGTGCATTTACAATATTCATTGATTTTTGCCATTGAAAAATGTCCAGAAATGTTTGAAGCTACTGACTGAATGAAAGGAGCTGGCATCTCACTCTCTTTGAATCTTCTTTATCATGCTAGGATTAGCAGGAAAAAGCAAAAAATTTCCGAATTGCACCTTGCAATGTGGAGATATTACTGTTTGTGCATTTAAAATATTCATTGATTTTTGCCATTGAAAAACGTCCAGAAATGTTTGAAGCTACTGACTGAATGAAAGGAGCTGGCATCTCACTCTCTTTGAATCTTCTTTATCATGCTAGAATTAGCAGGAAAAAGCAAAAAATTTCAGAATTGCACCTTGCAATGTGGAGATATTACTGTTTGTGCATTTACAATATTCATTGATTTTTGCCATTGAAAAATGTCCAGAAATGTTTGAAGCTACTGACTGAATGAAAGGAGCTGGCATCTCACTCTCTTTGAATCTTCTTTATCATGCTAGGATTAGCAGGAAAAAGCAGAAAATTTCAGAATTGCACCTTGCAATGTGGAGATATTACTGTTTGTGCATTTACAATATTCATTGATTTTTGCCATTGAAAAACGTCCAGAAATGTTTGAAGCTACTGACTGAATGAAAGGAGCTGGCATCTCACTCTCTTTGAATCTTCTTTATCATGCTAGGATTAGCAGGAAAAAGCAAAAAATTTCAGAATTGCACCTTGCAATGTGGAGATATTACTGTTTGTGCATTTACAATATTCATTGATTTTTGCCATTGAAAAACGTCCAGAAATGTTTGAAGCTACTGACTGAATGAAAGGAGCTGGCATCTCACTCTCTTTGAATCTTCTTTATCATGCTAGGATTAGCAGGAAAAAGCAAAAAATTTCAGAATTGCACCTTGCAATGTGGAGATATTACTGTTTGTGCATTTAAAATATTCATTGATTTTTGCCATTGAAAAACGTCCAGAAATGTTTGAAGCTACTGACTGAATGAAAGGAGCTGGCATCTCACTCTCTTTGAATCTTCTTTATCATGCTAGAATTAGCAGGAAAAAGCAAAAAATTTCAGAATTGCACCTTGCAATGTGGAGATATTACTGTTTGTGCATTTACAATATTCATTGATTTTTGCCATTGAAAAATGTCCAGAAATGTTTGAAGCTACTGACTGAATGAAAGGAGCTGGCATCTCACTCTCTTTGAATCTTCTTTATCATGCTAGGATTAGCAGGAAAAAGCAGAAAATTTCAGAATTGCACCTTGCAATGTGGAGATATTACTGTTTGTGCATTTACAATATTCATTCATTTTTGCCATTGAAAAACGTCCAGAAATGTTTGAAGCTACTGACTGAATGAAAGGAGCTGGCATCTCACTCTCTTTGAATCTTCTTTATCATGCTAGGATTAGCAGGAAAAAGCAAAAAATTTCAGAATTGCACCTTGTAATGTGGAGATATTACTGTTTGTGCATTTACAATATTCATTGATTTTTGCCATTGAAAAAATGTCCAGAAATGTTTGAAGCTACTGACTGAATGAAAGGAGCTGGCATCTCACTCTCTTTCATTTTTCTTTATCATGCTAGGATTAGCAGGAAAAAGCAAAAAATTTCAGAATTGCACCTTGCAATGTGGAGATATTACTGTTTGTGCATTTACAATATTCATTGATTTTTGCCATTGAAAAACGTCCAGAAATGTTTGAAGCTACTGACTGAATGAAAGGAGCTGGCATCTCACTCTCTTTGAATCTTCTTTATCATGCTAGGATTAGCAGGAAAAAGCAATAAATTTCAGAATTGCACCTTGCAATGTGGAGATATTACTGTTTGTGCATTTACAATATTCATTGATTTTTGCCATTGAAAAACATCATGTTATTCATATACCAGAAATGTTTGAAGCTACTGACTGAATCAAAGGAGCTGGCATCTCACTCTCTTTGAATCTTCTTTATCATGCTAGGATTAGCAGGAAAAAGCAAAAAATTTCAGAATTGCACCTTGCAATGTGGAGATATTACTGTTTGTGCATTTACAATATTCATTGATTTTTGCCATTGAAAAACGTCCAGAAATGTTTGAAGCTACTGACTGAATGAAAGGAGCTGGCATCTCACTCTCTTTGAATCTTCTTTATCATGCTAGGATTAGCAGGAAAAAGCAAAAAATTTCAGAATTGCACCTTGCAATGTGGAGATATTACTGTTTGTGCATTTACAATATTCATTGATTTTTGCCATTGAAAAACGTCCAGAAATGTTTGAAGCTACTGACTGAATGAAAGGAGCTGGCATCTCACTCTCTTTGAATCTTCTTTATCATGCTAGGATTAGCAGGAAAAAGCAAAAAATTTCAGAATTGCACCTTGCAATGTGGAGATATTACTGTTTGTGCATTTACAATATTCATTGATTTTTGCCATTGAAAAACATCATGTTATTCATGTACCAGAAATGTTTGAAGCTACTGACTGAATGAAAGGAGCTGGCATCTCACTCTCTTTGAATCTTCTTTATCATGCTAGGATTAGCAGGAAAAAGCAAAAAATTTCAGAATTGCACCTTGCAATGTGGAGATATTACTGTTTGTGCATTTACAATATTCATTGATTTTTGCCATTGAAAAACGTCCAGAAATGTTTGAAGCTACTGACTGAATGAAAGGAGCTGGCACCTCACTCTCTTTGAATCTTCTTTATCATGCTAGGATTAGCAGGAAAAAGCAAAAAATTTCAGAATTGCACCTTGCAATGTGGAGATATTACTGTTTGTGCATTTAGAATATTCATTGATTTTTGCCATTGAAAAACGTCCAGAAATGTTTGAAGCTACTGACTGAATGAAAGGAGCTGGCATCTCACTCTCTTTGAATCTTCTTTATCATGCTAGGATTAGCAGGAAAAAGCAAAAAATTTCAGAATTGCACCTTGCAATGTGGAGATATTACTGTTTGTGCATTTACAATATTCATTGATTTTTGCCATTGAAAAACATCATGTTATTCATATACCAGAAATGTTTGAAGCTACTGACTGAATGAAAGGACCTGGCATCTCACTCTCATTGAATCTTCTTTATCATGCTAAGAGGAGCAGGAAAAAGCAAAAAATTTCAGAATTGCACCTTGCAATGTGGAGATATTACTGTTTGTGCATTTACAATATTCATTGATTTTTGCCATTGAAAAACGTCCAGAAATGTTTGAAGCTACTGACTGAATGAAAGGAGCTTGCATCTCACTCTCTTTGAATCTTCTTTATCATGCTAGGATTAGCAGGAAAAAGCAAAAAATTTCAGAATTGCACCTTGCAATGTGGAGATATTACTGTTTGTGCATTTACATTATTCATTGATTTTTGCCATTGAAAAACGTCCAGAAATGTTTGAAGCTACTGACTGAATGAAAGGAGCTGGCATCTCACTCTCTTTGAATCTTCTTTATCATGCTAGGATTAGCAGGAAAAAGCAAAAAAATTCAGAATTGCACCTTGCAATGTGGAGATATTGCTGTTTGTGCATTTACAATATTCATTGATTTTTGCCATTGAAAAACGTCCAGAAATGTTTGAAGCTACTGACTGAATGAAAGGAGCTGGCATCTCACTCTCTTTGAATCTTCTTTATCATGCTAGGATTAGCAGGAAAAAGCAAAACATTTCAGAATTGCACCTTGCAATGTGGAGATATTACTGTTTGTGCATTTACAATATTCATTGATTTTTGCCATTGAAAAACGTCCAGAAATGTTTGAAGCTACTGACTGAATGAAAGGAGCTGGCATCTCACTCTCTTTGAATCTTCTTTATCATGCTAGGATTAGCAGGAAAAAGCAAAAAATTTCAGAATTGCACCTTGCAATGTGGAGATATTACTGTTTGTGCATTTACAATATTCATTGATTTTTGCCATTGAAAAACGTCCAGAAATGTTTGATGCTACTGACTGAATGAAAGAAGCTGGCATCTCACTCTCTTTGAATCTTCTTTATCATGCTAGGATTAGCAGGAAAAAGCAAAAAATTTCAGAATTGCACCTTGCAATGTGGAGATATTACTGTTTGTGCATTTACAATATTCATTGATTTTTGCCATTGAAAAACATCATGTTATTCATATACCAGAAATGTTTGAAGCTACTGACTGAATGAAAGGAGCTGGCATCTCACTCTCTTTGAATCTTCTTTATCATGCTAGGATTAGCAGGAAAAAGCAAAAAATTTCAGAATTGCACCTTGCAATGTGGAGATATTACTGTTTGTGCATTTACAATATTCATTGATTTTTGCCATTGAAAAACGTCCAGAAATGTTTGAAGCTACTGACTGAATGAAAGGAGCTGGCATCTCACTCTCTTTGAATCTTCTTTATCATGCTAGGATTAGCAGGAAAAAGCAAAAAATTTCAGAATTGCACCTTGCAATGTGGAGATATTACTGTTTGTGCATTTACAATATTCATTGATTTTTGCCATTGAAAAACGTCCAGAAATGTTTGAAGCTACTGACTGAATGAAAGGAGTTGGCATCTCACTCTCTTTGAATCTTCTTTATCATGCTAGGATTAGCAGGAAAAAGCAAAAAATTTCAGAATTGCACCTTGCAATGTGGAGATATTACTGTTTGTGCATTTACAATATTCATTGATTTTTGCCATTGAAAAATGTCCAGAAATGTTTGAAGCTACTGACTGAATGAAAGGAGCTGGCATCTCACTCTCTTTGAATCTTCTTTATCATGCTAGGATTAGCAGGAAAAAGCAAAAAATTTCCGAATTGCACCTTGCAATGTGGAGATATTACTGTTTGTGCATTTAAAATATTCATTGATTTTTGCCATTGAAAAACGTCCAGAAATGTTTGAAGCTACTGACTGAATGAAAGGAGCTGGCTTCTCACTCTCTTTGAATCTTCTTTATCATGCTAGAATTAGCAGGAAAAAGCAAAAAATTTCAGAATTGCACCTTGCAATGTGGAGATATTACTGTTTGTGCATTTACAATATTCATTGATTTTTGCCATTGAAAAATGTCCAGAAATGTTTGAAGCTACTGACTGAATGAAAGGAGCTGGCATCTCACTCTCTTTGAATCTTCTTTATCATGCTAGGATTAGCAGGAAAAAGCAGAAAATTTCAGAATTGCACCTTGCAATGTGGAGATATTACTGTTTGTGCATTTACAATATTCATTGATTTTTGCCATTGAAAAACGTCCAGAAATGTTTGAAGCTACTGACTGAATGAAAGGAGCTGGCATCTCACTCTCTTTGAATCTTCTTTATCATGCTAGGATTAGCAGGAAAAAGCAAAAAATTTCAGAATTGCACCTTGCAATGTGGAGATATTACTGTTTGTGCATTTACAATATTCATTGATTTTTGCCATTGAAAAAATGTCCAGAAATGTTTGAAGCTACTGACTGAATGAAAGGAGCTGGCATCTCACTCTCTTTGATTCTTCTTTATCATGCTAGGATTAGCAGGAAAAAGCAAAAAATTTCAGAATTGCACCTTGCAATGTGGAGATATTACTGTTTGTGCATTTACAATATTCATTGATTTTTGCCATTGAAAAACGTCCAGAAATGTTTGAAGCTACTGACTGAATGAAAGAAACTGGCATCTCACTCTCTTTGAATCTTCTTTATCATGCTAGGATTAGCAGGAAAAAGCAAAAAATTTCAGAATTGCACCTTGCAATGTGGAGATATTACTGTTTGTGCATTTACAATATTCATTGATTTTTGCCATTGAAAAACATCATGTTATTCATATACCAGAAATGTTTGAAGCTACTGACTGAATGAAAGGAGCTGGCATCTCACTCTCTTTGAATCTTCTTTATCATGCTAGGATTAGCAGGAAAAAGCAAAAAATTTCAGAATTGCACCTTGCAATGTGGAGATATTACTGTTTGTGCATTTACAATATTCATTGATTTTTGCCATTGAAAAACGTCCAGAAATGTTTGAAGCTACTGACTGAATGAAAGGAGCTGGCATCTCACTCTCTTTGAATCTTCTTTATCATGCTAGGATTAGCAGGAAAAAGCAAAAAATTTCAGAATTGCACCTTGCAATGTGGAGATATTACTGTTTGTGCATTTACAATATTCATTGATTTTTGCCATTGAAAAACGTCCAGAAATGTTTGAAGCTACTGACTGAATGAAAGGAGCTGGCATCTCACTCTCTTTGAATCTTCTTTATCATGCTAGGATTAGCAGGAAAAAGCAAAAAATTTCAGAATTGCACCTTGCAATGTGGAGATATTACTGTTTGTGCATTTACAATATTCATTGATTTTTGCCATTGAAAAACGTCCAGAAATGTTTGAAGCTACTGACTGAATGAAAGGAGCTGGCATCTCACTCTCTTTGAATCTTCTTTATCATGCTAGGATTAGCAGGAAAAAGCAAAAAATTTCAGAATTGCACCTTGCAATGTGGAGATATTACTGTTTGTGCATTTAAAATATTCATTGATTTTTGCCATTGAAAAACGTCCAGAAATGTTTGAAGCTACTGACTGAATGAAAGGAGCTGGCATCTCACTCTCTTTGAATCTTCTTTATCATGCTAGAATTAGCAGGAAAAAGCAAAAAATTTCAGAATTGCACCTTGCAATGTGGAGATATTACTGTTTGTGCATTTACAATATTCATTGATTTTTGCCATTGAAAAATGTCCAGAAATGTTTGAAGCTACTGACTGAATGAAAGGAGCTGGCATCTCACTCTCTTTGAATCTTCTTTATCATGCTAGGATTAGCAGGAAAAAGCAGAAAATTTCAGAATTGCACCTTGCAATGTGGAGATATTACTGTTTGTGCATTTACAATATTCATTCATTTTTGCCATTGAAAAACGTCCAGAAATGTTTGAAGCTACTGACTGAATGAAAGGAGCTGGCATCTCACTCTCTTTGAATCTTCTTTATCATGCTAGGATTAGCAGGAAAAAGCAAAAAATTTCAGAATTGCACCTTGTAATGTGGAGATATTACTGTTTGTGCATTTACAATATTCATTGATTTTTGCCATTGAAAAAATGTCCAGAAATGTTTGAAGCTACTGACTGAATGAAAGGAGCTGGCATCTCACTCTCTTTCATTTTTCTTTATCATGCTAGGATTAGCAGGAAAAAGCAAAAAATTTCAGAATTGCACCTTGCAATGTGGAGATATTACTGTTTGTGCATTTACAATATTCATTGATTTTTGCCATTGAAAAACGTCCAGAAATGTTTGAAGCTACTGACTGAATGAAAGGAGCTGGCATCTCACTCTCTTTGAATCTTCTTTATCATGCTAGGATTAGCAGGAAAAAGCAATAAATTTCAGAATTGCACCTTGCAATGTGGAGATATTACTGTTTGTGCATTTACAATATTCATTGATTTTTGCCATTGAAAAACATCATGTTATTCATATACCAGAAATGTTTGAAGCTACTGACTGAATCAAAGGAGCTGGCATCTCACTCTCTTTGAATCTTCTTTATCATGCTAGGATTAGCAGGAAAAAGCAAAAAATTTCAGAATTGCACCTTGCAATGTGGAGATATTACTGTTTGTGCATTTACAATATTCATTGATTTTTGCCATTGAAAAACGTCCAGAAATGTTTGAAGCTACTGACTGAATGAAAGGAGCTGGCATCTCACTCTCTTTGAATCTTCTTTATCATGCTAGGATTAGCAGGAAAAAGCAAAAAATTTCAGAATTGCACCTTGCAATGTGGAGATATTACTGTTTGTGCATTTACAATATTCATTGATTTTTGCCATTGAAAAACGTCCAGAAATGTTTGAAGCTACTGACTGAATGAAAGGAGCTGGCATCTCACTCTCTTTGAATCTTCTTTATCATGCTAGGATTAGCAGGAAAAAGCAAAAAATTTCAGAATTGCACCTTGCAATGTGGAGATATTACTGTTTGTGCATTTACAATATTCATTGATTTTTGCCATTGAAAAACATCATGTTATTCATGTACCAGAAATGTTTGAAGCTACTGACTGAATGAAAGGAGCTGGCATCTCACTCTCTTTGAATCTTCTTTATCATGCTAGGATTAGCAGGAAAAAGCAAAAAATTTCAGAATTGCACCTTGCAATGTGGAGATATTACTGTTTGTGCATTTACAATATTCATTGATTTTTGCCATTGAAAAACGTCCAGAAATGTTTGAAGCTACTGACTGAATGAAAGGAGCTGGCACCTCACTCTCTTTGAATCTTCTTTATCATGCTAGGATTAGCAGGAAAAAGCAAAAAATTTCAGAATTGCACCTTGCAATGTGGAGATATTACTGTTTGTGCATTTAGAATATTCATTGATTTTTGCCATTGAAAAACGTCCAGAAATGTTTGAAGCTACTGACTGAATGAAAGGAGCTGGCATCTCACTCTCTTTGAATCTTCTTTATCATGCTAGGATTAGCAGGAAAAAGCAAAAAATTTCAGAATTGCACCTTGCAATGTGGAGATATTACTGTTTGTGCATTTACAATATTCATTGATTTTTGCCATTGAAAAACATCATGTTATTCATATACCAGAAATGTTTGAAGCTACTGACTGAATGAAAGGACCTGGCATCTCACTCTCATTGAATCTTCTTTATCATGCTAAGAGGAGCAGGAAAAAGCAAAAAATTTCAGAATTGCACCTTGCAATGTGGAGATATTACTGTTTGTGCATTTACAATATTCATTGATTTTTGCCATTGAAAAACGTCCAGAAATGTTTGAAGCTACTGACTGAATGAAAGGAGCTTGCATCTCACTCTCTTTGAATCTTCTTTATCATGCTAGGATTAGCAGGAAAAAGCAAAAAATTTCAGAATTGCACCTTGCAATGTGGAGATATTACTGTTTGTGCATTTACATTATTCATTGATTTTTGCCATTGAAAAACGTCCAGAAATGTTTGAAGCTACTGACTGAATGAAAGGAGCTGGCATCTCACTCTCTTTGAATCTTCTTTATCATGCTAGGATTAGCAGGAAAAAGCAAAAAAATTCAGAATTGCACCTTGCAATGTGGAGATATTGCTGTTTGTGCATTTACAATATTCATTGATTTTTGCCATTGAAAAACGTCCAGAAATGTTTGAAGCTACTGACTGAATGAAAGGAGCTGGCATCTCACTCTCTTTGAATCTTCTTTATCATGCTAGGATTAGCAGGAAAAAGCAAAACATTTCAGAATTGCACCTTGCAATGTGGAGATATTACTGTTTGTGCATTTACAATATTCATTGATTTTTGCCATTGAAAAACGTCCAGAAATGTTTGAAGCTACTGACTGAATGAAAGGAGCTGGCATCTCACTCTCTTTGAATCTTCTTTATCATGCTAGGATTAGCAGGAAAAAGCAAAAAATTTCAGAATTGCACCTTGCAATGTGGAGATATTACTGTTTGTGCATTTACAATATTCATTGATTTTTGCCATTGAAAAATGTCCAGAAATGTTTGAAGCTACTGACTGAATGAAAGGAGCTGGCATCTCACTCTCTTTGAATCTTCTTTATCATGCTAGGATTAGCAGGAAAAAGCAAAAAATTTCAGAATTGCACCTTGCAATGTGGAGATATTATTGTTTGTGCATTTACAATATTCATTGATTTTTGCCATTGAAAAACGTCCAGAAATGTTTGAAGCTACTGACTGAATGAAAGGAGCTGGCATCTCACTCTCTTTGAATCTTCTTTATCATGCTAGGATTAGCAGGAAAAAGCAAACAATTTCAGAATTGCACCTTGCAATGTGGAGATATTACTGTTTGTGCATTTACAATATTCATTGATTTTTGCCATTGAAAAACGTCCAGAAATGTTTGAAGCTACTGACTGAATGAAAGGAGCTGGCATCTCACTCTCTTTGAATCTTCTTTATCATGCTAGGATTAGCAGGAAAAAGCAAAAAATTTCAGAATTGCACCTTGCAATGTGGAGATATTACTGTTTGTGCATTTACAATATTCATTGATTTTTGCCATTGAAAAACATCATGTTATTCATATACCAGAAATGTTTGAAGCTACTGACTGAATGAAAGGAGCTGGCATCTCACTCTCTTTGAATCTTCTTTATCATGCTAGGTTTAGCAGGAAAAAGCAAAAAATTTCAGAATTGCACCTTGCAATGCGGAGATATTACTGTTTGTGCATTTACAATATTCATTGATTTTTGCCATTGAAAAATGTCCAGAAATGTTTGAAGCTACTGACTGAATGAAAGGAGCTGGCATCTCACTCTCTTTGAATCTTCTTTATCATGCTAGGATTAGCAGGAAAAAGCAAAAAATTTCAGAATTGCACCTTGCAATGTGGAGATATTACTGTTTGTGCATTTACAATATTCATTGATTTTTGCCATTGAAAAACATCATGTTATTCATATACCAGAAATGTTTGAAGCTACTGACTGAATGAAAGGAGCTGGCATCTCACTCTCTTTGAATCTTCTTTATCATGCTAGGATTAGCAGGAAAAAGCAGAAAATTTCAGAATTGCACCTTGCAATGTGGAGATATTACTGTTTGTGCATTTACAATATTCATTGATTTTTGCCATTGAAAAACGTCCAGAAATGTTTGAAGCTACTGACTGAATGAAAGGAGCTGGCATCTCACTCTCTTTGAATCTTCTTTATCATGCTAGGATTAGCAGGAAAAAGCAAAAAATTTCAGAATTGCACCTTGCAATGTGGAGATATTACTGTTTGTGCATTTACAATATTCATTGATTTTTGCCATTGAAAAACGTCCAGAAATGTTTGAAGCTACTGACTGAATGAAAGGAGCTGGCATCTCACTCTCTTTGAATCTTCTTTATCATGCTAGGATTAGCAGGAAAAAGCAAAAAATTTCAGAATTGCACCTTGCAATGTGGAGATATTACTGTTTGTGCATTTACAATATTCATTGATTTTTGCCATTGAAAAACGTCCAGAAATGTTTGAAGCTACTGACTGAATGAAAGGAGCTGGCATCTCACTCTCTTTGAATCTTCTTTATCATGCTAGGATTAGCAGGAAAAAGCAAAAAAATTCAGAATTGCACCTTGCAATGTGGAGATATTACTGTTTGTGCATTTACAATATTCATTGATTTTTGCCATTGAAAAACGTCCAGAAATGTTTGAAGCTACTGACTGAATGAAAGGAGCTGGCATCTCACTCTCTTTGAATCTTCTTTATCATGCTAGGATTAGCAGGAAAAAGCAAAAAATTTCAGAATTGCACCTTGCAATGTGGAGATATTACTGTTTGTGCATTTACAATATTCATTGATTTTTGCCATTGAAAAACGTCCAGAAATGTTTGAAGCTACTGACTGAATGAAAGGAGCTGGCATCTCACTCTCTTTGAATCTTCTTTATCATGCTAGGATTAGCAGGAAAAAGCAAAAAATTTCAGAATTGCACCTTGCAATGTGGAGATATTACTGTTTGTGCATTTACAATATTCATTGATTTTTGCCATTGAAAAACGTCCAGAAATGTTTGAAGCTACTGACTGAATGAAAGGAGCTGGCATCTCACTCTCTTTGAATCTTCTTTATCATGCTAGGATTAGCAGGAAAAAGCAAAAAATTTCAGAATTGCACCTTGCAATGTGGAGATATTACTGTTTGTGCATTTACAATATTCATTGATTTTTGCCATTGAAAAACATCATGTTATTCATATACCAGAAATGTTTGAAGCTACTGACTGAATGAAAGGAGCTGGCATCTCACTCTCTTTGAATCTTCTTTATCATGCTAGGATTAGCAGGAAAAAGCAGAAAATTTCAGAATTGCACCTTGCAATGTGGAGATATTACTGTTTGTGCATTTACAATATTCATTGATTTTTGCAATTGAAAAACGTCCAGAAATGTTTGAAGCTACTGACTGAATGAAAGGAGCTGGCATCTCACTCTCTTTGAATCTTCTTTATCATGCTAGGATTAGCAGGAAAAAGCAAAAAATTTCAGAATTGCACCTTGCAATGTGGAGATATTACTGTTTGTGCATTTACAATATTCATTGATTTTTGCCATTGAAAAACGTCCAGAAATGTTTGAAGCTACTGACTGAATGAAAGGAGCTGGCATCTCACTCTCTTTGAATCTTCTTTATCATGCTAGGATTAGCAGGAAAAAGCAAAAAATTTCAGAATTGCACCTTGCAATGTGGAGATATTACTGTTTGTGCATTTACAATATTCATTGATTTTTGCCATTGAAAAACATCATGTTATTCATATACCAGAAATGTTTGAAGCTACTGACTGAATGAAAGGAGCTGGCATCTCACTCTCTTTGAATCTTCTTTATCATGCTAGGATTAGCAGGAAAAAGCAAAAAATTTCAGAATTGCACCTTGCAATGTGGAGATATTACTGTTTGTGCATTTACAATATTCATTGATTTTTGCCATTGAAAAACGTCCAGAAATGTTTGAAGCTACTGACTGAATGAAAGGAGCTGGCATCTCACTCTCTTTGAATCTTCTTTATCATGCTAGGATTAGCAGGAAAAAGCAAAAAATTTCAGAATTGCACCTTGCAATGTGGAGATATTACTGTTTGTGCATTTACAATATTCATTGATTTTTGCCATTGAAAAACGTCCAGAAATGTTTGAAGCTACTGACTGAATGAAAGGAGCTGGCATCTCACTCTCTTTGAATCTTCTTTATCATGCTAGGATTAGCAGGAAAAAGCAAAAAAATTCAGAATTGCACCTTGCAATGTGGAGATATTACTGTTTGTGCATTTACAATATTCATTGATTTTTGCCATTGAAAAACGTCCAGAAATGTTTGAAGCTACTGACTGAATGAAAGGAGCTGGCATCTCACTCTCTTTGAATCTTCTTTATCATGCTAGGATTAGCAGGAAAAAGCAAAAAATTTCAGAATTGCACCTTGCAATGTGGAGATATTACTGTTTGTGCATTTACAATATTCATTGATTTTTGCCATTGAAAAACGTCCAGAAATGTTTGAAGCTACTGACTGAATGAAAGGAGCTGGCATCTCACTCTCTTTGAATCTTCTTTATCATGCTAGGATTAGCAGGAAAAGGCAAAAAATTTCAGAATTGCACCTTGCAATGTGGAGATATTACTGTTTGTGCATTTACAATATTCATTGATTTTTGCCATTGAAAAACGTCCAGAAATGTTTGAAGCTACTGACTGAATGAAAGGAGCTGGCATCTCACTCTCTTTGAATCTTCTTTATCATGCTAGGATTAGCAGGAAAAAGCAAAAAATTTCAGAATTGCACCTTGCAATGTGGAGATATTACTGTTTGTGCATTTACAATATTCATTGATTTTTGCCATTGAAAAACGTCCAGAAATGTTTGAAGCTACTGACTGAATGAAAGGAGCTGGCATCTCACTCTATTTGAATCTTCTTTATCATGCTAGGATTAGCAGGAAAAAGCAAACAATTTCAGAATTGCACCTTGCAATGTGGAGATATTACTGTTTGTGCATTTACAATATTCATTGATTTTTGCCATTGAAAAACGTCCAGAAATGTTTGAAGCTACTGACTGAATGAAAGGAGCTGGCATCTCACTCTCTTTGAATCTTCTTTATCATGCTAGGATTAGCAGGAAAAAGCAAAAAATTTCAGAATTGCACCTTGCAATGTGGAGATATTACTGTTTGTGCATTTACAATATTCATTGATTTTTGCCATTGAAAAGCATCATGTTATTCATATACCAGAAATGTTTGAAGCTACTGACTGAATGAAAGGAGCTGGCATCTCACTCTCTTTGAATCTTCTTTATCATGCTAGGTTTAGCAGGAAAAAGCAAAAAATTTCAGAATTGCACCTTGCAATGTGGAGATATTACTGTTTGTGCATTTACAATATTCATTGATTTTTGCCATTGAAAAATGTCCAGAAATGTTTGAAGCTACTGACTGAATGAAAGGAGCTGGCATCTCACTCTCTTTGAATCTTCTTTATCATGCTAGGATTAGCAGGAAAGAGCAAAAAATTTCAGAATTGCACCTTGCAATGTGGAGATATTACTGTTTGTGCATTTACAATATTCATTGATTTTTGCCATTGAAAAACATCATGTTATTCATATACCAGAAATGTTTGAAGCTACTGACTGAATGAAAGGAGCTGGCATCTCACTCTCTTTGAATCTTCTTTATCATAAAAGGATTAGCAGGAAAAAGCAGAAAATTTCAGAATTGCACCTTGCAATGTGGAGATATTACTGTTTGTGCATTTACAATATTCATTGATTTTTGCCATTGAAAAACGTCCAGAAATGTTTGAAGCTACTGACTGAATGAAAGGAGCTGGCATCTCACTCTCTTTGAATCTTCTTTATCATGCTAGGATTAGCAGGAAAAAGCAAAAAATTTCAGAATTGCACCTTGCAATGTGGAGATATTACTGTTTGTGCATTTAGAATATTCATTGATTTTTGCCATTGAAAAACGTCCAGAAATGTTTGAAGCTACTGACTGAATGAAAGGAGCTGGCATCTCACTCTCTTTGAATCTTCTTTATCATGCTAGGATTAGCAGGAAAAAGCAAAAAATTTCAGAATTGCACCTTGCAATGTGGAGATATTACTGTTTGTGCATTTACAATATTCATTGATTTTTGCCATTGAAAAACATCATGTTATTCATATACCAGAAATGTTTGAAGCTACTGACTGAATGAAAGGAGCTGGCATCTCACTCTCATTGAATCTTCTTTATCATGCTAAGAGGAGCAGGAAAAAGCAAAAAATTTCAGAATTGCACCTTGCAATGTGGAGATATTACTGTTTGTGCATTTACAATATTCATTGATTTTTGCCATTGAAAAACGTCCAGAAATGTTTGAAGCTACTGACTGAATGAAAGGAGCTTGCATCTCACTCTCTTTGAATCTTCTTTATCATGCTAGGATTAGCAGGAAAAAGCAAAAAATTTCAGAATTGCACCTTGCAATGTGGAGATATTACTGTTTGTGCAGTTACATTATTCATTGATTTTTGCCATTGAAAAACGTCCAGAAATGTTTGAAGCTACTGACTGAATGAAAGGAGCTGGCATCTCACTCTCTTTGAATCTTCTTTATCATGCTAGGATTAGCAGGAAAAAGCAAAAAAATTCAGAATTGCACCTTGCAATGTGGAGATATTGCTGTTTGTGCATTTACAATATTCATTGATTTTTGCCATTGAAAAACGTCCAGAAATGTTTGAAGCTACTGACTGAATGAAAGGAGCTGGCATCTCACTCTCTTTGAATCTTCTTTATCATGCTAGGATTAGCAGGAAAAAGCAAAACATTTCAGAATTGCACCTTGCAATGTGGAGATATTACTGTTTGTGCATTTACAATATTCATTGATTTTTGCCATTGAAAAACGTCCAGAAATGTTTGAAGCTACTGACTGAATGAAAGGAGCTGGCATCTCACTCTCTTTGAATCTTCTTTATCATGCTAGGATTAGCAGGAAAAAGCAAAAAATTTCAGAATTGCACCTTGCAATGTGGAGATATTACTGTTTGTGCATTTACAATATTCATTGATTTTTGCCATTGAAAAATGTCCAGAAATGTTTGAAGCTACTGACTGAATGAAAGGAGCTGGCATCTCACTCTCTTTGAATCTTCTTTATCATGCTAGGATTAGCAGGAAAAAGCAAAAAATTTCAGAATTGCACCTTGCAATGTGGAGATATTACTGTTTGTGCATTTACAATATTCATTGATTTTTGCCATTGAAAAATGTCCAGAAATGTTTGAAGCTACTGACTGAATGAAAGGAGCTGGCATCTCACTCTCTTTGAATCTTCTTTATCATGCTAGGATTAGCAGGAAAAAGCAAAAAATTTCAGAATTGCACCTTGCAATGTGGAGATATTACTGTTTGTGCATTTACAATATTCATTGATTTTTGCCATTGAAAAATGTCCAGAAATGTTTGAAGCTACTGACTGAATGAAAGGAGCTGGCATCTCACTCTCTTTGAATCTTCTTTATCATGCTAGGATTAGCAGGAAAAAGCAAAAAATTTCAGAATTGCACCTTGCAATGTGGAGATATTACTGTTTGTGCATTTACAATATTCATTGATTTTTGCCATTGAAAAACGTCCAGAAATGTTTGAAGCTACTGACTGAATGAAAGGAGCTGGCATCTCACTCTCTTTGAATCTTCTTTATCATGCTAGGATTAGCAGGAAAAAGCAAACAATTTCAGAATTGCACCTTGCAATGTGGAGATATTACTGTTTGTGCATTTACAATATTCATTGATTTTTGCCATTGAAAAACGTCCAGAAATGTTTGAAGCTACTGACTGAATGAAAGGAGCTGGCATCTCACTCTCTTTGAATCTTCTTTATCATGCTAGGATTAGCAGGAAAAAGCAAAAAATTTCAGAATTGCACCTTGCAATGTGGAGATATTACTGTTTGTGCATTTACAATATTCATTGATTTTTGCCATTGAAAAACATCATGTTATTCATATACCAGAAATGTTTGAAGCTACTGACTGAATGAAAGGGGCTGGCATCTCACTCTCTTTGAATCTTCTTTATCATGCTAGGTTTAGCAGGAAAAAGCAAAAAATTTCAGAATTGCACCTTGCAATGCGGAGATATTACTGTTTGTGCATTTACAATATTCATTGATTTTTGCCATTGAAAAATGTCCAGAAATGTTTGAAGCTACTGACTGAATGAAAGGAGCTGGCATCTCACTCTCTTTGAATCTTCTTTATCATGCTAGGATTAGCAGGAAAAAGCAAAAAATTTCAGAATTGCACCTTGCAATGTGGAGATATTACTGTTTGTGCATTTACAATATTCATTGATTTTTGCCATTGAAAAACATCATGTTATTCATATACCAGAAATGTTTGAAGCTACTGACTGAATGAAAGGAGCTGGCATCTCACTCTCTTTGAATCTTCTTTATCATGCTAGGATTAGCAGGAAAAAGCAAAAAATTTCAGAATTGCACCTTGCAATGTGGAGATATTACTGTTTGTGCATTTACAATATTCATTGATTTTTGCCATTGAAAAACGTCCAGAAATGTTTGAAGCTACTGACTGAATGAAAGGAGCTGGCATCTCACTCTCTTTGAATCTTCTTTATCATGCTAGGATTAGCAGGAAAAAGCAAAAAAATTCAGAATTGCACCTTGCAATGTGGAGATATTACTGTTTGTGCATTTACAATATTCATTGATTTTTGCCATTGAAAAACGTCCAGAAATGTTTGAAGCTACTGACTGAATGAAAGGAGCTGGCATCTCACTCTCTTTGAATCTTCTTTATCATGCTAGGATTAGCAGGAAAAAGCAAAAAATTTCAGAATTGCACCTTGCAATGTGGAGATATTACTGTTTGTGCATTTACAATATTCATTGATTTTTGCCATTGAAAAACGTCCAGAAATGTTTGAAGCTACTGACTGAATGAAAGGAGCTGGCATCTCACTCTCTTTGAATCTTCTTTATCATGCTAGGATTAGCAGGAAAAAGCAAAAAATTTCAGAATTGCACCTTGCAATGTGGAGATATTACTGTTTGTGCATTTACAATATTCATTGATTTTTGCCATTGAAAAACGTCCAGAAATGTTTGAAGCTACTGACTGAATGAAAGGAGCTGGCATCTCACTCTCTTTGAATCTTCTTTATCATGCTAGGATTAGCAGGAAAAAGCAAAAAATTTCAGAATTGCACCTTGCAATGTGGAGATATTACTGTTTGTGCATTTACAATATTCATTGATTTTTGCCATTGAAAAACATCATGTTATTCATATACCAGAAATGTTTGAAGCTACTGACTGAATGAAAGGAGCTGGCATCTCACTCTCTTTGAATCTTCTTTATCATGCTAGGATTAGCAGGAAAAAGCAAAAAATTTCAGAATTGCACCTTGCAATGTGGAGATATTACTGTTTGTGCATTTACAATATTCATTGATTTTTGCCATTGAAAAACGTCCAGAAATGTTTGAAGATACTGACTGAATGAAAGGAGCTGGCATCTCACTCTCTTTGAATCTTCTTTATCATGCTAGGATTAGCAGGAAAAAGCAAAAAATTTCAGAATTGCACCTTGCAATGTGGAGATATTACTGTTTGTGCATTTACAATATTCATTGATTTTTGCCATTGAAAAACGTCCAGAAATGTTTGAAGCTACTGACTGAATGAAAGGAGCTGGCATCTCACTCTCTTTGAATCTTCTTTATCATGCTAGGATTAGCAGGAAAAAGCAAAAAAATTCAGAATTGCACCTTGCAATGTGGAGATATTACTGTTTGTGCATTTACAATATTCATTGATTTTTGCCATTGAAAAACGTCCAGAATTGTTTGAAGCTACTGACTGAATGAAAGGAGCTGGCATCTCACTCTCTTTGAATCTTCTTTATCATGCTAGGATTAGCAGGAAAAAGCAAAAAATTTCAGAATTGCACCTTACAATGTGGAGATATTACTGTTTGTGCATTTACAATATTCATTGATTTTTGCCATTGAAAAACGTCCAGAAATGTTTGAAGCTACTGACTGAATGAAAGGAGCTGGCATCTCACTCTCTTTGAATCTTCTTTATCATGCTAGGATTAGCAGGAAAAGGCAAAAAATTTCAGAATTGCACCTTGCAATGTGGAGATATTACTGTTTGTGCATTTACAATATTCATTGATTTTTGCCATTGAAAAACGTCCAGAAATGTTTGAAGCTACTGACTGAATGAAAGGAGCTGGCATCTCACTCTCTTTGAATCTTCTTTATCATGCTAGGATTAGCAGGAAAAAGCAAAAAATTTCAGAATTGCACCTTGCAATGTGGAGATATTACTGTTTGTGCATTTACAATATTCATTGATTTTTGCCATTGAAAAACGTCCAGAAATGTTTGAAGCTACTGACTGAATGAAAGGAGCTGGCATCTCACTCTATTTGAATCTTCTTTATCATGCTAGGATTAGCAGGAAAAAGCAAACAATTTCAGAATTGCACCTTGCAATGTGGAGATATTACTGTTTGTGCATTTACAATATTCATTGATTTTTGCCATTGAAAAACGTCCAGAAATGTTTGAAGCTACTGACTGAATGAAAGGAGCTGGCATCTCACTCTCTTTGAATCTTCTTTATCATGCTAGGATTAGCAGGAAAAAGCAAAAAATTTCAGAATTGCACCTTGCAATGTGGAGATATTACTGTTTGTGCATTTACAATATTCATTGATTTTTGCCATTGAAAAGCATCATGTTATTCATATACCAGAAATGTTTGAAGCTACTGACTGAATGAAAGGAGCTGGCATCTCACTCTCTTTGAATCTTCTTTATCATGCTAGGTTTAGCAGGAAAAAGCAAAAAATTTCAGAATTGCACCTTGCAATGTGGAGATATTACTGTTTGTGCATTTACAATATTCATTGATTTTTGCCATTGAAAAATGTCCAGAAATGTTTGAAGCTACTGACTGAATGAAAGGAGCTGGCATCTCACTCTCTTTGAATCTTCTTTATCATGCTAGGATTAGCAGGAAAAAGCAAAAAATTTCAGAATTGCACCTTGCAATGTGGAGATATTACTGTTTGTGCATTTACAATATTCATTGATTTTTGCCATTGAAAAACATCATGTTATTCATATACCAGAAATGTTTGAAGCTACTGACTGAATGAAAGGAGCTGGCATCTCACTCTCTTTGAATCTTCTTTATCATGCTAGGATTAGCAGGAAAAAGCAGAAAATTTCAGAATTGCACCTTGCAATGTGGAGATATTACTGTTTGTGCATTTACAATATTCATTGATTTTTGCCATTGAAAAACATCATGTTATTCATATACCAGAAATGTTTGAAGCTACTGACTGAATGAAAGGAGCTGGCATCTCACTCTCTTTGAATCTTCTTTATCATGCTAGGATTAGCAGGAAAAAGCAAAAAATTTCAGAATTGCACCTTGCAATGTGGAGATATTACTGTTTGTGCATTTACAATATTCATTGATTTTTGCCATTGAAAAACGTCCAGAAATGTTTGAAGCTACTGACTGAATGAAAGGAGCTGGCATCTCACTCTCTTTGAATCTTCTTTATCATGCTAGGATTAGCAGGAAAAAGCAAAAAAATTCAGAATTGCACCTTGCAATGTGGAGATATTACTGTTTGTGCATTTACAATATTCATTGATTTTTGCCATTGAAAAACGTCCAGAAATGTTTGAAGCTACTGACTGAATGAAAGGAGCTGGCATCTCACTCTCTTTGAATCTTCTTTATCATGCTAGGATTAGCAGGAAAAAGCAAAAAATTTCAGAATTGCACCTTGCAATGTGGAGATATTACTGTTTGTGCATTTACAATATTCATTGATTTTTGCCATTGAAAAACGTCCAGAAATGTTTGAAGCTACTGACTGAATGAAAGGAGCTGGCATCTCACTCTCTTTGAATCTTCTTTATCATGCTAGGATTAGCAGGAAAAAGCAAAAAATTTCAGAATTGCACCTTGCAATGTGGAGATATTACTGTTTGTGCATTTACAATATTCATTGATTTTTGCCATTGAAAAACGTCCAGAAATGTTTGAAGCTACTGACTGAATGAAAGGAGCTGGCATCTCACTCTCTTTGAATCTTCTTTATCATGCTAGGATTAGCAGGAAAAAGCAAAAAATTTCAGAATTGCACCTTGCAATGTGGAGATATTACTGTTTGTGCATTTACAATATTCATTGATTTTTGCCATTGAAAAACATCATGTTATTCATATACCAGAAATGTTTGAAGCTACTGACTGAATGAAAGGAGCTGGCATCTCACTCTCTTTGAATCTTCTTTATCATGCTAGGATTAGCAGGAAAAAGCAAAAAATTTCAGAATTGCACCTTGCAATGTGGAGATATTACTGTTTGTGCATTTACAATATTCATTGATTTTTGCCATTGAAAAACGTCCAGAAATGTTTGAAGCTACTGACTGAATGAAAGGAGCTGGCATCTCACTCTCTTTGAATCTTCTTTATCATGCTAGGATTAGCAGGAAAAAGCAAAAAATTTCAGAATTGCACCTTGCAATGTGGAGATATTACTGTTTGTGCATTTACAATATTCATTGATTTTTGCCATTGAAAAACGTCCAGAAATGTTTGAAGCTACTGACTGAATGAAAGGAGCTGGCATCTCACTCTCTTTGAATCTTCTTTATCATGCTAGGATTAGCAGGAAAAAGCAAAAAAATTCAGAATTGCACCTTGCAATGTGGAGATATTACTGTTTGTGCATTTACAATATTCATTGATTTTTGCCATTGAAAAACGTCCAGAATTGTTTGAAGCTACTGACTGAATGAAAGGAGCTGGCATCTCACTCTCTTTGAATCTTCTTTATCATGCTAGGATTAGCAGGAAAAAGCAAAAAATTTCAGAATTGCACCTTACAATGTGGAGATATTACTGTTTGTGCATTTACAATATTCATTGATTTTTGCCATTGAAAAACGTCCAGAAATGTTTGAAGCTACTGACTGAATGAAAGGAGCTGGCATCTCACTCTCTTTGAATCTTCTTTATCATGCTAGGATTAGCAGGAAAAGGCAAAAAATTTCAGAATTGCACCTTGCAATGTGGAGATATTACTGTTTGTGCATTTACAATATTCATTGATTTTTGCCATTGAAAAACGTCCAGAAATGTTTGAAGCTACTGACTGAATGAAAGGAGCTGGCATCTCACTCTCTTTGAATCTTCTTTATCATGCTAGGATTAGCAGGAAAAAGCAAAAAATTTCAGAATTGCACCTTGCAATGTGGAGATATTACTGTTTGTGCATTTACAATATTCATTGATTTTTGCCATTGAAAAACGTCCAGAAATGTTTGAAGCTACTGACTGAATGAAAGGAGCTGGCATCTCACTCTATTTGAATCTTCTTTATCATGCTAGGATTAGCAGGAAAAAGCAAACAATTTCAGAATTGCACCTTGCAATGTGGAGATATTACTGTTTGTGCATTTACAATATTCATTGATTTTTGCCATTGAAAAACGTCCAGAAATGTTTGAAGCTACTGACTGAATGAAAGGAGCTGGCATCTCACTCTCTTTGAATCTTCTTTATCATGCTAGGATTAGCAGGAAAAAGCAAAAAATTTCAGAATTGCACCTTGCAATGTGGAGATATTACTGTTTGTGCATTTACAATATTCATTGATTTTTGCCATTGAAAAGCATCATGTTATTCATATACCAGAAATGTTTGAAGCTACTGACTGAATGAAAGGAGCTGGCATCTCACTCTCTTTGAATCTTCTTTATCATGCTAGGTTTAGCAGGAAAAAGCAAAAAATTTCAGAATTGCACCTTGCAATGTGGAGATATTACTGTTTGTGCATTTACAATATTCATTGATTTTTGCCATTGAAAAATGTCCAGAAATGTTTGAAGCTACTGACTGAATGAAAGGAGCTGGCATCTCACTCTCTTTGAATCTTCTTTATCATGCTAGGATTAGCAGGAAAAAGCAAAAAATTTCAGAATTGCACCTTGCAATGTGGAGATATTACTGTTTGTGCATTTACAATATTCATTGATTTTTGCCATTGAAAAACATCATGTTATTCATATACCAGAAATGTTTGAAGCTACTGACTGAATGAAAGGAGCTGGCATCTCACTCTCTTTGAATCTTCTTTATCATGCTAGGATTAGCAGGAAAAAGCAGAAAATTTCAGAATTGCACCTTTCAATGTGGAGATATTACTGTTTGTGCATTTACAATATTCATTGATTTTTGCCATTGAAAAACATCATGTTATTCATATACCAGAAATGTTTGAAGCTACTGACTGAATGAAAGGAGCTGGCATCTCACTCTCTTTGAATCTTCTTTATCATGCTAGGATTAGCAGGAAAAAGCAAAAAATTTCAGAATTGCACCTTGCAATGTGGAGATATTACTGTTTGTGCATTTACAATATTCATTGATTTTTGCCATTGAAAAACGTCCAGAAATGTTTGAAGCTACTGACTGAATGAAAGGAGCTGGCATCTCACTCTCTTTGAATCTTCTTTATCATGCTAGGATTAGCAGGAAAAAGCAAAAAATTTCAGAATTGCACCTTGCAATGTGGAGATATTACTGTTTGTGCATTTACAATATTCATTGATTTTTGCCATTGAAAAACGTCCAGAAATGTTTGAAGCTACTGACTGAATGAAAGGAGCTGGCATCTCACTCTCTTTGAATCTTCTTTATCATGCTAGGATTAGCAGGAAAAAGCAAAAAAATTCAGAATTGCACCTTGCAATGTGGAGATATTACTGTTTGTGCATTTACAATATTCATTGATTTTTGCCATTGAAAAACGTCCAGAAATGTTTGAAGCTACTGACTGAATGAAAGGAGCTGGCATCTCACTCTCTTTGAATCTTCTTTATCATGCTAGGATTAGCAGGAAAAAGCAAAAAATTTCAGAATTGCACCTTGCAATGTGGAGATATTACTGTTTGTGCATTTACAATATTCATTGATTTTTGCCATTGAAAAACGTCCAGAAATGGTTGAAGCTACTGACTGAATGAAAGGAGCTGGCATCTCACTCTCTTTGAATCTTCTTTATCATGCTAGGATTAGCAGGAAAAAGCAAAAAATTTCAGAATTGCACCTTGCAATGTGGAGATATTACTGTTTGTGCATTTACAATATTCATTGATTTTTGCCATTGAAAAACGTCCAGAAATGTTTGAAGCTACTGACTGAATGAAAGGAGCTGGCATCTCACTCTCTTTGAATCTTCTTTATCATGCTAGGATTAGCAGGAAAAAGCAAAAAATTTCAGAATTGCACCTTGCAATGTGGAGATATTACTGTTTGTGCATTTACAATATTCATTGATTTTTGCCATTGAAAAACGTCCAGAAATGTTTGAAGCTACTGACTGAATGAAAGGAGCTGGCATCTCACTCTCTTTGATTCTTCTTTATCATGCTAGGATTAGCAGGAAAAAGCAAAAAATTTCAGAATTGCACCTTGCAATGTGGAGATATTACTGTTTGTGCATTTACAATATTCATTGATTTTTGCCATTGAAAAATGTCCAGAAATGTTTGAAGCTACTGACTGAATGAAAGGAGCTGGCATCTCACTCTCTTTGAATCTTCTTTATCATGCTAGGATTAGCAGGAAAAAGCAAAAAATTTCAGAATTGCACCTTGCAATGTGGAGATATTACTGTTTGTGCATTTACAATATTCATTGATTTTTGCCATTGAAAAACATCATGTTATTCATATACCAGAAATGTTTGAAGCTACTGACTGAATGAAAGGAGCCGGCATCTCACTCTCTTTGAATCTTCTTTATCATGCTAGGATTAGCAGGAAAAAGCAAAAAATTTCAGAATTGCACCTTGCAATGTGGAGATATTACTGTTTGTGCATTTACAATATTCATTGATTTTTGCCATTGAAAAACGTCCAGAAATGTTTGAAGCTACTGACTGAATGAAAGGAGCTGGCATCTCACTCTCTTTGAATCTTCTTTATCATGCTAGGATTAGCAGGAAAAAGCAAACAATTTCAGAATTGCACCTTGCAATGTGGAGATATTACTGTTTGTGCATTTACAATATTCATTGATTTTTGCCATTGAAAAACGTCCAGAAATGTTTGAAGCTACTGACTGAATGAAAGGAGCTGGCATCTCACTCTCTTTGAATCTTCTTTATCATGCTAGGATTAGCAGGAAAAAGCAAAAAATTTCAGAATTGCACCTTGCAATGTGGAGATATTACTGTTTGTGCATTTACAATATTCATTGATTTTTGCCATTGAAAAACATCATGTTATTCATATACCAGAAATGTTTGAAGCTACTGACTGAATGAAAGGAGCTGGCATCTCACTCTCTTTGAATCTTCTTTATCATGCTAGGATTAGCAGGAAAAAGCAAAAAATTTCAGAATTGCACCTTGCAATGTGGAGATATTACTGTTTGTGCATTTACAATATTCATGGATTTTTGCCATTGAAAAATGTCCAGAAATGTTTGAAGCTACTGACTGAATGAAAGGAGCTGGCATCTCACTCTCTTTGAATCTTCTTTATCATGCTAGGATTAGCAGGAAAAAGCAAAAAATTTCAGAATTGCACCTTGCAATGTGGAGATATTATTGTTTGTGCATTTACAATATTCATTGATTTTTGCCATTGAAAAACATCATGTTATTCATATACCAGAAATGTTTGAAGCTACTGACTGAATGAAAGGAGCTGGCATCTCACTCTCTTTGAATCTTCTTTATCATGCTAGGATTAGCAGGAAAAAGCAGAAAATTTCAGAATTGCACCTTGCAATGTGGAGATATTACTGTTTGTGCATTTACAATATTCATTGATTTTTGCCATTGAAAAACGTCCAGAAATGTTTGAAGCTACTGACTGAATGAAAGGAGCTGGCATCTCACTCTCTTTGAATCTTCTTTATCATGCTAGGATTAGCAGGAAAAAGCAAAAAATTTCAGAATTGCACCTTGCAATGTGGAGATATTACTGTTTGTGCATTTACAATATTCATTGATTTTTGCCATTGAAAAACGTCCAGAAATGTTTGAAGCTACTGACTGAATGAAAGGAGCTGGCATCTCACTCTCTTTGATTCTTCTTTATCATGCTAGGATTAGCAGGAAAAAGCAAAAAATTTCAGAATTGCACCTTGCAATGTGGAGATATTACTGTTTGTGCATTTACAATATTCATTGATTTTTGCCATTGAAAAACGTCCAGAAATGTTTGAAGCTACTGACTGAATGAAAGGAGCAGGCATCTCACTCTCTTTGAATCATCTTTATCATGCTAGGATTAGCAGGAAAAAGCAAAAAATTTCAGAATTGCACCTTGCAATGTGGAGATATTACTGTTTGTGCATTTACAATATTCATTGATTTTTGCCATTGAAAAACATCATGTTATTCATATACCAGAAATGTTTGAAGCTACTGACTGAATGAAAGGAGCTGGCATCTCACTCTCTTTGAATCTTCTTTATCATGCTAGGATTAGCAGGAAAAAGCAAAAAATTTCAGAATTGCACCTTGCAATGTGGAGATATTACTGTTTGTGCATTTACAATATTCATTGATTTTTGCCATTGAAAAACGTCCAGAAATGTTTGAAGCTACTGACTGAATGAAAGGAGCTGGCATCTCACTCTCTTTGAATCTTCTTTATCATGCTAGGATTAGCAGGAAAAAGCAAAAAATTTCAGAATTGCACCTTGCAATGTGGAGATATTACTGTTTGTGCATTTACAATATTCATTGATTTTTGCCATTGAAAAACGTAAAGAAATGTTTGAAGCTACTGACTGAATGAAAGGAGCTGGCATCTCACTCTCTTTGATTCTTCTTTATCATGCTAGGATTAGCAGGAAAAAGCAAAAAATTTCAGAATTGCACCTTGCAATGTGGAGATATTACTGTTTGTGCATTTACAATATTCATTGATTTTTGCCATTGAAAAACGTCCAGAAATGTTTGAAGCTACTGACTGAATGAAAGGAGCAGGCATCTCACTCTCTTTGAATCATCTTTATCATGCTAGGATTAGCAGGAAAAAGCAAAAAATTTCAGAATTGCACCTTGCAATGTGGAGATATTACTGATTGTGCATTTACAATATTCATTGATTTTTGCCATTGAAAAACATCATGTTATTCATATACCAGAAATGTTTGAAGCTACTGACTGAATGAAAGGAGCTGGCATCTCACTCTCTTTGAATCTTCTTTATCATGCTAGGATTAGCAGGAAAAAGCAAAAAATTTCAGAATTGCACCTTGCAATGTGGAGATATTACTGTTTGTGCATTTACAATATTCATTGATTTTTGCCATTGAAAAATGTCCAGAAATGTTTGAAGCTACTGACTGAATGAAAGGAGCTGGCATCTCACTCTCTTTGAATCTTCTTTATCATGCTAGGATTAGCAGGAAAAATCAAAAAATTTCAGAATTGCACCTTGCAATGTGGAGATATTACTGTTTGTGCATTTACAATATTCATTGATTTTTGCCATTGAAAAACGTCCAGAAATGTTTGAAGCTACTGACTGAATGAAAGGAGCTGGCATCTCACTCTCTTTGAATCTTCTTTATCATGCTAGGATTAGCAGGAAAAAGCAAAAAATTTCAGAATTGCACCTTGCAATGTGGAGATATTACTGTTTGTGCATTTACAATATTCATTGATTTTTGCCATTGAAAAACGTCCAGAAATGTTTGAAGCTACTGACTGAATGAAAGGAGCTGGCATCTCACTCTCTTTGAATCTTCTTTATCATGCTAGGATTAGCAGGAAAAAGCAAAAAATTTCAGAATTGCACCTTGCAATGTGGAGATATTACTGTTTGTGCATTTACAATATTCATTGATTTTTGCCATTGAAAAACGTCCAGAAATGTTTGAAGCTACTGACTGAATGAAAGGAGCTGGCATCTCACTCTCTTTGAATCTTCTTTATCATGCTAGGATTAGCAGGAAAAAGCAAAAAATTTCAGAATTGCACCTTGCAATGTGGAGATATTACTGTTTGTGCATTTACAATATTCATTGATTTTTGCCATTGAAAAACGTCCAGAAATGTTTGAAGCTACTGACTGAATGAAAGGAGCTGGCATCTCACTCTCTTTGAATCTTCTTTATCATGCTAGGATTAGCAGGAAAAAGCAAAAAATTTCAGAATTGCACCTTGCAATGTGGAGATATTACTGTTTGTGCATTTACAATATTCATTGATTTTTGCCATTGAAAAACATCATGTTATTCATATACCAGAAATGTTTGAAGCTACTGACTGAATGAAAGAAGCTGGCATCTCACTCTCTTTGAATCTTCTTTATCATGCTAGGATTAGCAGGAAAAAGCAAAAAATTTCAGAATTGCACCTTGCAATGTGGAGATATTACTGTTTGTGCATTTACAATATTCATTGATTTTTGCCATTGAAAAACATCATGTTATTCATATACCAGAAATGTTTGAAGCTACTGACTGAATGAAAGGAGCTGGCATCTCACTCTCTTTGAATCTTCTTTATCATGCTAGGATTAGCAGGAAAAAGCAAAAAATTTCAGAATTGCACCTTGCAATGTGGAGATATTACTGTTTGTGCATTTACAATATTCATTGATTTTTGCCATTGAAAAACATCATGTTATTCATATACCAGAAATGTTTGAAGCTACTGACTGAATGAAAGGAGCTGGCATCTCACTCTCTTTGAATCTTCTTTATCATGCTAGGATTAGCAGGAAAAAGCAAAAAATTTCAGAATTGCACCTTGCAATGTGGAGATATTACTGTTTGTGCATTTACAATATTCATTGATTTTTGCCATTGAAAAACATCATGTTATTCATATACCAGAAATGTTTGAAGCTACTGACTGAATGAAAGGAGCTGGCATCTCACTCTCTTTGAATCATCTTTATCATTCTAGGATTAGCAGGAAAAAGCAAAAAATTTCAGAATTGCACCTTGCAATGTGGAGATATTACTGTTTGTGCATTTACAATATTCATTGATTTTTGCCATTGAAAAACATCATGTTATTCATATACCAGAAATGTTTGAAGCTACTGACTGAATGAAAGGAGCTGGCATCTCACTCTCTTTGAATCTTCTTTATCATGCTAGGATTAGCAGGAAAAAGCAAAAAATTTCAGAATTGCACCTTGCAATGTGGAGATATTACTGTTTGTGCATTTACAATATTCATTGATTTTTGCCATTGAAAAACATCATGTTATTCATATACCAGAAATGTTTGAAGCTACTGACTGAATGAAAGGAGCTGGCATCTCACTCTCTTTGAATCTTCTTTATCATGCTAGGATTAGCAGGAAAAAGCAAAAAATTTCAGAATTGCACCTTGCAATGCGGAGATATTACTGTTTGTGCATTTACAATATTCATTGATTTTTGCCATTGAAAAACGTCCAGAAATGTTTGAAGCTACTGACTGAATGAAAGGAGCTGGCATCTCACTCTCTTTGAATCTTGTTTATCATGCTAGGATTAGCAGGAAAAAGCAAAAAATTTCAGAATTGCACCTTGCAATGCGGAGAAATTACTGTTTGTGCATTTACAATATTCATTGATTTTTGCCATTGAAAAACATCATGTTATTCATATACCAGAAATGTTTGAAGCTACTGACTGAATGAAAGGAGCTGGCATCTCACTCTCTTTGAATCTTCTTTATCATGCTAGGATTAGCAGGAAAAAGCAAAAAATTTCAGAATTGCACCTTGCAATGTGGAGATATTACTGTTTGTGCATTTACAATATTCATTGATTTTTGCCATTGAAAAACGTCCAGAAATGTTTGAAGCTACTGACTGAATGAAAGGAGCTGGCATCTCACTCTCTTTGAATCTTCTTTATCATGCTAGGATTAGCAGGAAAAAGCAAAAAATTTCAGAATTGCACCTTGCAATGTGGAGATATTACTGTTTGTGCATTTACAATATTCATTGATTTTTGCCATTGAAAAACGTCCAGAAATGTTTGAAGCTACTGACTGAATGAAAGGAGCTGGCATCTCACTCTCTTTGAATCTTCTTTATCATGCTAGGATTAGCAGGAAAAAGCAAACAATTTCAGAATTGCACCTTGCAATGTGGAGATATTACTGTTTGTGCATTTACAATATTCATTGATTTTTGCCATTGAAAAACGTCCAGAAATGTTTGAAGCTACTGACTGAATGAAAGGAGCTGGCATCTCACTCTCTTTGAATCTTCTTTATCATGCTAGGATTAGCAGGAAAAAGCAAAAAATTTCAGAATTGCACCTTGCAATGTGGAGATATTACTGTTTGTGCATTTACAATATTCATTGATTTTTGCCATTGAAAAATATCATGTTATTCATATACGAGAAATGTTTGAAGCTACTGACTGAATGAAAGGAGCTGGCATCTCACTCTCTTTGAATCTTCTTTTTCATGCTAGGATTAGCAGGAAAAAGCAAAAAATTTCAGAATTGCACCTTGCAATGTGGAGATATTACTGTTTGTGCATTTACAATATTCATTGATTTTTGCCATTGAAAAATGTCCAGAAATGTTTGAAGCTACTGACTGAATGAAAGGAGCTGGCATCTCACTCTCTTTGAATCTTCTTTATCATGCTAGGACTAGCAGGAAAAAGCAAAAAATTTCAGAATTGCACCTTGCAATGTGGAGATATTACTGTTTGTGTATTTACAATATTCATTGATTTTTGCCATTGAAAAACATCATGTTATTCATATACCAGAAATGTTTGAAGCTACTGACTGAATGAAAGGAGCTGGCATCTCACTCTCTTTGAATCTTCTTTATCATGCTAGGATTAGCAGGAAAAAGCAAAAAATTTCAGAATTGCACCTTGCAATGTGGAGATATTACTGTTTGTGCATTTACAATATTCATTGATTTTTGCCATTGAAAAACGTCCAGAAATGTTTGAAGCTACTGACTGAATGAAAGGAGCTGGCATCTCACTCTCTTTGAATCTTCTTTATCATGCTAGGATTAGCAGGAAAAAGCAAAAAATTTCAGAATTGCACCTTGCAATGTGGAGATATTACTGTTTGTGCATTTACAATATTCATTGATTTTTGCCATTGAAAAACATCATGTTATTCATATACCAGAAATGTTTGAAGCTACTGACTGAATGAAAGAAGCTGGCATCTCACTCTCTTTGAATCTTCTTTATCATGCTAGGATTAGCAGGAAAAAGCAAAAAATTTCAGAATTGCACCTTGCAATGTGGAGATATTACTGTTTGTGCATTTACAATATTCATTGATTTTTGCCATTGAAAAACATCATGTTATTCATATACCAGAAATGTTTGAAGCTACTGACTGAATGAAAGGAGCTGGCATCTCACTCTCTTTGAATCTTCTTTATCATGCTAGGATTAGCAGGAAAAAGCAAAAAATTTCAGAATTGCACCTTGCAATGTGGAGATATTACTGTTTGTGCATTTACAATATTCATTGATTTTTGCCATTGAAAAACATCATGTTATTCATATACCAGAAATGTTTGAAGCTACTGACTGAATGAAAGGAGCTGGCATCTCACTCTCTTTGAATCTTCTTTATCATGCTAGGATTAGCAGGAAAAAGCAAAAAATTTCAGAATTGCACCTTGCAATGTGGAAATATTACTGTTTGTGCATTTACAATATTCATTGATTTTTGCCATTGAAAAACATCATGTTATTCATATACCAGAAATGTTTGAAGCTACTGACTGAATGAAAGGAGCTGGCATCTCACTCTCTTTGAATCTTCTTTATCATTCTAGGATTAGCAGGAAAAAGCAAAAAATTTCAGAATTGCACCTTGCAATGTGGAGATATTACTGTTTGTACATTTACAATATTCATTGATTTTTGCCATTGAAAAACATCATGTTATTCATATACCAGAAATGTTTGAAGCTACTGACTGAATGAAAGGAGCTGGCATCTCACTCTCTTTGAATCTTCTTTATCATGCTAGGATTAGCAGGAAAAAGCAAAAAATTTCAGAATTGCACCTTGCAATGTGGAGATATTACTGTTTGTGCATTTACAATATTCATTGATTTTTGCCATTGAAAAACATCATGTTATTCATATACCAGAAATGTTTGAAGCTACTGACTGAATGAAAGGAGCTGGCATCTCACTCTCTTTGAATCTTCTTTATCATGCTAGGATTAGCAGGAAAAAGCAAAAAATTTCAGAATTGCACCTTGCAATGCGGAGATATTACTGTTTGTGCATTTACAATATTCATTGATTTTTGCCATTGAAAAACGTCCAGAAATGTTTGAAGCTACTGACTGAATGAAAGGAGCTGGCATCTCACTCTCTTTGAATCTTGTTTATCATGCTAGGATTAGCAGGAAAAAGCAAAAAATTTCAGAATTGCACCTTGCAATGCGGAGAAATTACTGTTTGTGCATTTACAATATTCATTGATTTTTGCCATTGAAAAACATCATGTTATTCATATACCAGAAATGTTTGAAGCTACTGACTGAATGAAAGGAGCTGGCATCTCACTCTCTTTGAATCTTCTTTATCAAGCTAGGATTAGCAGGAAAAAGCAAAAAATTTCAGAATTGCACCTTGCAATGTGGAGATATTACTGTTTGTGCATTTACAATATTCATTGATTTTTGCCATTGAAAAACGTCCAGAAATGTTTGAAGCTACTGACTGAATGAAAGGAGCTGGCATCTCACTCTCTTTGAATCTTCTTTATCATGCTAGGATTAGCAGGAAAAAGCAAAAAATTTCAGAATTGCACCTTGCAATGTGGAGATATTACTGTTTGTGCATTTACAATATTCATTGATTTTTGCCATTGAAAAATGTCCAGAAATGTTTGAAGCTACTGACTGAGTGAAAGGAGCTGGCATCTCACTCTCATTGAATCTTCTTTATCATGCTAGGATTAGCAGGAAAAAGCAAAAAATTTCAGAATTGCACCTTGCAATGTGGAGATATTACTGTTTGTGCATTTACAATATTCATTGATTTTTGCCATTGAAAAACATCATGTTATTCATATACCAGAAATGTTTGAAGCTACTGACTGAATGAAAGGAGCTGGCATCTCACTCTCTTTGAATCTTCTTTATCATGCTAGGATTAGCAGGAAAAAGCAAAAAATTTCAGAATTGCACCTTGCAATGTGGAGATATTACTGTTTGTGCATTTACAATATTCATTGATTTTTGCCATTGAAAAACATCATGTTATTCATATACCAGAAATGTTTGAAGCTACTCACTGAATGAAAGGAGCTGGCATCTCACTCTCTTTGAATCTTCTTTATCATTCTAGGATTAGCAGGAAAAAGCAAAAAATTTCAGAATTGCACCTTGCAATGTGGAGATATTACTGTTTGTGCATTTACAATATTCATTGATTTTTGCCATTGAAAAACATCATGTTATTCATATACCAGAAATGTTTGAAGCTACTGACTGAATGAAAGGAGCTGGCATCTCACTCTCTTTGAATCTTCTTTATCATGCTAAGAGGAGCAGGAAAAAGCAAAAAATTTCAGAATTGCACCTTGCAATGTGGAGATATTACTGTTTGTGCATTTACAATATTCATTGATTTTTGCCATTGAAAAACGTCCAGAAATGTTTGAAGCTACTGACTGAATGAAAGGAGCTGGCATCTCATTCTCTTTGAATCTTCTTTATCATGCTAGGATTAGCAGGAAAAAGCAAAAAATTTCAGAATTGCACCTTGCAATGTGGAGATATTACTGTTTGTGCATTTACAATATTCATTGATTTTTGCCATTGAAAAACGTCCAGAAATGTTTGAAGCTACTGACTGAATGAAAGGAGATGGCATCTCACTCTCTTTGAATCTTCTTTATCAAGCTAGGATTAGCAGGAAAAAGCAAAAAATTTCAGAATTGCACCTTGCAATGTGGAGATATTACTGTTTGTGCATTTACAATATTCATTGATTTTTGCCATTGAAAAACGTCCAGAAATGTTTGAAGCTACTGACTGAATGAAAGGAGCTGGCATCTCACTCTCTTTGAATCTTCTTTATCATGCTAGGATTAGTAGGAAAAAGCAAAAAATTTCAGAATTGCACCTTGCAATGTGGAGATATTACTGTTTGTGCATTTACAATATTCATTGATTTTTGCCATTGAAAAACGTCCAGAAATGTTTGAAGATACTGACTGAGTGAAAGGAGCTGGCATCTCACTCTCTTTGAATCTTCTTTATCATGGTAGGATTAGCAGGAAAAAGCAAAAAATTTCAGAATTGCACCTTGCAATGTGCAGATATTACTGTTTGTGCATTTACAATATTCATTGATTTTTGCCATTGAAAAACGTCCAGAAATGTTTGAAGCTACTGACTGAATGAAAGGAGCTGGCATCTCACTCTCTTTGAATCTTCTTTATCATGCTAGGATTAGCAGGAAAAAGCAAAAAATTTCAGAATTGCACCTTGCAATGTGGAGATATTACTGTTTGTGCATTTACAATATTCATTGATTTTTGCCATTGAAAAACGTCCAGAAATGTTTGAAGCTACTGACTGAATGAAAGGAGCTGGCATCTCACTCTCTTTGAATCTTCTTTATCATGCTAGGATTAGCAGGAAAAAGCAAAAAATTTCAGAATTGCACCTTACAATGTGGAGATATTACTGTTTGTGCATTTACAATATTCATTGATTTTTGCCATTGAAAAACATCATGTTATTCATATACCAGAAATGTTTGAAGCTACTGACTGAATGAAAGGAGCTGGCATCTCACTCTCTTTGAATCTTCTTTATCATGCTAGGATTAGCAGGAAAAAGCAAAAAATTTCAGAATTGCACCTTGCAATGTGGAGATATTACTGTTTGTGCATTTACAATATTCATTGATTTTTGCCATTGAAAAACGTCCAGAAATGTTTGAAGCTACTGACTGAATGAAAGGAGCTGGCATCTCACTCTCTTTGAATCTTCTTTATCATGCTAGGATTAGCAGGAAAAAGCAAAAAATTTCAGAATTGCACCTTGCAATGTGGAGATATTACTGTTTGTGCATTTACAATATTCATTGATTTTTGCCATTGAAAAACGTCCAGAAATGTTTGAAGCTACTGACTGAATGAAAGGAGCTGGCATCTCACTCTCTTTGAATCTTCTTTATCATGCTAGGATTAGCAGGAAAAAGCAAAAAATTTCAGAATTGCACCTTGCAATGTGGAGATATTACTGTTTGTGCATTTACAATATTCATTGATTTTTGCCATTGAAAAACATCATGTTATTCATATACCAGAAATGTTTGAAGCTACTGACTGAATGAAAGGAGCTGGCATCTCACTCTCTTTGAATCTTCTTTATCATGCTAGGATTAGCAGGAAAAAGCAAAAAATTTCAGAATTGCACCTTGCAATGTGGAGATATTACTGTTTGTGCATTTACAATATTCATTGATTTTTGCCATTGAAAAACGTCCAGAAATGTTTGAAGCTACTGACTGAATGAAAGGAGCTGGCATCTCACTCTCTTTGAATCTTCTTTATCATGCTAGGATTAGCAGGAAAAAGCAAAAAATTTCAGAATTGCACCTTGCAATGTGGAGATATTACTGTTTGTGCATTTACAATATTCATTGATTTTTGCCATTGAAAAACGTCCAGAAATGTTTGAAGCTACTGACTGAATGAAAGGAGCTGGCATCTCACTCTCTTTGAATCTTCTTTATCATGCTAGGATTAGCAGGAAAAAGCAAAAAATTTCAGAATTGCACCTTGCAATGTGGAGATATTACTGTTTGTGCATTTACAATATTCATTGATTTTTGCCATTGAAAAACATCATGTTATTCATATACCAGAAATGTTTGAAGCTACTGACTGAATGAAAGGAGCTGGCATCTCACTCTCTTTGAATCTTCTTTATCATGCTAGGATTAGCAGGAAAAAGCAAAAAATTTCAGAATTGCACCTTGCAATGTCCAGATATTACTGTTTGTGCATTTACAATATTCATTGATTTTTGCCATTGAAAAACGTCCAGAAATGTTTGAAGCTACTGACTGAGTGAAAGGAGCTGGCATCTCACTCTCTTTGAATCTTCTTTATCATGGTAGGATTAGCAGGAAAAAGCAAAAAATTTCAGAATTGCACCTTGCAATGTGCAGATATTACTGTTTGTGCATTTACAATATTCATTGATTTTTGCCATTGAAAAACGTCCAGAAATGTTTGAAGCTACTGACTGAATGAAAGGAGCTGGCATCTCACTCTCTTTGAATCTTCTTTATCATGCTAGGATTAGCAGGAAAAAGCAAAAAATTTCAGAATTGCACCTTGCAATGTGGAGATATTACTGTTTGTGCATTTACAATATTCATTGATTTTTGCCATTGAAAAACGTCCAGAAATGTTTGAAGCTACTGACTGAATGAAAGGAGCTGGCATCTCACTCTCTTTGAATCTTCTTTATCATGCTAGGATTAGCAGGAAAAAGCAAAAAATTTCAGAATTGCACCTTGCAATGTGGAGATATTACTGTTTGTGCATTTACAATATTCATTGATTTTTGCCATTGAAAAACGTCCAGAAATGTTTGAAGCTACTGACTGAATGAAAGGAGCTGGCATCTCACTCTCTTTGAATCTTCTTTATCATGCTAGGATTAGCAGGAAAAAGCAAAAAATTTCAGAATTGCACCTTGCAATGTGGAGATATTACTGTTTGTGCATTTACAATATTCATTGATTTTTGCCATTGAAAAACGTCCAGAAATGTTTGAAGCTACTGACTGAGTGAAAGGAGCTGGCATCTCACTCTCTTTGCATCTTCTTTATCATGGTAGGATTAGCAGGAAAAAGCAAAAAATTTCAGAATTGCACCTTGCAATGTGCAGATATTACTGTTTGTGCATTTACAATATTCATTGATTTTTGCCATTGAAAAACGTCATGTTATTCATTTACCAGAAATGTTTGAAGCTACTGACTGAATGAAAGGAGCTGGCATCTCACTCTCTTTGAATCTTCTTTATCATGCTAGGATTAGCAGGAAAAAGCAAAAAATTTCAGAATTGCACCTTGCAATGTGGAGATATTACTGTTTGTGCATTTACAATATTCATTGATTTTTGCCATTGAAAAACATCATGTTATTCATATACCAGAAATGTTTGAAGCTACTGACTGAATGAAAGGAGCTGGCATCTCACTCTCTATGAATCTTCTTTATCATGCTAGGATTAGCAGGAAAAAGCAAAAAATTTCAGAATTGCACCTTGCAATGTGGAGATATTACTGTTTGTGCATTTACAATATTCATTGATTTTTGCCATTGAAAAAGGTCCAGAAATGTTTGAAGCTACTGACTGAATGAAAGGAGCTGGCATCTCACTCTCTTTGAATCTTCTTTATCATGCTAGGATTAGCAGGAAAAAGCAAAAAATTTCAGAATTGCACCTTGCAATGTGGAGATATTACTGTTTGTGCATTTACAATATTCATTGATTTTTGCCATTGAAAAACGTCCAGAAATGTTTGAAGCTACTGACTGAATGAAAGGAGCTGGCATCTCACTCTCTTTGAATCTTCTTTATCATGCTAGGATTAGCAGGAAAAAGCAAAAAATTTCAGAATTGCACCTTGCAATGTGGAGATATTACTGTTTGTGCATTTACAATATTCATTGATTTTTGCCATTGAAAAACGTCGAGAAATGTTTGAAGCTACTGACTGAATGAAAGGAGCTGGCATCTCACTCTCTTTGAATCTTCTTTATCATGCTAGGATTAGCAGGAAAAAGCAAAAAATTTCAGAATTGCACCTTGCAATGTGGAGATATTACTGTTTGTGCATTTACAATATTCATTGATTTTTGCCATTGAAAAACGTCCAGAAATGTTTGAAGCTACTGACTGAATGAAAGGAGCTGGCATCTCACTCTCTTTGAATCTTCTTTATCATGCTAGGATTAGCAGGAAAAAGCAAAAAATTTCAGAATTGCGCCTTGCAATGTGGAGATATTACTGTTTGTGCATTTACAATATTCATTGACTTTTGCCATTGAAAAGCATCATGTTATTCACATACCAGAAATGCTTGAAGCTACTGACTGAATGAAAGGAGCTGGCATCTCACTCTCTTTGAATCTTCTTTATCATGCTAGGATTAGCAGGAAAGAGCAAAAAATTTCAGAATTGCACCTTGCAATGCGGAGAAATTACTGTTTGTGCATTTACAATATTCATTGATTTTTGCCATTGAAAAACATCATGTTATTCATATACCAGAAATGTTTGAAGCTACTGACTGAATGAAAGGAGCTGGCATCTCACTCTCTTTGAATCTTCTTTATCATGCTAAGAGGAGCAGGAAAAAGCAAAAAATTTCAGAATTGCACCTTGCAATGTGGAGATATTACTGTTTGTGCATTTACAATATTCATTGATTTTTGCCATTGAAAAACGTCCAGAAATGTTTGAAGCTACTGACTGAATGAAAGGAGCTGGCATCTCACTCTCTTTGAATCTTCTTTATCATGCTAGGATTAGCAGGAAAAAGCAAAAAATTTCAGAATTGCACCTTGCAATGTGGAGATATTACTGTTTGTGCATTTACAATATTCATTGATTTTTGCCATTGAAAAACGTCCAGAAATGTTTGAAGCTACTGACTGAATGAAAGGAGCTGGCATCTCACTCTCTTTGAATCTTCTTTATCATGCTAGGATTAGCAGGAAAAAGCAAAAAATTTCAGAATTGCACCTTGCAATGTGGAGATATTACTGTTTGTGCATTTACAATATTCATTGATTTTTGCCATTGAAAAACATCATGTTATTCATATACCAGAAATGTTTGAAGCTACTGACTGAATGAAAGGAGCTGGCATCTCACTCTCTTTGAATCTTCTTTATCATGCTAGGATTAGCAGGAAAAAGCAAAAAATTTCAGAATTGCACCTTGCAATGTGGAGATATTACTGTTTGTGCATTTACAATATTCATTGATTTTTGCCATTGAAAAACGTCCAGAAATGTTTGAAGCTACTGACTGAGTGAAAGGAGCTGGCATCTCACTCTCTTTGAATCTTCTTTATCATGGTAGTATTAGCAGGAAAAAGCAAAAAATTTCAGAATTGCACCTTGCAATGTGCAGATATTACTGTTTGTGCATTTACAATATTCATTGATTTTTGCCATTGAAAAACGTCCAGAAATGTTTGAAGCTACTGACTGAATGAAAGGAGCTGGCATCTCACTCTCTTTGAATCTTCTTTATCATGCTAGGATTAGCAGGAAAAAGCAAAAAATTTCAGAATTGCACCTTGCAATGTGGAGATATTACTGTTTGTGCATTTACAATATTCATTGATTTTTGCCATTGAAAAACGTCCAGAAATGTTTGAAGCTACTGACTGAATGAAAGGAGCTGGCATCTCACTCTCTTTGAATCTTCTTTATCATGCTAGGATTAGCAGGAAAAAGCAAAAAATTTCAGAATTGCACCTTGCAATGTGGAAATATTACTGTTTGTGCATTTACAATATTCATTGATTTTTGCCATTGAAAAACATCATGTTATTCATATACCAGAAATGTTTGAAGCTACTGACTGAATGAAAGGAGCTGGCATCTCACTCTCTTTGAATCTTCTTTATCATGCTAGGATTAGCAGGAAAAAGCAAAAAATTTCAGAATTGCACCTTGCAATGTGGAGATATTACTGTTTGTGCATTTACAATATTCATTGATTTTTGCCATTGAAAAACGTCCAGAAATGTTTGAAGCTACTGACTGAATGAAAGGAGCTGGCATCTCACTCTCTTTGAATCTTCTTTATCATGCTAGGATTAGCAGGAAAAAGTAAAAAATTTCAGAATTGCACCTTGCAATGTGGAGATATTACTGTTTGTGCATTTACAATATTCATTGATTTTTGCCATTGAAAAACGTCCAGAAATGTTTGAAGCTACTGACTGAATGAAAGGAGCTGGCATCTCACTCTCTTTGAATCTTCTTTATCATGCTAGGATTAGCAGGAAAAAGCAAAAAATTTCAGAATTGCACCTTGCAATGTGGAGATATTACTGTTTGTGCATTTACAATATTCATTGATTTTTGCCATTGAAAAATGTCCAGAAATGTTTGAAGCTACTGACTGAGTGAAAGGAGCTGGCATCTCACTCTCTTTGAATCTTCTTTATCATGGTAGGATTAGCAGGAAAAAGCAAAAAATTTCAGAATTGCACCTTGCAATGTGCAGATATTACTGTTTGTGCATTTACAATATTCATTGATTTTTGCCATTGAAAAACGTCATGTTATTCATATACCAGAAATGTTTGAAGCTACTGACTGAATGAAAGGAGCTGGCATCTCACTCTCTTTGAATCTTCTTTATCATGCTAGGATTAGCAGGAAAAAGCAAAAAATTTCAGAATTGCACCTTGCAATGTGGAGATATTACTGTTTGTGCATTTACAATATTCATTGATTTTTGCCATTGAAAAACGTCCAGAAATGTTTGAAGCTACTGACTGAGTGAAAGGAGCTGGCATCTCACTCTCTTTGAATCTTCTTTATCATGGTAGGATTAGCAGGAAAAAGCAAAAAATTTCAGAATTTCACCTTGCAATGTGCAGATATTACTGTTTGTGCATTTACAATATTCATTGATTTTTGCCATTGAAAAACGTCCAGAAATGTTTGAAGCTACTGACTGAATGAAAGGAGCTGGCATCTCACTCTCTTTGAATCTTCTTTATCATGCTAGGATTAGCAGGAAAAAGCAAAAAATTTCAGAATTGCACCTTCCAATGTGGAGATATTACTGTTTGTGCATTTACAATATTCATTGATTTTTGCCATTGAAAAACGTCCAGAAATGTTTGAAGCTACTGACTGAATGAAAGGAGCTGGCATCTCACTCTCTTTGAATCTTCTTTATCATGCTAGGATTAGCAGGAAAAAGCAAAAAATTTCAGAATTGCACCTTGCAATGTGGAGATATTACTGTTTGTGCATTTACAATATTCATTGATTTTTGCCATTGAAAAACGTCCAGAAATGTTTGAAGCTACTGACTGAATGAAATGAGCTGGCATCTCACTCTCTTTGAATCTTCTTTATCATGCTAGGATTAGCAGGAAAAAGCAAAAAATTTCAGAATTGCACCTTGCAATGTGGAGATATTACTGTTTGTGCATTTACAATATTCATTGATTTTTGCCATTGAAAAACATCATGTTATTCATATACCAGAAATGTTTGAAGCTACTGACTGAATGAAAGGAGCTGGCATCTCACTCTCTTTGAATCTTCTTTATCATGCTAGGATTAGCAGGAAAAAGCAAAAAATTTCAGAATTGCACCTTGCAATGTGGAGATATTACTGTTTGTGCATTTACAATATTCATTGATTTTTGCCATTGAAAAAAGTCCAGAAATGTTTGAAGCTACTGACTGAATGAAAGGAGCTGGCATCTCACTCTCTTTGAATCTTCTTTATCATGCTAGGATTAGCAGGAAAAAGCAAAAAATTTCAGAATTGCACCTTGCAATGTGGAGATATTACTGTTTGTGCATTTACAATATTCATTGATTTTTGCCATTGAAAAACGTCCAGAAATGTTTGAAGCTACTGACTGAATGAAAGGAGCTGGCATCTCACTCTCTTTGAATCTTCTTTATCATGCTGGGATTAGCAGGAAAAAGCAAAAAATTTCAGAATTGCACCTTGCAATGTGGAGATATTACTGTTTGTGCATTTACAATATTCATTGATTTTTGCCATTGAAAAACATCATGTTATTCATATACCAGAAATGTTTGAAGCTACTGACTGAATGAAAGGAGCTGGCATCTCACTCTCTTTGAATCTTCTTTATCATGCTAAGAGGAGCAGGAAAAAGCAAAAAATTTCAGAATTGCACCTTGCAATGTGGAGATATTACTGTTTGTGCATTTACAATATTCATTGATTTTTGCCATTGAAAAACGTCCAGAAATGTTTGAAGCTACTGACTGAATGAAAGGAGCTGGCATCTCATTCTCTTTGAATCTTCTTTATCATGCTAGGATTAGCAGGAAAAAGCAAAAAAATTCAGAATTGCACCTTGCAATGTGGAGATATTACTGTTTGTGCATTTACAATATTCATTGATTTTTGCCATTGAAAAACGTCCAGAAATGTTTGAAGCTACTGACTGAATGAAAGGAGCTGGCATCTCACTCTCTTTGAATCTTCTTTATCAAGCTAGGATTAGCAGGAAAAAGCAAAAAATTTCAGAATTGCACCTTGCAATGTGGAGATATTACTGTTTGTGCATTTACAATATTCATTGATTTTTGCCATTGAAAAACGTCCAGAAATGTTTGAAGCTACTGACTGAATGAAAGGAGCTGGCATCTCACTCTCTTTGAATCTTCTTTATCATGCTAGGATTAGCAGGAAAAAGCAAAAAATTTCAGAATTGCACCTTGCAATGTGGAGATATTACTGTTTGTGCATTTACAATATTCATTGATTTTTGCCATTGAAAAACGTCCAGAAATGTTTGAAGATACTGACTGAGTGAAAGGAGCTGGCATCTCACTCTCTTTGAATCTTCTTTATCATGGTAGGATTAGCAGGAAAAAGCAAAAAATTTCAGAATTGCACCTTGCAATGTGCAGATATTACTGTTTGTGCATTTACAATATTCATTGATTTTTGCCATTGAAAAACGTCCAGAAATGTTTGAAGCTACTGACTGAATGAAAGGAGCTGGCATCTCACTCTCTTTGAATCTTCTTTATCATGCTAGGATTAGCAGGAAAAAGCAAAAAATTTCAGAATTGCACCTTCCAATGTGGAGATATTACTGTTTGTGCATTTACAATATTCATTGATTTTTGCCATTGAAAAACGTCCAGAAATGTTTGAAGCTACTGACTGAATGAAAGGAGCTGGCATCTCACTCTCTTTGAATCTTCTTTATCATGCTAGGATTAGCAGGAAAAAGCAAAAAATTTCAGAATTGCACCTTGCAATGTGGAGATATTACTGTTTGTGCATTTACAATATTCATTGATTTTTGCCATTGAAAAACGTCCAGAAATGTTTGAAGCTACTGACTGAATGAAATGAGCTGGCATCTCACTCTCTTTGAATCTTCTTTATCATGCTAGGATTAGCAGGAAAAAGCAAAAAATTTCAGAATTGCACCTTGCAATGTGGAGATATTACTGTTTGTGCATTTACAATATTCATTGATTTTTGCCATTGAAAAACATCATGTTATTCATATACCAGAAATGTTTGAAGCTACTGACTGAATGAAAGGAGCTGGCATCTCACTCTCTTTGAATCTTCTTTATCATGCTAGGATTAGCAGGAAAAAGCAAAAAATTTCAGAATTGCACCTTGCAATGTGGAGATATTACTGTTTGTGCATTTACAATATTCATTGATTTTTGCCATTGAAAAAAGTCCAGAAATGTTTGAAGCTACTGACTGAATGAAAGGAGCTGGCATCTCACTCTCTTTGAATCTTCTTTATCATGCTAGGATTAGCAGGAAAAAGCAAAAAATTTCAGAATTGCACCTTGCAATGTGGAGATATTACTGTTTGTGCATTTACAATATTCATTGATTTTTGCCATTGAAAAACGTCCAGAAATGTTTGAAGCTACTGACTGAATGAAAGGAGCTGGCATCTCACTCTCTTTGAATCTTCTTTATCATGCTGGGATTAGCAGGAAAAAGCAAAAAATTTCAGAATTGCACCTTGCAATGTGGAGATATTACTGTTTGTGCATTTACAATATTCATTGATTTTTGCCATTGAAAAACATCATGTTATTCATATACCAGAAATGTTTGAAGCTACTGACTGAATGAAAGGAGCTGGCATCTCACTCTCTTTGAATCTTCTTTATCATGCTAAGAGGAGCAGGAAAAAGCAAAAAATTTCAGAATTGCACCTTGCAATGTGGAGATATTACTGTTTGTGCATTTACAATATTCATTGATTTTTGCCATTGAAAAACGTCCAGAAATGTTTGAAGCTACTGACTGAATGAAAGGAGCTGGCATCTCATTCTCTTTGAATCTTCTTTATCATGCTAGGATTAGCAGGAAAAAGCAAAAAAATTCAGAATTGCACCTTGCAATGTGGAGATATTACTGTTTGTGCATTTACAATATTCATTGATTTTTGCCATTGAAAAACGTCCAGAAATGTTTGAAGCTACTGACTGAATGAAAGGAGCTGGCATCTCACTCTCTTTGAATCTTCTTTATCAAGCTAGGATTAGCAGGAAAAAGCAAAAAATTTCAGAATTGCACCTTGCATTGTGGAGATATTACTGTTTGTGCATTTACAATATTCATTGATTTTTGCCATTGAAAAACGTCCAGAAATGTTTGAAGCTACTGACTGAATGAAAGGAGCTGGCATCTCACTCTCTTTGAATCTTCTTTATCATGCTAGGATTAGCAGGAAAAAGCAAAAAATTTCAGAATTGCACCTTGCAATGTGGAGATATTACTGTTTGTGCATTTACAATATTCATTGATTTTTGCCATTGAAAAACGTCCAGAAATGTTTGAAGATACTGACTGAGTGAAAGGAGCTGGCATCTCACTCTCTTTGAATCTTCTTTATCATGGTAGGATTAGCAGGAAAAAGCAAAAAATTTCAGAATTGCACCTTGCAATGTGCAGATATTACTGTTTGTGCATTTACAATATTCATTGATTTTTGCCATTGAAAAACGTCCAGAAATGTTTGAAGCTACTGACTGAATGAAAGGAGCTGGCATCTCACTCTCTTTGAATCTTCTTTATCATGCTAGGATTAGCAGGAAAAAGCAAAAAATTTCAGAATTGCACCTTGCAATGTGGAGATATTACTGTTTGTGCATTTACAATATTCATTGATTTTTGCCATTGAAAAACGTCCAGAAATGTTTGAAGCTACTGACTGAATGAAAGGAGCTGGCATCTCACTCTCTTTGAATCTTCTTTATCATGCTAGGATTAGCAGGAAAAAGCAAAAAATTTCAGAATTGCACCTTACAATGTGGAGATATTACTGTTTGTGCATTTACAATATTCATTGATTTTTGCCATTGAAAAACATCATGTTATTCATATACCAGAAATGTTTGAAGCTACTGACTGAATGAAAGGAGCTGGCATCTCACTCTCTTTGAATCTTCTTTATCATGCTAGGATTAGCAGGAAAAAGCAAAATATTTCAGAATTGCACCTTGCAATGTGGAGATATTACTGTTTGTGCATTTACAATATTCATTGATTTTTGCCATTGAAAAACGTCCAGAAATGTTTGAAGCTACTGACTGAATGAAAGGAGCTGGCATCTCACTCTCTTTGAATCTTCTTTATCATGCTAGGATTAGCAGGAAAAAGCAAAAAATTTCAGAATTGCACCTTGCAATGTGGAGATATTACTGTTTGTGCATTTACAATATTCATTGATTTTTGCCATTGAAAAACGTCCAGAAATGTTTGAAGCTACTGACTGAATGAAAGGAGCTGGCATCTCACTCTCTTTGAATCTTCTTTATCATGCTAGGATTAGCAGGAAAAAGCAAAAAATTTCAGAATTGCACCTTGCAATGTGGAGATATTACTGTTTGTGCATTTACAATATTCATTGATTTTTGCCATTGAAAAACATTATGTTATTCATATACCAGAAATGTTTGAAGCTACTGACTGAATGAAAGGAGCTGGCATCTCACTCTCTTTGAATCTTCTTTATCATGCTAGAATTAGCAGGAAAAAGCAAAAAATTTCAGAATTGCACCTTGCAATGTGGAGATATTACTGTTTGTGCATTTACAATATTCATTGATTTTTGCCATTGAAAAACGTCCAGAAATGTTTGAAGCTACTGACTGAATGAAAGGAGCTGGCATCTCACTCTCTTTGAATCTTCTTTATCATGCTAGGATTAGCAGGAAAAAGCAAAAAATTTCAGAATTGCACCTTGCAATGTGGAGATATTACTGTTTGTGCATTTACAATATTCATTGATTTTTGCCATTGAAAAACGTCCAGAAATGTTTGAAGCTACTGACTGAATGAAAGGAGCTGGCATCTCACTCTCTTTGAATCTTCTTTATCATGCTAGGATTAGCAGGAAAAAGCAAAAAATTTCAGAATTGCACCTTGCAATGTGGAGATATTACTGTTTGTGCATTTACAATATTCATTGATTTTTGCCATTGAAAAACATCATGTTATTCATATACCAGAAATGTTTGAAGCTACTGACTGAATGAAAGGAGCTGGCATCTCACTCTCTTTGAATCTTCTTTATCATGCTAGGATTAGCAGGAAAAAGCAAAAAATTTCAGAATTGCACCTTGCAATGTCCAGATATTACTGTTTGTGCATTTACAATATTCATTGATTTTTGCCATTGAAAAACGTCCAGAAATGTTTGAAGCTACTGACTGAGTGAAAGGAGCTGGCATCTCACTCTCTTTGAATCTTCTTTATCATGGTAGGATTAGCAGGAAAAAGCAAAAAATTTCAGAATTGCACCTTGCAATGTGCAGATATTACTGTTTGTGCATTTACAATATTCATTGATTTTTGCCATTGAAAAACGTCCAGAAATGTTTGAAGCTACTGACTGAATGAAAGGAGCTGGCATCTCACTCTCTTTGAATCTTCTTTATCATGCTAGGATTAGCAGGAAAAAGCAAAAAATTTCAGAATTGCACCTTGCAATGTGGAGATATTACTGTTTGTGCATTTACAATATTCATTGATTTTTGCCATTGAAAAACGTCCAGAAATGTTTGAAGCTACTGACTGAATGAAAGGAGCTGGCATCTCACTCTCTTTGAATCTTCTTTATCATGCTAGGATTAGCAGGAAAAAGCAAAAAATTTCAGAATTGCACCTTGCAATGTGGAGATATTACTGTTTGTGCATTTACAATATTCATTGATTTTTGCCATTGAAAAACATCATGTTATTCATATACCAGAAATGTTTGAAGCTACTGACTGAATGAAAGGAGCTGGCATCTCACTCTCTTTGAATCTTCTTTATCATGCTAGGATTAGCAGGAAAAAGCAAAAAATTTCAGAATTGCACCTTGCAATGTGGAGATATTACTGTTTGTGCATTTACAATATTCATTGATTTTTGCCATTGAAAAACGTCCAGAAATGTTTGAAGCTACTGACTGAATGAAAGGAGCTGGCATCTCACTCTCTTTGAATCTTCTTTATCATGCTAGGATTAGCAGGAAAAAGCAAAAAATTTCAGAATTGCACCTTGCAATGTGGAGATATTACTGTTTGTGCATTTACAATATTCATTGATTTTTGCCATTGAAAAACGTCCAGAAATGTTTGAAGCTACTGACTGAATGAAAGGAGCTGGCATCTCACTCTCTTTGAATCTTCTTTATCATGCTAGGATTAGCAGGAAAAAGCAAAAAATTTCAGAATTGCACCTTGCAATGTGGAGATATTACTGTTTGTGCATTTACAATATTCATTGATTTTTGCCATTGAAAAACGTCCAGAAATGTTTGAAGCTACTGACTGAGTGAAAGGAGCTGGCATCTCACTCTCTTTGAATCTTCTTTATCATGGTAGGATTAGCAGGAAAAAGCAAAAAATTTCAGAATTGCACATTGCAATGTGCAGATATTACTGTTTGTGCATTTACAATATTCATTGATTTTTGCCATTGAAAAACGTCATGTTATTCATATACCAGAAATGTTTGAAGCTACTGACTGAATGAAAGGAGCTGGCATCTCACTTTCTTTGAATCTTCTTTATCATGCTAGGATTAGCAGGAAAAAGCAAAAAATTTCAGAATTGCACCTTGCAATGTGGAGATATTACTGTTTGTGCATTTACAATATTCATTGATTTTTGCCATTGAAAAACGTCCAGAAATGTTTGAAGCTACTGACTGAGTGAAAGGAGCTGGCATCTCACTCTCTTTGAATCTTCCTTATCATGCTAGGATTAGCAGGAAAAAGCAAAAAATTTCAGAATTGCACCTTGCAATGTGGAGATATTACTGTTTGTGCATTTACAATATTCAATGATTTTTGCCATTGAAAAACGTCCAGAAATGTTTGAAGCTACTGACTGAATGAAAGGAGCTGGCATCTCACTCTCTTTGAATCTTCTTTATCATGCTAGGATTAGCAGGAAAAAGCAAAAAATTTCAGAATTGCACCTTGCAATGTGGAGATATTACTGTTTGTGCATTTACAATATTCATTGATTTTTGCCATTGAAAAACATTATGTTATTCATATACCAGAAATGTTTGAAGCTACTGACTGAATGAAAGGAGCTGGCATCTCACTCTCTTTGAATCTTCTTTATCATGCTAGGATTAGCAGGAAAAAGCAAAAAATTTCAGAATTGCACCTTGCAATGTGGAGATATTACTGTTTGTGCATTTACAATATTCATTGATTTTTGCCATTGAAAAACATCATGTTATTCATATACCAGAAATGTTTGAAGCTACTGACTGAATGAAAGGAGCTGGCATCTCACTCTCTTTGAATCTTCTTTATCATGCTAGGATTAGCAGGAAAAAGAAAAAATTTCAGAATTGCACCTTGCAATGTGGAGATATTACTGTTTGTGCATTTACAATATTCATTGATTTTTGCCAATGAAAAAGGTCCAGAAATGTTTGAAGCTACTGACTGAATGAAAGGAGCTGGCATCTCACTCTCTTTGAATCTTCTTTATCATGCTAGGATTAGCAGGAAAAAGCAAAAAATTTCAGAATTGCACCTTGCAATGTGGAGATATTACTGTTTGTGCATTTACAATATTCATTGATTTTTGCCATTGAAAAACGTAGAGAAATGTTTGAAGCTACTGACTGAATGAAAGGAGCTGGCATCTCACTCTCTTTGAATCTTCTTTATCATGCTAGGATTAGCAGGAAAAAGCAAAAAATTTCAGAATTGCACCTTGCAATGTGGAGATATTACTGTTTGTGCATTTACAATATTCATTGATTTTTGCCATTGAAAAACGTCCAGAAATGTTTGAAGCTACTGACTGAATGAAAGGAGCTGGCATCTCACTCTCTTTGAATCTTCTTTATCATGCTAGGATTAGCAGGAAAAAGCAAAAAATTTCAGAATTGCGCCTTGCAATGTGGAGATATTACTGTTTGTGCATTTACAATATTCATTGATTTTTGCCATTGAAAAACATCATGTTATTCACATACCAGAAATGCTTGAAGCTACTGACTGAATGAAAGGAGCTGGCATCTCACTCTCTTTGAATCTTCTTTATCATGCTAGGATTAGCAGGAAAAAGCAAAAAGTTTCAGAATTGCACCTTGCAATGTGGAGTAATTACTGTTTGTGCATTTACAATATTCATTGATTTTTGCCATTGAAAAACGTCCAGAAATGTTTGAAGCTACTGACTGAATGAAAGGAGCTGGCATCTCACTCTCTTTGAATCTTATTTATCATGCTAGGATTAGCAGGAAAGAGCAAAAAATTTCAGAATTGCACCTTGCAATGCGGAGAAATTACTGTTTGTGCATTTACAATATTCATTGATTTTTGCCATTGAAAAACATCATGTTATTCATATACCAGAAATGTTTGAAGCTACTGACTGAATGAAAGGAGCTGGCATCTCACTCTCTTTGAATCTTCTTTATCATGCTAAGAGGAGCAGGAAAAAGCAAAAAATTTCAGAATTGCACCTTGCAATGTGGAGATATTACTGTTTGTGCATTTACAATATTCATTGATTTTTGCCATTGAAAAACGTCCAGAAATGTTTGAAGCTACTGACTGAATGAAAGGAGCTGGCATCTCACTCTCTTTGAATCTTCTTTATCATGCTAGGATTAGCAGGAAAAAGCAAAAAATTTCAGAATTGCACCTTGCAATGTGGAGATATTACTGTTTGTGCATTTACAATATTCATTGATTTTTGCCATTGAAAAACGTCCAGAAATGTTTGAAGCTACTGACTGAATGAAAGGAGCTGGCATCTCACTCTCTTTGAATCTTCTTTATCATGCTAGGATTAGCAGGAAAAAGCAAAAAATTTCAGAATTGCACCTTGCAATGTGGAGATATTACTGTTTGTGCATTTACAATATTCATTGATTTTTGCCATTGAAAAACATCATGTTATTCATATACCAGAAATGTTTGAAGCTACTGACTGAATGAAAGGAGCTGGCATCTCACTCTCTTTGAATCTTCTTTATCATGCTAGGATTAGCAGGAAAAAGCAAAAAATTTCAGAATTGCACCTTGCAATGTGGAGATATTACTGTTTGTGCATTTACAATATTCATTGATTTTTGCCATTGAAAAACGTCCAGAAATGTTTGAAGCTACTGACTGAGTGAAAGGAGCTGGCATCTCACTCTCTTTGAATCTTCTTTATCATGGTAGTATTAGCAGGAAAAAGCAAAAAATTTCAGAATTGCACCTTGCAATGTGCAGATATTACTGTTTGTGCATTTACAATATTCATTGATTTTTGCCATTGAAAAACGTCCAGAAATGTTTGAAGCTACTGACTGAATGAAAGGAGCTGGCATCTCACTCTCTTTGAATCTTCTTTATCATGCTAGGATTAGCAGGAAAAAGCAAAAAATTTCAGAATTGCACCTTGCAATGTGGAGATATTACTGTTTGTGCATTTACAATATTCATTGATTTTTGCCATTGAAAAACGTCCAGAAATGTTTGAAGCTACTGACTGAATGAAAGGAGCTGGCATCTCACTCTCTTTGAATCTTCTTTATCATGCTAGGATTAGCAGGAAAAAGCAAAAAATTTCAGAATTGCACCTTGCAATGTGGAGATATTACTGTTTGTGCATTTACAATATTCATTGATTTTTGCCATTGAAAAACATCATGTTATTCATATACCAGAAATGTTTGAAGCTACTGACTGAATGAAAGGAGCTGGCATCTCACTCTCTTTGAATCTTCTTTATCATGCTAGGATTAGCAGGAAAAAGCAAAAAATTTCAGAATTGCACCTTGCAATGTGGAGATATTACTGTTTGTGCATTTACAATATTCATTGATTTTTGCCATTGAAAAACGTCCAGAAATGTTTGAAGCTACTGACTGAATGAAAGGAGCTGGCATCTCACTCTCTTTGAATCTTCTTTATCATGCTAGGATTAGCAGGAAAAAGTAAAAAATTTCAGAATTGCACCTTGCAATGTGGAGATATTACTGTTTGTGCATTTACAATATTCATTGATTTTTGCCATTGAAAAACGTCCAGAAATGTTTGAAGCTACTGACTGAATGAAAGGAGCTGGCATCTCACTCTCTTTGAATCTTCTTTATCATGCTAGGATTAGCAGGAAAAAGCAAAAAATTTCAGAATTGCACCTTGCAATGTGGAGATATTACTGTTTGTGCATTTACAATATTCATTGATTTTTGCCATTGAAAAATGTCCAGAAATGTTTGAAGCTACTGACTGAGTGAAAGGAGCTGGCATCTCACTCTCTTTGAATCTTCTTTATCATGGTAGGATTAGCAGGAAAAAGCAAAAAATTTCAGAATTGCACCTTGCAATGTGCAGATATTACTGTTTGTGCATTTACAATATTCATTGATTTTTGCCATTGAAAAAAGTCATGTTATTCATATACCAGAAATGTTTGAAGCTACTGACTGAATGAAAGGAGCTGGCATCTCACTCTCTTTGAATCTTCTTTATCATGCTAGGATTAGCAGGAAAAAGCAAAAAATTTCAGAATTGCGCCTTGCAATGTGGAGATATTACTGTTTGTGCATTTACAATATTCATTGATTTTTGCCATGGAAAAACATCATGTTATTCACATACCAGAAATGTTGAAGCTACTGACTGAATGAAAGGAGCTGGCATCTCACTCTCTTTGAATCTTCTTTATCATGCTAGGATTAGCAGGAAAAAGCTAAAAGTTTCAGAATTGCACCTTGCAATGTGGAGTAATTACTGTTTGTGCATTTACAATATTCATTGATTTATGCCATTGAAAAACGTCCATAAATGTTTGAAGCTACTGACTGAATGAAAGGAGCTGGCATCTCACTCTCTTTGAATCTTATTTATCATGCTAGGATTAGCAGGAAAGAGCAAAAAATTTCAGAATTGCACCTTGCAATGCGGAGAAATTACTGTTTGTGCATTTACAATATTCATTAATTTTTGCCATTGAAAAACATCATGTTATTCATATACCAGAAATGTTTGAAGCTACTGACTGAATGAAAGGAGCTGGCATCTCACTCTCTTTGAATCTTCTTTATCATGCTAAGAGGAGCAGGAAAAAGCAAAAAATTTCAGAATTGCACCTTGCAATGTGGAGATATTACTGTTTGTGCATTTACAATATTCATTGATTTTTGCCATTGAAAAACGTCCAGAAATGTTTGAAGCTACTGACTGAATGAAAGGAGCTGGCATCTCACTCTCTTTGAATCTTCTTTATCATGCTAGGATTAGCAGGAAAAAGCAAAAAATTTCAGAATTGCACCTTGCAATGTGGAGATATTACTGTTTGTGCATTTACAATATTCATTGATTTTTGCCATTGAAAAACGTCCAGAAATGTTTGAAGCTACTGACTGAAGGAAAGGAGCTGGCATCTCACTCTCTTTGAATCTTCTTTATCATGCTAGGATTAGCAGGAAAAAGCAAAAAATTTCAGAATTGCACCTTGCAATGTGGAGATATTACTGTTTGTGCATTTACAATATTCATTCATTTTTGCCATTGAAAAACATCATGTTATTCATATACCAGAAATGTTTGAAGCTACTGACTGAATGAAAGGAGCTGGCATCTCACTCTCTTTGAATCTTCTTTATCATGCTAGGATTAGCAGGAAAAAGCAAAAAATTTCAGAATTGCACCTTGCAATGTGGAGATATTACTGTTTGTGCATTTACAATATTCATTGATTTTTGCCATTGAAAAACGTCCAGAAATGTTTGAAGCTACTGACTGAGTGAAAGGAGCTGGCATCTCACTCTCTTTGAATCTTCTTTATCATGGTAGTATTAGCAGGAAAAAGCAAAAAATTTCAGAATTGCACCTTGCAATGTGCAGATATTACTGTTTGTGCATTTACAATATTCATTGATTTTTGCCATTGAAAAACGTCCAGAAATGTTTGAAGCTACTGACTGAATGAAAGGAGCTGGCATCTCACTCTCTTTGAATCTTCTTTATCATGCTAGGATTAGCAGGAAAAAGCAAAAAATTTCAGAATTGCACCTTGCAATGTGGAAATATTACTGTTTGTGCATTTACAATATTCATTGATTTTTGCCATTGAAAAACGTCCAGAAATGTTTGAAGCTACTGACTGAATGAAAGGAGCTGGCATCTCACTCTCTTTGAATCTTCTTTATCATGCTAGGATTAGCAGGAAAAAGCAAAAAATTTCAGAATTGCACCTTGCAATGTGGAGATATTACTGTTTGTGCATTTACAATATTCATTGATTTTTGCCATTGAAAAACATCATGTTATTCATATACCAGAAATGTTTGAAGCTACTGACTGAATGAAAGGAGCTGGCATCTCACTCTCTTTGAATCTTCTTTATCATGCTAGGATTAGCAGGAAAAAGCAAAAAATTTCAGAATTGCACCTTGCAATGTGGAGATATTACTGTTTGTGCATTTACAATATTCATTGATTTTTGCCATTGAAAAACGTCCAGAAATGTTTGAAGCTACTGACTGAATGAAAGGAGCTGGCATCTCACTCTCTTTGAATCTTCTTTATCATGCTAGGATTAGCAGGAAAAAGTAAAAAATTTCAGAATTGCACCTTGCAATGTGGAGATATTACTGTTTGTGCATTTACAATATTCATTGATTTTTGCCATTGAAAAACGTCCAGAAATGTTTGAAGCTACTGACTGAATGAAAGGAGCTGGCATCTCACTCTCTTTGAATCTTCTTTATCATGCTAGGATTAGCAGGAAAAAGCAAAAAATTTCAGAATTGCACCTTGCAATGTGGAGATATTACTGTTTGTGCATTTACAATATTCATTGATTTTTGCCATTGAAAAATGTCCAGAAATGTTTGAAGCTACTGACTGAGTGAAAGGAGCTGGCATCTCACTCTCTTTGAATCTTCTTTATCATGGTAGGATTAGCAGGAAAAAGCAAAAAATTTCAGAATTGCACCTTGCAATGTGCAGATATTACTGTTTGTGCATTTACAATATTCATTGATTTTTGCCATTGAAAAACGTCATGTTATTCATATACCAGAAATGTTTGAAGCTACTGACTGAATGAAAGGAGCTGGCATCTCACTCTCTTTGAATCTTCTTTATCATGCTAGGATTAGCAGGAAAAAGCAAAAAATTTCAGAATTGCACCTTGCAATGTGGAGATATTACTGTTTGTGCATTTACAATATTCATTGATTTTTGCCATTGAAAAACGTCCAGAAATGTTTGAAGCTACTGACTGAGTGAAAGGAGCTGGCATCTCACTCTCTTTGAATCTTCTTTATCATGGTAGGATTAGCAGGAAAAAGCAAAAAATTTCAGAATTTCACCTTGCAATGTGCAGATATTACTGTTTGTGCATTTACAATATTCATTGATTTTTGCCATTGAAAAACGTCCAGAAATGTTTGAAGCTACTGACTGAATGAAAGGAGCTGGCATCTCACTCTCTTTGAATCTTCTTTATCATGCTAGGATTAGCAGGAAAAAGCAAAAAATTTCAGAATTGCACCTTGCAATGTGGAGATATTACTGTTTGTGCATTTACAATATTCATTGATTTTTGCCATTGAAAAACGTCCAGAAATGTTTGAAGCTACTGACTGAATGAAAGGAGCTGGCATCTCACTCTCTTTGAATCTTCTTTATCATGCTAGGATTAGCAGGAAAAAGCAAAAAATTTCAGAATTGCACCTTGCAATGTGGAGATATTACTGTTTGTGCATTTACAATATTCATTGATTTTTGCCATTGAAAAACGTCCAGAAATGTTTGAAGCTACTGACTGAATGAAAGGAGCTGGCATCTCACTCTCTTTGAATCTTCTTTATCATGCTAGGATTAGCAGGAAAAAGCAAAAAATTTCAGAATTGCACCTTGCAATGTGGAGATATTACTGTTTGTGCATTTACAATATTCATTGATTTTTGCCATTGAAAAACATCATGTTATTCATATACCAGAAATGTTTGAAGCTACTGACTGAATGAAAGGAGCTGGCATCTCACTCTCTTTGAATCTTCTTTATCATGCTAGGATTAGCAGGAAAAAGCAAATAATTTCAGAATTGCACCTTGCAATGTGGAGATATTACTGTTTGTGCATTTACAATATTCATTGATTTTTGCCATTGAAAAACGTCCAGAAATGTTTGAAGCTACTGACTGAATGAAAGGAGCTGGCATCTCACTCTCTTTGAATCTTCTTTATCATGCTAGGATTAGCAGGAAAAAGCAAAAAATTTCAGAATTGCACCTTGCAATGTGGAGATATTACTGTTTGTGCATTTACAATATTCATTGATTTTTGCCATTGAAAAACGTCCAGAAATGTTTGAAGCTACTGACTGAATGAAAGGAGCTGGCATCTCACTCTCTTTGAATCTTCTTTATCATGCTGGGATTAGCAGGAAAAAGCAAAAAATTTCAGAATTGCACCTTGCAATGTGGAGATATTACTGTTTGTGCATTTACAATATTCATTGATTTTTGCCATTGAAAAACGTCCAGAAATGTTTGAAGCTACTGACTGAATGAAAGGAGCTGGCATCTCACTCTCTTTGAATCTTCTTTATCATGCTAGGATTAGCAGGAAAAAGCAAAAAATTTCAGAATTGCACCTTGCAATGTGGAGATATTACTGTTTGTGCATTTACAATATTCATTGATTTTTGCCATTGAAAAACGTCCAGAAATGTTTGAAGCTACTGACTGAATGAAAGGAGCTGGCATCTCACTCTCTTTGAATCTTCTTTATCATGCTAGGATTAGCAGGAAAAAGCAAAAAATTTCAGAATTGCACCTTGCAATGTGGAGATATTACTGTTTGTGCATTTACAATATTCATTGATTTTTGCCATTGAAAAACATCATGTTATTCATATACCAGAAATGTTTGAAGCTACTGACTGAATGAAAGGAGCTGGCATCTCACTCTCTTTGAATCTTCTTTATCATGCTAGGATTAGCAGGAAAAAGCAAAAAATTTCAGAATTGCACCTTGCAATGTGGAGATATTACTGTTTGTGCATTTACAATATTCATTGATTTTTGCCATTGAAAAACGTCCAGAAATGTTTGAAGCTACTGACTGAGTGAAAGGAGCTGGCATCTCACTCTCTTTGAATCTTCTTTATCATGGTAGTATTAGCAGGAAAAAGCAAAAAATTTCAGAATTGCACCTTGCAATGTGCAGATATTACTGTTTGTGCATTTACAATATTCATTGATTTTTGCCATTGAAAAACGTCCAGAAATGTTTGAAGCTACTGACTGAATGAAAGGAGCTGGCATCTCACTCTCTTTGAATCTTCTTTATCATGCTAGGATTAGCAGGAAAAAGCAAAAAATTTCAGAATTGCACCTTGCAATGTGGAGATATTACTGTTTGTGCATTTACAATATTCATTGATTTTTGCCATTGAAAAACGTCCAGAAATGTTTGAAGCTACTGACTGAATGAAAGGAGCTGGCATCTCACTCTCTTTGAATCTTCTTTATCATGCTAGGATTAGCAGGAAAAAGCAAAAAATTTCAGAATTGCACCTTGCAATGTGGAGATATTACTGTTTGTGCATTTACAATATTCATTGATTTTTGCCATTGAAAAACATCATGTTATTCATATACCAGAAATGTTTGAAGCTACTGACTGAATGAAAGGAGCTGGCATCTCACTCTCTTTGAATCTTCTTTATCATGCTAGGATTAGCAGGAAAAAGCAAAAAATTTCAGAATTGCACCTTGCAATGTGGAGATATTACTGTTTGTGCATTTACAATATTCATTGATTTTTGCCATTGAAAAACGTCCAGAAATGTTTGAAGCTACTGACTGAATGAAAGGAGCTGGCATCTCACTCTCTTTGAATCTTCTTTATCATGCTAGGATTAGCAGGAAAAAGTAAAAAATTTCAGAATTGCACCTTGCAATGTGGAGATATTACTGTTTGTGCATTTACAATATTCATTGATTTTTGCCATTGAAAAACGTCCAGAAATGTTTGAAGCTACTGACTGAATGAAAGGAGCTGGCATCTCACTCTCTTTGAATCTTCTTTATCATGCTAGGATTAGCAGGAAAAAGCAAAAAATTTCAGAATTGCACCTTGCAATGTGGAGATATTACTGTTTGTGCATTTACAATATTCATTGATTTTTGCCATTGAAAAATGTCCAGAAATGTTTGAAGCTACTGACTGAGTGAAAGGAGCTGGCATCTCACTCTCTTTGAATCTTCTTTATCATGGTAGGATTAGCAGGAAAAAGCAAAAAATTTCAGAATTGCACCTTGCAATGTGCAGATATTACTGTTTGTGCATTTACAATATTCATTGATTTTTGCCATTGAAAAACGTCATGTTATTCATATACCAGAAATGTTTGAAGCTACTGACTGAATGAAAGGAGCTGGCATCTCACTCTCTTTGAATCTTCTTTATCATGCTAGGATTAGCAGGAAAAAGCAAAAAATTTCAGAATTGCACCTTGCAATGTGGAGATATTACTGTTTGTGCATTTACAATATTCATTGATTTTTGCCATTGAAAAACGTCCAGAAATGTTTGAAGCTACTGACTGAGTGAAAGGAGCTGGCATCTCACTCTCTTTGAATCTTCTTTATCATGGTAGGATTAGCAGGAAAAAGCAAAAAATTTCAGAATTTCACCTTGCAATGTGCAGATATTACTGTTTGTGCATTTACAATATTCATTGATTTTTGCCATTGAAAAACGTCCAGAAATGTTTGAAGCTACTGACTGAATGAAAGGAGCTGGCATCTCACTCTCTTTGAATCTTCTTTATCATGCTAGGATTAGCAGGAAAAAGCAAAAAATTTCAGAATTGCACCTTGCAATGTGGAGATATTACTGTTTGTGCATTTACAATATTCATTGATTTTTGCCATTGAAAAACGTCCAGAAATGTTTGAAGCTACTGACTGAATGAAAGGAGCTGGCATCTCACTCTCTTTGAATCTTCTTTATCATGCTAGGATTAGCAGGAAAAAGCAAAAAATTTCAGAATTGCACCTTGCAATGTGGAGATATTACTGTTTGTGCATTTACAATATTCATTGATTTTTGCCATTGAAAAACGTCCAGAAATGTTTGAAGCTACTGACTGAATGAAAGGAGCTGGCATCTCACTCTCTTTGAATCTTCTTTATCATGCTAGGATTAGCAGGAAAAAGCAAAAAATTTCAGAATTGCACCTTGCAATGTGGAGATATTACTGTTTGTGCATTTACAATATTCATTGATTTTTGCCATTGAAAAACATCATGTTATTCATATACCAGAAATGTTTGAAGCTACTGACTGAATGAAAGGAGCTGGCATCTCACTCTCTTTGAATCTTCTTTATCATGCTAGGATTAGCAGGAAAAAGCAAATAATTTCAGAATTGCACCTTGCAATGTGGAGATATTACTGTTTGTGCATTTACAATATTCATTGATTTTTGCCATTGAAAAACGTCCAGAAATGTTTGAAGCTACTGACTGAATGAAAGGAGCTGGCATCTCACTCTCTTTGAATCTTCTTTATCATGCTAGGATTAGCAGGAAAAAGCAAAAAATTTCAGAATTGCACCTTGCAATGTGGAGATATTACTGTTTGTGCATTTACAATATTCATTGATTTTTGCCATTGAAAAACGTCCAGAAATGTTTGAAGCTACTGACTGAATGAAAGGAGCTGGCATCTCACTCTCTTTGAATCTTCTTTATCATGCTGGGATTAGCAGGAAAAAGCAAAAAATTTCAGAATTGCACCTTGCAATGTGGAGATATTACTGTTTGTGCATTTACAATATTCATTGATTTTTGCCATTGAAAAACGTCCAGAAATGTTTGAAGCTACTGACTGAGTGAAAGGAGCTGGCATCTCACTCTCTTTGAATCTTCTTTATCATGGTAGGATTAGCAGGAAAAAGCAAAAAATTTCAGAATTGCACCTTGCAATGTGCAGATATTACTGTTTGTGCATTTACAATATTCATTGATTTTTGCCATTGAAAAACGTCATGTTATTCATATACCAGAAATGTTTGAAGCTACTGACTGAATGAAAGGAGCTGGCATCTCACTCTCTTTGAATCTTCTTTATCATGCTAGGATTAGCAGGAAAAAGCAAAAAATTTCAGAATTGCACCTTGCAATGTGGAGATATTACTGTTTGTGCATTTACAATATTCATTGATTTTTGCCATTGAAAAACGTCCAGAAATGTTTGAAGCTACTGACTGAGTGAAAGGAGCTGGCATCTCACTCTCTTTGAATCTTCTTTATCATGGTAGGATTAGCAGTAAAAAGCAAAAAATTTCAGAATTGCACCTTGCAATGTGCAGATATTACTGTTTGTGCATTTACAATATTCATTGATTTTTGCCATTGAAAAACGTCCAGAAATGTTTGAAGCTACTGACTGAATGAAAGGAGCTGGCATCTCACTCTCTTTGAATCTTCTTTATCATGCTAGGATTAGTAGGAAAAAGCAAAAAATTTCAGAATTGCACCTTGCAATGTGGAGATATTACTGTTTGTGAATTTACAATATTCATTGATTTTTGCCATTGAAAAACGTCCAGAAATGTTTGAAGCTACTGACTGAATGAAAGGAGCTGGCATCTCACTCTCTTTGAATCTTCTTTATCATGCTAGGATTAGCAGGAAAAAGCAAAAAATTTCAGAATTGCACCTTGCAATGTGGAGATATTACTGTTTGTGCATTTACCATATTCATTGATTTTTGCCATTGAAAAACATCATGTTATTCATATACCAGAAATGTTTGAAGCTACGGACTGAATGAAAGGAGCTGGCATCTCACTCTCTTTGAATCTTCTTTATCATGCTAGGATTAGCAGGAAAAAGCAAAAAATTTCAGAATTGCACCTTGCAATGTGGAGATATTACTGTTTGTGCATTTACAATATTCATTGATTTTTGCCATTGAAAAACGTCCAGAAATGTTTGAAGCTACTGACTGAATGAAAGGAGCTGGCATCTCACTCTCTTTGAATCTTCTTTATCATGCTAGGATTAGCAGGAAAAAGCAAAAAATTTCAGAATTGCACCTTGCAATGTGGAGATATTACTGTTTGTGCATTTACAATATTCATTGATTTTTGCCATTGAAAAACGTCCAGAAATGTTTGAAGCTACTGACTGAATGAAAGGAGCTGGCATCTCACTCTCTTTGAATCTTCTTTATCATGCTAGGATTAGCAGGAAAAAGCAAAAAATTTCAGAATTGCACCTTGCAATGTGGAGATATTACTGTTTGTGCATTTACAATATTCATTGATTTTTGCCATTGAAAAACGTCCAGAAATGTTTGAAGCTACTGACTGAATGAATGGAGCTGGCATCTCACTCTCTTTGAATCTTCTTTATCATGCTAGGATTAGCAGGAAAAAGCAAAAAATTTCAGAATTGCACCTTGCAATGTGGAGATATTACTGTTTGTGCATTTACAATATTCATTGATTTTTGCCATTGAAAAACATCATGTTATTCATATGCCAGAAATGTTTGAAGCTACTGACTGAATGAAAGGAGCTGGCATCTCACTCTCTTTGAATCCTCTTTATCATGCTAGGATTAGCAGGAAAAAGCAAAAAATTTCAGAATTGCACCTTGCAATGTGGAGATATTACTGTTTGTGCATTTACAATATTCATTGATTTTTGCCATTGAAAAACGTCCAGAAATGTTTGAAGCTACTGACTGAATGAAAGGAGCTGGCATCTCACTCTCTTTGAATCTTCTTTATCATGCTAGGATTAGCAGGAAAAAGCAAAAAATTTCAGAATTGCACCTTGCAATGTGGAGATATTACTGTTTGTGCATTTACAATATTCATTGATTTTTGCCATTGAAAAACGTCCAGAAATGTTTGAAGCTACTGACTGAATGAAAGGAGCTGGCATCTCACTCTCTTTGAATCTTCTTTATCATGCTAGGATTAGCAGGAAAAAGCAAAAAATTTCAGAATTGCACCTTGCAATGTGGAGATATTACTGTTTGTGCATTTACAATATTCATTGATTTTTGCCATTGAAAAACATCATGTTATTCATATACCAGAAATGTTTGAAGCTACTGACTGAATGAAAGGAGCTGGCATCTCACTCTCTTTGAATCTTCTTTATCATGCTAGGATTAGCAGGAAAAAGCAAAAAATTTCAGAATTGCACCTTGCAATGTGGAGATATTACTGTTTGTACATTTACAATATTCATTGATTTTTGCCATTGAAAAACGTCCAGAAATGTTTGAAGCTACTGACTGAATGAAAGGAGCTGGCATCTCAATCTCTTTGAATCTTCTTTATCATGCTAGGATTAGCAGGAAAGAGCAAAAAATTTCAGAATTGCACCTTGCAATGCGGAGAAATTACTGTTTGTGCATTTACAATATTCATTGATTTTTGCCATTGAAAAACATCATGTTATTCATATACCAGAAATGTTTGAAGCTACTGACTGAATGAAAGGAGCTGGCATCTCACTCTCTTTGAATCTTCTTTATCATGCTAAGAGGAGCAGGAAAAAGCAAAAAATTTCAGAATTGCACCTTGCAATGTGGAGATATTACTGTTTGTGCATTTACAATATTCATTGATTTTTGCCATTGAAAAACGTCCAGAAATGTTTGAAGCTACTGACTGAATGAAAGGAGCTGGCATCTCACTCTCTTTGAATCTTCTTTATCATGCTAGGATTAGCAGGAAAAAGCAAAAAATTTCAGAATTGCACCTTGCAATGTGGAGATATTACTGTTTGTGCATTTACAATATTCATTGATTTTTGCCATTGAAAAACGTCCAGAAATGTTTGAAGCTACTGACTGAATGAAAGGAGCTGGCATCTCACTCTCTTTGAATCTTCTTTATCATGCTAGGATTAGCAGGAAAAAGCAAAAAATTTCAGAATTGCACCTTGCAATGTGGAGATATTACTGTTTGTGCATTTACAATATTCATTGATTTTTGCCATTGAAAAAGGTCCAGAAATGTTTGAAGCTACTGACTGAATGAAAGGAGCTGGCATCTCACTCTCTTTGAATCTTCTTTATCATGCTAGGATTAGCAGGAAAAAGCAAAAAATTTCAGAATTGCACCTTGCAATGTGGAGATATTACTGTTTGTGCATTTATAATATTCATTGATTTTTGCCATTGAAAAACGTGCAGAAATGTTTGAAGCTACTGACTGAATGAAAGGAGCTGGCATCTCACTCTCTTTGAATCTTCTTTATCATGCTAGGATTAGCAGGAAAAAGCAAAAAATTTCAGAATTGCCACTTGCAATGTGGAGATATTACTGTTTGTGCATTTACAATATTCATTGATTTTTGCCATTGAAAAACATCATGTTATTCATATACCAGAAATGTTTGAAGCTACTGACTGAATGAAAGGAGCTGGCATCTCACTCTCTTTGAATCTTCTTTATCATGCTAGGATTAACAGGAAAAAGCAAAAAATTTCAGAATTGCACCTTGCAATGTGGAGATATTACTGTTTGTGCATTTACAATATTCATTGATTTTTGCCATTGAAAAACATCATGTTATTCATATACCAGAAATGTTTGAAGCTACTGACTGAATGAAAGGAGCTGGCATCTCACTCTCTTTGAATCTTCTTTATCATGCTAGGATTAGCAGGAAAAAGCAAAAAATTTCTGAATTGCACCTTGCAATGTGGAGATATTACTGTTTGTGCATATACAATATTCATTGATTTTTGCCATTGAAAAACGTCCAGAAATGTTTGAAGCTACTGACTGAATGAACGGAGCTGGCATCTCACTCTCTTTGAATCTTGTTTATCATGCTAGGATTAGCAGGAAAAAGCAAAAAATTTCAGAATTGCACCTTGCAATGCGCAGAAATTTCTGTTTGTGCATTTACAATATTCATTGATTTTTGCCATTGAAAAACTTCATGTTATTCATATACCAGAAATGTTTGAAGCTACTGACTGAATGAAAGGAGCTGGCATCTCACTCTCTTTGAATCTTCTTTATCAAGCTAGGATTAGCAGGAAAAAGCAAAAAATTTCAGAATTGCACCTTGCAATGTGGAGATATTACTGTTTGTGCATTTACAATATTCATTGATTTTTGCCATTGAAAAACGTCCAGAAATGTTTGAAGCTACTGACTGAATGAAAGGAGCTGGCATCTCACGCTCTTTGAATCTTCTTTATCATGCTAGGATTAGCAGGAAAAATCAAAAAATTTCAGAATTGCACCTTGCAATGTGAAGATATTACTGTTTGTGCATTTACAATATTCATTGATTTTTGCCATTGAAAAACGTCCAGAAATGTTTGAAGCTACTGACTGAGTGAAAGGAGCTGGCATCTCACTCTCTTTGAATCTTCTTTATCATGCTAGGATTAGCAGGAAAAAGCAAAAAATTTCAGAATTGCACCTTGCAATGTGGAGATATTACTGTTTGTGCATTTACAATATTCATTGATTTTTGCCATTGAAAAACATCATGTTATTCATATACCAGAAATGTTTGAAGCTACTGACTGAATGAAAGGAGCTGGCATCTCACTCTCTTTGAATCTTCTTTATCATGCTAGGATTAGCAGGAAAAAGCAAAAAAATTCAGAATTGCACCTTGCAATGTGGAGATATTACTGTTTGTGCATTTACAATATTCATTGATTTTTGCCTTTGAAAAACATCATGTTATTCATATACCAGAAATGTTTGAAGCTACTGACTGAATGAAAGGAGCTGGCATCTCACTCTCTTTGAATCTTCTTTATCATTCTAGGATTAGCAGGAAAAAGCAAAAAATTTCAGAATTGCACCTTGCAATGTGGAGATATTACTGTTTGTGCATTTACAATATTCATTGATTTTTGCCATTGAAAAACATCATGTTATTCATATACCAGAAATGTTTGAAGCTACTGACTGAATGAAAGGAGCTGGCATCTCACTCTCTTTGAATCTTCTTTATCATGCTAGGATTAGCAGGAAAAAGCAAAAAATTTCAGAATTGCACCTTGCAATGTGGAGATATTACTGTTTGTGCATTTACAATATTCATTGATTTTTGCCATTGAAAAACATCATGTTATTCATATACCAGAAATGTTTGAAGCTACTGACTGAATGAAAGGAGCTGGCATCTCACTCTCTTTGAATCTTCTTTATCATGCTAAGAGGAGCAGGAAAAAGCAAAAAATTTCAGAATTGCACCTTGCAATGTGGAGATATTACTGTTTGTGCATTTACAATATTCATTGATTTTTGCCATTGAAAAACGTCCAGAAATGTTTGAAGCTACTGACTGAATGAAAGGAGCTGGCATCTCATTCTCTTTGAATCTTCTTTATCATGCTAGGATTAGCAGGAAAAAGCAAAAAATTTCAGAATTGCACCTTGCAATGTGGAGATATTACTGTTTGTGCATTTACAATAGTCATTGATTTTTGCCATTGAAAAACGTCCAGAAATGTTTGAAGCTACTGACTGAATGAAAGGAGCTGGCATCTCACTCTCTTTGAATCTTCTTTATCAAGCTAGGATTAGCAGGAAAAAGCAAAAAATTTCAGAATTGCACCTTGCAATGTGGAGATATTACTGTTTGTGCATTTACAATATTCATTGATTTTTGCCATTGAAAAACGTCCAGAAATGTTTGAAGCTACTGACTGAATGAAAGGAGCTGGCATCTCACTCTCTTTGAATCTTCTTTATCATGCTAGGATTAGCAGGAAAAAGCAAAAAATTTCAGAATTGCACCTTGCAATGTGGAGATATTACTGTTTGTGCATTTACAATATTCATTGATTTTTGCCATTGAAAAACATCATGTTATTCATATACCAGAAATGTTTGAAGCTACTGACTGAATGAAAGGAGCTGGCATCTCACTCTCTTTGAATCTTCTTTATCATGCTAGGATTAGCAGGAAAAAGCAAAAAATTTCAGAATTGCACCTTGCAATGTCCAGATATTACTGTTTGTGCATTTACAATATTCATTGATTTTTGCCATTGAAAAACGTCCAGAAATGTTTGAAGCTACTGACTGAGTGAAAGGAGCTGGCATCTCACTCTCTTTGAATCTTCTTTATCATGGTAGGATTAGCAGGAAAAAGCAAAAAATTTCAGAATTGCACCTTGCAATGTGCAGATATTACTGTTTGTGCATTTACAATATTCATTGATTTTTGCCATTGAAAAACGTTCAGAAATGTTTGAAGCTACTGACTGAATGAAAGGAGCTGGCATCTCACTCTCTTTGAATCTTCTTTATCATGCTAGGATTAGCAGGAAAAAGCAAAAAATTTCAGAATTGCACCTTGCAATGTGGAGATATTACTGTTTGTGCATTTACAATATTCATTGATTTTTGCCATTGAAAAATGTCCAGAAATGTTTGAAGCTACTGACTGAATGAAAGGAGCTGGCATCTCACTCTCTTTGAATCTTCTTTATCATGCTAGGACTAGCAGGAAAAAGCAAAAAATTTCAGAATTGCACCTTGCAATGTGGAGATATTACTGTTTGTGCACTTACAATATTCATTGATTTTTGCCATTGAAAAACGTCCAGAAATGTTTCAATTTTACCCCCGTGTGATATATATTCTACCCACACACATTTGGAACTCTCCTGGGGTACCCTCACACACATTATTCCCTCATTTAATGGATATTTTCACCAAAAAATGAAGTTTTCAAAAAGTCAGAAAATTGGCTAAAAACGACTTAATATCAAGGACTCATCGGGCGAATCACTCTGGAACTGAAATCGGAATACTTACTGACATTTTCCCCTCTCCGAAAGTCTGAAAAATGATGGAAAAATGACAAGGTCCAAAAAAATTTTTTTTCAACTTTTTTCAATTTTACCCCTGTGGGATATACATTCTACCCACACACATTTGGAACTCTCCTGGGGTACCCTCACACATATTATTCCCTCATTTAATGTATATTTTCACCAAAAAGTGAAGTTTTCAAAAAGTCAAATTTGGATGAAAACGACTTAATATCAAGGACTCATCGGGCGAATCACTCTGGAACTGAAATCGGAATGCTCACTGACATTTTCCCTCCTTCGAAAGTCTGAAAAATGATGGAAAAATGACTAAGTCCAAAAATTTTTTTTTAAACTTTTTTCAATTTTACCCCCATGGGATATATATTCTACCCACACACATTTAGAACTCTCCTGGGGTACCCTCACACATATTATTCCCTCATTTAATGGATATTTTCACCAAAAAGTGAAGTTTTCAAAAAGTCAGAAAATTGTCTGATAACGACTTAATATCAAGGACTCATCGGGCGAATCACTCTGGAACTGAAATCGGAATGCTCACTGACATTTTCCCTCCTTCGAAAGTCTGAAAAATGATGGAAAAATGACTAAGTCCAAAAAAATTTTTTTAAAACGTTTTTCAATTTTACCCCCGTGTGATATATATTCTACCCACACACATTTGGAACTCTCCTGGGGTACCCTCACACATATTATTACCTCATTTAATGGATATTTTCACCAAAAACTGAAGTTTTCAAAAATTCAGAAAATTTGATGAAAACGACTTAATATCAAGGACTCATCGGGCGAATCACTCTGGAACTGAAATGGGAATGCTCACTGACATTTTCCCCTCTCCGAAAGTCTGAAAAATGATGGAAAAATGACAAGGTCCAAAAAAAATTTTTTTCAACTTTTTTCAATTTTACCCCTGTGGGATATACATTCTACCCACACACATTTGGAACTCTCCTGGGGTACCCTCACACATATTATTCCCTCATTTAATGTATATTTTCACCAAAAAGTGAAGTTTTCAAAAAGTCAAAATTGGATGAAAATGACTTCATATCAAGGACTCATCGGGCGAATCGCTCTGGAACTGAAATCGGAATGCTCACTGACATTTTCCCTCCTTCAAAAGTCAGAAAAATGATGGAAAAATGACTAAGTCCAAAAATTTTTTTTAAACTTTTTTCAATTTTACCCCCATGGGATATATATTCTACCCAAACACATTTGGAACTCTCCTGGGGTACCCTCACACATATTATTCCCTCATTTAATGGATATTTTCACCAAAAAGTGAAGTTTTCAAAAAGTCAGAAAATTGGCTGAAAACGACTTAATATCAAGGACTCATTGGGCGAATCACTCTGGAACTGAAATCGGAATGCTCACTGACATTTTCCCCTCTCCGAAACTCTGAAAAATGATGGAAAAATGACTAAGTCCAAAAAAATTTTTTTTAAACTATTTTCAATTTTACCCCCATGGGATATATATTCTACCCACACACATTTGGAACTCTCCTGGGTTACTCTCACACATATTATTCCATCATTTAATGGATATTTTCACCAAAAAGTGAAGTTTTCAAAAAGTCAGAAAATTGGCTGAAAACGACTTAATATCAAGGACTCATCGGTTGAATCACTCTTTAACTGAAATTGGAATGCTCACTGACATTTTTCCCTCTCCGAAAGTCTGAAAAATGATGGAAAAATGACTAAGTCGAAAAAAAATTTTTTTTAACTTTTTTCAATTTTACTCCCATGGGATATATTTTCTATCCACACACATTTGGAACTCTCCTGCGGTACCCTCACGCATATTATTCCCTCATTTAATGGATATTTTCACCAAAAAGTGAAGTTTTCAAAAAGTCAGAAGATTGGCTGAAAACGACTTAACATCAAGGACTCGTCGGGTGAATCGCTCTTGAACTGAAATCATAATGCTCACTGACATTTTCCCCCCTTCGGAAGTCGGAAAAATGATGGAAAAATGACTAAGTCCAAAAAAAATTTTTTTCAACTTTTTTCAATTTTACCCCCGTGGGATATATATTCTACCCACACACATTTGGAACTCTCCTGGGGTACACTCGCACATATTATTCCCTCATTTAATGTATATTTTCACCAAAAAGTGAAGTTTTCAAAAAGTCAGAAAATTGGCTGAAAATGACTTAATATCAAGGACTCATCAGGCGATTCGCTCTGGATCTGAAATCGCAATGCTCACTGACATTTTCCCCTCTCCGAAAGTCTGAAAAATGATGGAAAAATGACTAAGTCCAAAAAAAATTTTTTTAAACTTTTTTCAATTTTACCCCCATGGGATATATATTCTACCCACACACATTTGGAACTCTCCTGGGGTACCCTCACACATATTATTCCCTCATTTAATGGATATTTACACCAAAAAGTGAAGTTTTCAAAAAGTCTGAAAATTGGCTGAAAACGACTTAATATCAAGGACTCATCGGGCGAAACACTCTGGAACTGAAATCGGAATACTCACTGACATTTTCCCCTCTCCGAAAGTCTGAAAAATGATGGAAAAATAACTAAGTCCAAAAAAAATTTTTTTAAACTTTTTTCAATTTTACCCCCATGGGATATATATTCTACCCACACACATTTGGAACTCTCCTGGGGTACCCTCACACATATTATTCCCTCATTTAATGGATATTTACACCAAAAAGTGAAGTTTTCAAAAAGTCATAAAATTGGCTGAAAACGACTTAATATCAAGGAATCATCGGGCGAATCACTCTGGAACTGAAATCGGAATGCTCACTGACAATTTCCCCTCTCCGAAACTCTGAAAAATGATGGAAAAATGACTAAGTCCAAAAAAATTTTTTTTAAACTATTTTCAATTTTACCCCCATGGGATATATATTCTACCCACACACATTTGGAACTCTCCTGGGTTACTCTCACACATATTATTCCATCATTTAATGGATATTTTCACCAAAAAGTGAAGTTTTCAAAAAGTCAGAAAATTGGCTGAAAACGACTTAATATCAAGGACTCATCGGTTGAATCACTCTTTAACTGAAATTGGAATGCTCACTGACATTTTTCCCTCTCCGAAAGTCTGAAAAATGATGGAAAAATGACTAAGTCGAAAAAAAATTTTTTTTAACTTTTTTCAATTTTACCCCCATGGGATATATTTTCTATCCACACACATTTGGAACTCTCCTGCGGTACCCTCACACATATTATTCCCTCATTTAATGGATATTTTCACCAAAAAGTGAAGTTTTCAAAAAGTCAGAAGATTGGCTGAAAACGACTTAACATCAAGGACTCATCGGGTGAATCGCTCTTGAACTGAAATCATAATGCTCACTGACATTTTCCCCCCTTCGGAAGTCGGAAAAATGATGGAAAAATGACTAAGTCCAAAAAAAATTTTTTTCAACTTTTTTCAATTTTACCCCCGTGGGATATATATTCTACCCACACACATTTGGAACTCTCCTGGGGTACACTCGCACATATTATTCCCTCATTTAATGTATATTTTCACCAAAAAGTGAAGTTTTCAAAAAGTCAGAAAATTGGCTGAAAATGACTTAATATCAAGGACTCATCAGGCGATTCGCTCTGGATCTGAAATCGCAATGCTCACTGACATTTTCCCCTCTCCGAAAGTCTGAAAAATGATGGAAAAATGACTAAGTCCAAAAAAAATTTTTTTAAACTTTTTTCAATTTTACCCCCATGGGATATATATTCTACCCACACACATTTGGAACTCTCCTGGGGTACCCTCACACATATTATTCCCTCATTTAATGGATATTTACACCAAAAAGTGAAGTTTTCAAAAAGTCAGAAAATTGGCTGAAAACGACTTAATATCAAGGACTCATCGGGCGAAACACTCTGGAACTGAAATCGGAATACTCACTGACATTTTCCCCTCTCCGAAAGTCTGAAAAATGATGGAAAAATAACTAAGTCCAAAAAAAATTTTTTTAAACTTTTTTCAATTTTACCCCCATGGGATATATATTCTACCCACACACATTTGGAACTCTCCTGGGGTACCCTCACACATATTATTCCCTCATTTAATGGATATTTACACCAAAAAGTGAAGTTTTCAAAAAGTCAGAAAATTGGCTGAAAACGACTTAATATCAAGGAATCATCGGGCGAATCACTCTGGAACTGAAATCGGAATGCTCACTGACATTTTCCCCTCTCCGAAACTCTGAAAAATGATGGAAAAATGACTAAGTCCAAAAAAATTTTTTTTAAACTATTTTCAATTTTACCCCCATGGGATATATATTCTACCCACACACATTTGGAACTCTCCTGGGTTACTCTCACACATATTATTCCATCATTTAATGGATATTTTCACCAAAAAGTGAAGTTTTCAAAAAGTCAGAAAATTGGCTGAAAACGACTTAATATCAAGGACTCATCGGTTGAATCACTCTTTAACTGAAATTGGAATGCTCACTGACATTTTTCCCTCTCCGAAAGTCTGAAAAATGATGGAAAAATGACTAAGTCGAAAAAAAATTTTTTTTAACTTTTTTCAATTTTACCCCCATGGGATATATTTTCTATCCACACACATTTGGAACTCTCCTGCGGTACCCTCACACATATTATTCCCTCATTTAATGGATATTTTCACCAAAAAGTGAAGTTTTCAAAAAGTCAGAAGATTGGCTGAAAACGACTTAACATCAAGGACTCATCGGGTGAATCGCTCTTGAACTGAAATCGTAATGCTCACTGACATTTTCCCCCCTTCGGAAGTCGGAAAAATGATGGAAAAATGACTAAGTCCAAAAATTTTTTTTAAACTTTTTTCAATTTTACCCCCATGGGATATATATTCTACCCAAACACATTTGGAACTCTCCTGGGGTACCCTCACACATATTATTCCCTCATTTAATGGATATTTTCACCAAAAAGTGAAGTTTTCAAAAAGTCAGAAAATTGGCTGAAAACGACTTAATATCAAGGACTCATTGGGCGAATCACTCTGGAACTGAAATCGGAATGCTCACTGACATTTTCCCCTCTCCGAAACTCTGAAAAATGATGGAAAAATGACTAAGTCCAAAAAAATTTTTTTTAAACTATTTTCAATTTTACCCCCATGGGATATATATTCTACCCACACACATTTGGAACTCTCCTGGGTTACTCTCACACATATTATTCCATCATTTAATGGATATTTTCACCAAAAAGTGAAGTTTTCAAAAAGTCAGAAAATTGGCTGAAAACGACTTAATATCAAGGACTCATCGGTTGAATCACTCTTTAACTGAAATTGGAATGCTCACTGACATTTTTCCCTCTCCGAAAGTCTGAAAAATGATGGAAAAATGACTAAGTCGAAAAAAAAATTTTTTTAACTTTTTTCAATTTTACCCCCATGGGATATATTTTCTATCCACACACATTTGGAACTCTCCTGCGGTACCCTCACACATATTATTCCCTCATTTAATGGATATTTTCACCAAAAAGTGAAGTTTTCAAAAAGTCAGAAGATTGGCTGAAAACGACTTAACATCAAGGACTCATCGGGTGAATCGCTCTTGAACTGAAATCATAATGCTCACTGACATTTTCCCCCCTTCGGAAGTCGGAAAAATGATGGAAAAATGACTAAGTCCAAAAAAAATTTTTTTCAACTTTTTTCAATTTTACCCCCGTGGGATATATATTCTACCCACACACATTTGGAACTCTCCTGGGGTACACTCGCACATATTATTCCCTCATTTAATGTATATTTTCACCAAAAAGTGAAGTTTTCAAAAAGTCAGAAAATTGGCTGAAAACGACTTAATATCAAGGACTCATCGGGCGAAACACTCTGGAACTGAAATCGGAATACTCACTGACATTTTCCCCTCTCCGAAAGTCTGAAAAATGATGGAAAAATAACTAAGTCCAAAAAAAATTTTTTTAAACTTTTTTCAATTTTACCCCCATGGGATATATATTCTACCCACACACATTTGGAACTCTCCTGGGGTACCCTCACACATATTATTCTCTCATTTAATGGATATTTACACCAAAAAGTGAAGTTTTCAAAAAGTCAGAAAATTGGCTGAAAACGACTTAATATCAAGGACTCATCGGGCGAATCACTCTGGAACTGAAATCGTAATGGTCACTGACATTTTCCCCTCTCTAAAAGTCTGAAAAATGATGGAAAAATGACTAAGCCCAAAAAAAAATTTTTTTATCTTTTTTCAATTTTACCCCCATGGGATATATATTCCACCCACACACATTTAGAACTCTCCTGGGGTACCCTCACACATATTATTCCCTCATTTAATGGATATTTTCACCAAAAGTGAAGTTTTCAAAAAGTCAGAAAATTGGCTGAAAATGACTTAATATCAAGGACTCATCGGGCGATTCGCTCTGGATCTGAAATCGCAATGCTCACTGACATTTTCCCCTCTCCGAAAGTCTGAAAAATGATGGAAAAATAACTAAGTCCAAAAAAAATTTTTTTAAACTTTTTTCAATTTTACCCCCATGGGATATATATTCTACCCACACACATTTGGAACTCTCCTGGGGTACCCTCACACATATTATTCCCTCATTTAATGGATATTTACACCAAAAAGTGAAGTTTTCAAAAAGTCAGAAAATTGGCTGAAAACGACTTAATATCAAGGACTCATCGGGCGAATCACTCTGGAACTGAAATCGGAATGCTCACTGACATTTTCCCCTCTCCGAAACTCTGAAAAATGATGGAAAAATGACTAAGTCCAAAAAAATTTTTTTTAAACTATTTTCAATTTTACCCCCATGGGATATATATTCTACCCACACACATTTGGAACTCTCCTGGGTTACTCTCACACATATTATTCCATCATTTAATGGATATTTTCACCAAAAAGTGAAGTTTTCAAAAAGTCAGAAAATTGGCTGAAAACGACTTAATATCAAGGACTCATCGGTTGAATCACTCTTTAACTGAAATTGGAATGCTCACTGACATTTTTCCCTCTCCGAAAGTCTGAAAAATGATGGAAAAATGACTAAGTCGAAAAAAAAATTTTTTTAACTTTTTTCAATTTTACCCCCATGGGATATATTTTCTATCCACACACATTTGGAACTCTCCTGCGGTACCCTCACACATATTATTCCCTCATTTAATGGATATTTTCACCAAAAAGTGAAGTTTTCAAAAAGTCAGAAGATTGGCTGAAAACGACTTAACATCAAGGACTCATCGGGTGAATCGCTCTTGAACTGAAATCGTAATGCTCACTGACATTTTCCCCCCTTCGGAAGTCGGAAAAATGATGGAAAAATGACTAAGTCCAAAAAAAATTTTTTTCAACTTTTTTCAATTTTACCCCCGTGGGATATATATTCTACCCACACACATTTGGAACTCTCCTGGGGTACCCTCGCACATATTATTCCCTCATTTAATGTATATTTTCACCAAAAAGTGAAGTTTTCAAAAAGTCAGAAAATTGGCTGAAAATGACTTAATATCAAGGACTCATCGGGCGATTCGCTCTGGATCTGAAATCGCAATGCTCACTGACATTTTCCCCTCTCCGAAAGTCTGAAAAATGATGGAAAAATGACTAAGTCCAAAAAAAATTTTTTTAAACTTTTTTCAATTTTACCCCCATGGGATATATATTCTACCCACACACATTTGGAACTCTCCTGGGGTACCCTCACACATATTATTCCCTCATTTAATGGATATTTACACCAAAAAGTGAAGTTTTCAAAAAGTCAGAAAATTGGCTGAAAACGACTTAATATCAAGGACTCATCGGGCGAAACACTCTGGAACTGAAATCGGAATACTCACTGACATTTTCCCCTCTCCGAAAGTCTGAAAAATGATGGAAAAATAACTAAGTCCAAAAAAAATTTTTTTAAACTTTTTTCAATTTTACCCCCATGGGATATATATTCTACCCACACACATTTGGAACTCTCCTGGGGTACCCTCACACATATTATTCTCTCATTTAATGGATATTTACACCAAAAAGTGAAGTTTTCAAAAAGTCAGAAAATTGGCTGAAAACGACTTAATATCAAGGATTCATCGGGCGAATCACTCTGGAACTGAAATCGTAATGGTCACTGACATTTTCCCCTCTCTAAAAGTCTGAAAAATGATGGAAAAATGACTAAGCCCAAAAAAAAATTTTTTTATCTTTTTTCAATTTTACCCCCATGGGATATATATTCCACCCACACACATTTAGAACTCTCCTGGGGTACCCTCACACATATTATTCCCTCATTTAATGGATATTTTCACCAAAAGTGAAGTTTTCAAAAAGTCAGAAAATTGGCTGAAAATGACTTAATATCAAGGACTCATCGGGCGATTCGCTCTGGATCTGAAATCGCAATGCTCACTGACATTTTCCCCTCTCCGAAAGTCTGAAAAATGATGGAAAAATGACTAAGTCCAAAAAAAATTTTTTTAAACTTTTTTCAATTTTACCCCCATGGGATATATATTCTACCCACACACATTTGGAACTCTCCTGGGGTACCCTCACACATATTATTCCCTCATTTAATGGATATTTACACCAAAAAGTGAAGTTTTCAAAAAGTCAGAAAATTGGCTGAAAACGACTTAATATCAAGGACTCATCGGGCGAAACACTCTGGAACTGAAATCGGAATACTCACTGACATTTTCCCCTCTCCGAAAGTCTGAAAAATGATGGAAAAATAACTAAGTCCAAAAAAAATTTTTTTAAACTTTTTTCAATTTTACCCCCATGGGATATATATTCTACCCACACACATTTGGAACTCTCCTGGGGTACCCTCACACATATTATTCTCTCATTTAATGGATATTTACACCAAAAAGTGAAGTTTTCAAAAAGTCAGAAAATTGGCTGAAAACGACTTAATATCAAGGACTCATCGGGCGAATCACTCTGGAACTGAAATCGGAATGGTCACTGACATTTTCCCCTCTCTAAAAGTCTGAAAAATGATGGAAAAATGACTAAGCCCAAAAAAAAATTTTTTTATCTTTTTTCAATTTTACCCCCATGGGATATATATTCCACCCACACACATTTGGAACTCTCCTGGGTTACTCTCACACATATTATTCCATCATTTAATGGATATTTTCACCAAAAAGTAAAGTTTTCAAAAAGTCAGAAAATTGGCTGAAAACGACTTAATATCAAGGACTCATTGGTTGAATCACTCTTTAACTGAAATTGGAATGCTCACTGACATTTTTCCCTCTCCGAAAGTCTGAAAAATGATGGGAAAATGACTAAGTCCAAAAAACATTTTTTTCATCTTTTTTCAATTTTACCCCTGTGGGATATACATTCTACCCACACACATTTGGAACTCTCCTGGGGTACCCTCTCACATATTATTCCCTCATTTAATGTATATTTTCACCAAAAAGTGAAGTTTTCAAAAAGTCAAAATTGGCTGAAAATGACTAAATATCAAGGACTCATCGGGCGAATCGCTCTGGAACTGAAATCGGAATGCTCACTGACATTTTTCCCTCTCCGAAAGTCTGAAAAATGATGGAAAAATGACTAAGCCCAAAAAATTTTTTTTTTTACTTTTTTCAATTTTACCCCCATGGGATATACATTCTACCCACACACATTTGGAACTTTCCTGGGGTACCCTCACACATATTATTCCCTCATTTAATGGATATTTTCACCAAAAAGTGAAGTTTTCAAAAAGTCAGAAAATTGTCTGAAAACGACTTAATATCAAGAACTCATCGGGCGAATCACTCTGGAACTGAAATCGGAATACTCACTGACATCTTCCCCTCTCCGAAAGTCTGAAAAATGATGGAAAAATGACTAAGTCCAAAAAAATTTTTTTTAAACTTTTTTCAATTTTACCCCCATGGGATATATATACTACCCACACACATTTGGAACTCTCCTGGGGTACCCTCACACATATTATTTCCTCATTTAATGTATATTTTCACCAAAAAGTGAAGTTTTCAAAAAGTCAAAATTGGATGAAAATGACTTCATATCAAGGACTGATCGGGCGAATCGCTCTGGAACTGAAATCGGAATGCTCACTGACATTTTCCCTCCTTCGAAAGTCTGTAAAATGATGGAAAAATGACTAAGTCCAAAAAAAATTTTTTAAAACTTTTTTCAATTTTACCCCCGTGTGATATATATTCTACCCACACACATTTGGAACTCTCCTGGGGTACCCTCACACATATTATTCCCTCATTTAATGGATATTTTCACCAAAAAGTGAAGTTTTCAAAAAGTCATAAAATTGTCTGATAACGACTTAATATCAAGGACTCATCGGTCGAATCACTCTTTAACTGAAATTGGAATGCTCACTGACATTTTTCCCTGTCCGAAAGTCTGAAAAATGATGGAAAAATGAACAAGTCCGAAAAAAAAATTTTTAAACTTTTTTCAATTTTACCCCTGTGGGATATACATTCTACACACACACATTTGGAACTCTCCTGGGGTACCCTCACACATATTATTCCCTCATTTAATGTATATTTTCATCAAAAAGTGAAGCTTTCAAAAAGTCCGAAAATTGGCAGAAAAACGACTTAATATCAAGGACTCAGCGGGCGAATCGCTCTGGAACTGAAATCGGAATGCTCAATAACAATTTCCCCTCTCCGAAAGTCGGAAAAATGAAGGAAAAATTACTAAGTCCAAAAAAATTTTTTTTTACTTTTTTCAATTTTACCCCCATGGGATATATTTTCTATCCACACACATTTGGAACTTTCCTGGGGTTCCCTCACACATATTATTCCCTCATTTAATGGATATTTTCACCAAAAAGTGAAGTTTTCAAAAAGTCAGAAAATTGGCTGAAAACGACTTAATATCAAGGACTCATTGGGCGAATCACTCTGGAACTGAAATCGGAATGCTCACTGACATTTTCCCTCCTTCGAAAGTCTGAAAAATGATGGAAAAATGACTAAGTCCAAAAAAAATTTTTTAAAACTTTTTTCAATTTTACCCCCGTGGGATATATACTCTACCCACACACATTTGGAACTCTCCTGGGGTACCTTCACACATATTATTCCCTCATTTAATGGATATTTTCACCAAAAAGTGAAGTTTTCAAAAAGTCAGAAAATTGGCTAAAAACGACTTAAAATCAAGGACTCATCGGGCGAATCACTCTGGAACTGAAATCGGAATACTCACTGACATTTTCCCCTCTCCGAAAGTCTGAAAAATGATGGAAAAATGACGAAGTCCAAAAAAAAATTTTTTTTAAACTTTTTTCAATTTTACCCCCATGGGATATATATTCTACCCACACACATTTGGAACTCTCCTGGGGTACCCTCACACATATTATTCCCTCATTTAATGGATATTTTCACCAAAAAATGAAGTTTTCAAAAAGTCAGAAAATTGGCTAAAAACGACTTAATATCAAGGACTCATCGGGCGAATCACTCTGGAACTGAAATCGGAATACTCACTGACATTTTCCCCTCTCCGAAAGTCTGAAAAATGATGGAAAAATGACAAGGTCCAAAAAAAATTTTTTTGAACTTTTTTCAATTTTACCACTGTGGGATATACATTCTACCCACACACATTTGGAACTCTCCTGGGGTACCCTCACACATATTATTCCCTCATTTAATGTATATTTTCACCAAAAAGTGAAGCTTTCAAAAAGTCCGAAAATTTGCTGAAAACGACTTAATATCAAGGACTCATCGGGCGAATCGCTCTGGAACTGAAATCGGAATGCTCAATAACAATTTCCCCTCTCCGAAAGTCTGAAAAATGAAGGAAAAATGACTAAGTCCAAAAAAAATTTTTTTTAACTTTTTTCAATTTTACCCCCATGGCATATATTTTCTTTCCACACACATTTGGAACTCTCCTGGGGTACCCTCACACATATTATTCCCTCATTTAATGGATATTTTCACCAAAAAGTGAAGTTTTCAAAAAGTCAGAAAATTGGCTGAAAACGACTTAATATCAAGGACTCATCGGGCGAATCGCTCTGGAACTGAAATCGGAATGCTCACTGACATTTTTCCCTCTCCGAAAGTCTGAAAAATGATGGAAAAATGACTAAGTCCAAAAAATTTTTTTTAAAACTTTTTTCAATTTTACCCCTGTGGGATATATATTCTACCCACACACATTTGGAACTCTCCTGGGATACCCTCACACATATTATTCCCTCATTTAATGGATATTTTCACCAAAAAGTGAAGTTTTCAAAAAGTCCGAAAATTGGCTGAAAACGACTTAATATCAAGGACTCATCGGGCGAATCACTCTGGAACTGAAATCGGAATGCTCACTAACATTTTCCCCTCTCCGAAACTCTGAAAAATGATGGAAAAATGACTAAGTCCAAAAAAATTTTTTTTAAACTTTTTTCAATTTTACCCCCATGGGACATATATACTACCCACACACATTTGGAACTCTCCTGGGGTACCCTCACACATATTATTTCCTCATTTAATGTATATTTTCACCAAAAAGTGAAGTTTTCAAAAAGTCAAAATTGGATGAAAATGACTTCATATCAAGGACTGATCGGGCGAATCGCTCTGGAACTGAAATCGGAATGCTCACTGACATTTTCCCTCCTTCGAAAGTCTGTAAAATGATGGAAAAATGACTAAGTCCAAAAAAAATTTTTTAAAACTTTTTTCAATTTTACCCCCGTGTGATATATATTCTACCCACACACATTTGGAACTCTCCTGGGGTACCCTCACACATATTATTCCCTCATTTAATGGATATTTTCACCAAAAAGTGAAGTTTTCAAAAAGTCAGAAAATTGTCTGATAACGACTTAATATCAAGGACTCATCGGTCGAATCACTCTTTAACTGAAATTGGAATGCTCACTGACATTTTTCCCTGTCCGAAAGTCTGAAAAATGATGGAAAAATGACCAAGTCCGAAAAAAAATTTTTTAAACTTTTTTCAATTTTACCCCTGTGGGATATACATTCTACACACACACATTTGGAACTCTCCTGGGGTACCTTCACACATATTATTCCCTCATTTAATGGATATTTTCACCAAAAAGTGAAGTTTTCAAAAAGTCAGAAAATTGGCTAAAAACGACTTAAAATCAAGGACTCATCGGGCGAATCACTCTGGAACTGAAATCGGAATACTCACTGACATTTTCCCCTCTCCGAAAGTCTGAAAAATGATGGAAAAATGACGAAGTCCAAAAAAAAATTTTTTTTAAACTTTTTTCAATTTTACCCCCATGGGATATATATTCTACCCACACACATTTGGAACTCTCCTGGGGTACCCTCACACATATTATTCCCTCATTTAATGGATATTTTCACCAAAAAATGAAGTTTTCAAAAAGTCAGAAAAATGGCTAAAAACGACTTAATATCAAGGACTCATCGGGCGAATCACTCTGGAACTGAAATCGGAATACTCACTGACATTTTCCCCTCTCCGAAAGTCTGAAAAATGATGGAAAAATGACAAGGTCCAAAAAAAATTTTTTTGAACTTTTTTCAATTTTACCACTGTGGGATATACATTCTACCCACACACATTTGGAACTCTCCTGGGGTACCCTCACACATATTATTCCCTCATTTAATGTATATTTTCACCAAAAAGTGAAGCTTTCAAAAAGTCCGAAAATTGGCTGAAAACGACTTAATATCAAGGACTCATCGGGCGAATCGCTCTGGAACTGAAATCGGAATGCTCAATAACAATTTCCCCTCTCCGAAAGTCTGAAAAATGAAGGAAAAATGACTAAGTCCAAAAAACATTTTTTTCATCTTTTTTCAATTTTACCCCTGTGGGATATACATTCTACCCACACACATTTGGAACTCTCCTGGGGTACCCTCTCACATATTATTCTCTCATTTAATGTATATTTTCACCAAAAAGTGAAGTTTTCAAAAAGTCAAAATTGGCTGAAAATGACTTAATATCAAGGACTCATCGGGCGAATCGCTCTGGAACTGAAATCGGAATGCTCACTGACATTTTTCCCTCTCCGAAAGTCTGAAAAATGATGGAAAAATGACTAAGCCCAAAAAATTTTTTTTTTTACTTTTTTCAATTTTACCCCCATGGGATATATATTCTACCCACACACATTTGGAACTCTCCTGGGGTACCCTCACACATATTATTCCCTCATTTAATGGATATTTTCACCAAAAAATGAAGTTTTCAAAAAGTCAGAAAATTGGCTAAAAACGACTTAATATCAAGGACTCATCGGGCGAATCACTCTGGAACTGAAATCGGAATACTCACTGACATTTTCCCCTCTCCGAAAGTCTGAAAAATGATGGAAAAATGACAAGGTCCAAAAAAAATTTTTTTCAACTTTTTTCAATTTTACCCCTGTGGGATATAGATTCTACCCACACACATTTGGAACTCTCCTGGGGTACCCTCACACATATTATTCCCTCATTTAATGTATATTTTCACCAAAAAGTGAAGTTTTCAAAAAGTCAAAATTGGATGAAAATGACTTCATATCAAGGACTCATCGGGCGAATCACTCTGGAACTGAAATCGGAATGCTCACTGACATTTTCCCTCCTTCGAAAGTCTGAAAAATGATGGAAAAATGACTAAGTCCAAAAAAAATTTTTTAAAACTTTTTTCAATTTTACCCCCGTGTGATATATATTCTACCCACACACATTTGGAACTCTCCTGGGGTACCCTCACACATATTATTCCCTCATTTAATGGATATTTTCACCAAAAAGTGAAGTTTTCAAAAAGTCAGAAAATTGTCTGATAACGACTTAATATCAAGGACTCATCGGTCGAATCACTCTTTAACTGAAATTGGAATGCTCACTGACATTTTTCCCTGTCCGAAAGTCTGAAAAATTATGGAAAAATGACCAAGTCCGAAAAAAAAATTTTTAAACTTTTTTCAATTTTACCCCTGTGGGATATACATTCTACACACACACATTTGGAACTCTCCTGGGGTACCCTCACACATATTATTCCCTCATTTAATGTATATTTTCATCAAAAAGTGAAGCTTTCAAAAAGTCAGAAAATTGGCAGAAAAACTACTTAATATCAAGGACTCAGCGGGCGAATCGCTCTGGAACTGAAATCGGAATGCTCAATAACAATTTCCCCTCTCCGAAAGTCTGAAAAATGAAGGAAAAATTACTAAGTCCAAAAAAATTTTTTTTTACTTTTTTCAATTTTACCCCCATGGGATATATTTTCTATCCACACACATTTGGAACTTTCCTGGGGTTCCCTCACACATATTATTCCCTCATTTAATGGATATTTTCACCAAAAAGTGAAGTTTTCAAAAAGTCAGAAAATTGGCTGAAAACGACTTAATATCAAGGACTCATTGGGCGAATCACTCTGGAACTGAAATCGGAATGCTCACTGACATTTTCCCTCCTTCGAAAGTCTGAAAAATGATGGAAAAATGACTAAGTCCAAAAAAAATTTTTTAAAACTTTTTTCAATTTTACCCCCGTGGGATATATACTCTACCCACACACATTTGGAACTCTCCTGGGGTACCTTCACACATATTATTCCCTCATTTAATGGATATTTTCACCAAAAAGTGAAGTTTTCAAAAAGTCAGAAAATTGGCTAAAAACGACTTAATATCAAGGACTCATCGGGCGAATCACTCTGGAACTGAAATCGGAATACTCACTGACATTTTCCCCTCTCCGAAAGTCTGAAAAATGATGGAAAAATGACAAGGTCCAAAAAAAATTTTTTTGAACTTTTTTCAATTTTACTACTGTGGGATATACATTCTACCCACACACATTTGGAACTCTCCTGGGGTACCCTCACACATATTATTCCCTCATTTAATGTATATTTTCACCAAAAAGTGAAGCTTTCAAAAAGTCCGAAAATTGGCTGAAAACGACTTAATATCAAGGACTCATCGGGCGAATCGCTCTGGAACTGAAATCGGAATGCTCAATAACAATTTCCCCTCTCCGAAAGTCTGAAAAATGAAGGAAAAATGACTAAGTCCAAAAAAAATTTATTTTTACTTTTTTCAATTTTACCCCCATGGGATATATTTTCTTTCCACACACATTTGGAACTCTCCTGGGGTACCCTCACACATATTATTCCCTCATTTAATGGATATTTTCACCAAAAAGTGAAGTTTTCAAAAAGTCAGAAAATTGGCTGAAAACGACTTAATATCAAGGACTCATCGGGCGAATCGCTCTGGAACTGAAATCGGAATGCTCACTGACATTTTTCCCTCTCCGAAAGTCTGAAAAATGATGGAAAAATGACTAAGTCCATAAAATTTTTTTTAAAACTTTTTTCAATTTTACCCCCATGGGATATATATTCTACCCACACACATTTGGAACTCTCCTGGGATACCCTCACACATATTATTCCCTCATTTAATGGATATTTTCACCAAAAAGTGAAGTTTTCAAAAAGTCCGAAAATTGGCTGAAAACGACTTAATATCAAGGACTCATCGGGCGAATCACTCTGGAACTGAAATCGGAATGCTCACTAACATTTTCCCCTCTCCGAAACTCTGAAAAATGATGGAAAAATGACTAAGTCCAAAAAAATTTTTTTTAAACTTTTTTCAATTTTACCCCCATGGGATATATATACTACCCACACACATTTGGAACTCTCCTGGGGTACCCTCACACATATTATTTCCTCATTTAATGTATATTTTCACCAAAAAGTGAAGTTTTCAAAAAGTCAAAATTGGATGAAAATGACTTCATATCAAGGACTGATCGGGCGAATCGCTCTGGAACTGAAATCGGAATGCTCACTGACATTTTCCCTCCTTCGAAAGTCTGTAAAATGATGGAAAAATGACTAAGTCCAAAAAAAATTTTTTAAAACTTTTTTCAATTTTACCCCCGTGTGATATATATTCTACCCACACACATTTGGAACTCTCCTGGGGTACCCTCACACATATTATTCCCTCATTTAATGGATATTTTCACCAAAAAGTGAAGTTTTCAAAAAGTCAGAAAATTGTCTGATAACGACTTAATATCAAGGACTCATCGGTCGAATCACTCTTTAACTGAAATTGGAATGCTCACTGACATTTTTCCCTGTCCGAAAGTCTGAAAAATGATGGAAAAATGACCAAGTCCGAAAAAAAATTTTTTAAACTTTTTTCAATTTTACCCCTGTGGGATATACATTCTACACACACACATTTGGAACTCTCCTGGGGTACCCTCACACATATTATTCCCTCATTTAATGTATATTTTCACCAAAAAGTGAAGCTTTCAAAAAGTCCGAAAATTCCCTGAAAACGACTTAATATCAAGGACTCATTGGGCGAATCGCTCTGTAACTGAAATCGGAATGCTCAATAACAATTTCCCCTCTCCGAAAGTCTGAAAAATGAAGGAAAAATGACTAAGTCCGAAAAAATTTTTTTTTTACTTTTTTCAATTTTACCCCCATGGGATATATTTTCTATCCACACACATTTGGAACTTTCCTGGGGTTCCCTCACACATATTATTCCCTCATTTAATGGATATTTTCACCAAAAAGTGAAGTTTTCAAAAAGTCAGAAAATTGGCTGAAAACGACTTAATATCAAGGACTCATCGGGCGAATCACTCTGGAACTGAAATCGGAATACTCACTGACATTTTCACCTCTCCGAAAGTCTGAAAAATGATGGAAAAATGACTAAGTCCAAAAAACATTTTTTTCATCTTTTTTCAATTTTACCCCTGTGGGATATACATTCTACCCACACACATTTGGAACTCTCCTGGGGTACCCTCTCACATATTATTCCCTCATTTAATGTATATTTTCACCAAAAAGTGAAGTTTTCAAAAAGTCAAAATTGGCTGAAAATGACTTAATATCAAGGACTCATCGGGCGAATCGCTCTGGAACTGAAATCGGAATGCTCACTGACATTTTTCCCTCTCCGAAAGTCTGAAAAATGATGGAAAAATGACTAAGCCCAAAAAATTTTTTTTTTTACTTTTTTCAATTTTACCCCCATGGGATATATATTCTACCCACACACATTTGGAACTCTCCTGGGGTACCCTCACACATATTATTCCCTCATTTAATGGATATTTTCACCAAAAAATGAAGTTTTCAAAAAGTCAGAAAATTGGCTAAAAACGACTTAATATCAAGGACTCATCGGGCGAATCACTCTGGAACTGAAATCGGAATACTCACTGACATTTTCCCCTCTCCGAAAGTCTGAAAAATGATGGAAAAATGACAAGGTCCAAAAAAAATTTTTTTCAACTTTTTTCAATTTTACCCCTGTGGGATATAGATTCTACCCACACACATTTGGAACTCTCCTGGGGTACCCTCACACATATTATTCCCTCATTTAATGTATATTTTCACCAAAAAGTGAAGTTTTCAAAAAGTCAAAATTGGATGAAAATGACTTCATATCAAGGACTCATCGGGCGAATCACTCTGGAACTGAAATCGGAATGCTCACTGACATTTTCCCTCCTTCGAAAGTCTGAAAAATGATGGAAAAATGACTAAGTCCAAAAAAAATTTTTTAAAACTTTTTTCAATTTTACCCCCGTGGGATATATACTCTACCCACACACATTTGGAACTCTCCTGGGGTACCGTCACACATATTATTCCCTCATTTAATGGATGTTTTCACCAAAAAGTGAAGTTTTCAATAAGTCAGAAAATTGGCTAAAAACGACTTAATATCAAGGACTCATCGGGCGAATCACTCTGGAACTGAAATCGGAATGCTCACTGACATTTTCCCCTCTCCGAAAGTCTGAAAAATGATGGAAAAATGACAAGGTCCAAAAAAAATTTTTTTCAACTTTTTTCAATTTTACCCCCGTGGGATATATATTCTACTCACACACATTTGGAACTCTCCTGGGGTACCCTCACACATATTATTCCCTCATTTAATGGATATTTTCACCAAAAAGTCAAGTTTTCAAAAAGTCAGAAAAGTGTCTGAAAACGACTTAATATCAAGGACTCATCGGGCGAATCACTCTGGAACTGAAATTGGAATGCTCACTGACATTTTTCCCTCTCCGAAAGTCTGAAAAATGATGGAAAAATGACTAAGTCCAAAAAAAAATTTTTTCAACTTTTTTCAATTTTACCCCTGTGGGATAGACATTCTACCCACACACATTTGGAACTCTCCTGGGGTACCCTCACACATATTATTCCCTCATTTAATGTATATTTTCACCAAAAAGTGAAGCTTTCAAAAAGTCCGAAAATTGGCTGAAAACGACTTAATATCAAGGACTCATCGGGCGAATTGCTCTGGAACTGAAATCGGAATGCTCAATAACAATTTCCCCTCTCCGAAAGTCTGAAAAATGAAAGAAAAATGACTAAGTCCAAAAAAAATTTTTTTTAACTTTTTTCAATTTTAGCCCCACGGGATATATTTTCTATCCACACACATTTGGAACTCTCCTGGGGTACCCTCACACATATTATTCCCTCATTTAATGGATATTTTCACCAAAAAGTGAAGCTTTCAAAAAGTCCGAAAATTGGCTGAAAATGAATTAATATCAAGGACTCATCGGGCGAATTGCTCTGGAACTGAAATCGGAATGCTCAATAACAATTTCCCCTCTCCGAAAGTCTGAAAAATGAAGGAAAAATGACTAAGTCCAAAAAAAATTTTTTTTAACTTTTTTCAATTTTACCCCCATGGGATATATTTTCTATCCACACACATTTGGAACTCTCCTGGGGTACCCTCACACATATTATTCCCTCATTTATTGGATATTTTCACCAAAAAGTGAAGTTTTCAAAAAGTCAGAAAATTGGCTGAAAACGACTTAATATCAAGGACTCATCGGGCGAATCGCTCTGGAACTGAAATCGGAATGCTCACTGACATTTTTCCCTCTCCGAAAGTCTGAAAAATGATGGAAAAATGACTAAGTCCAAAAAATTTTTTTTAAAACTTTTTTCAATTTTACCCCCATGGGATATATATTCTACCCACACACATTTGGAACTCTCCTGGGATACCCTCACACATATTATTCCCTCATTTAATGGATATTTTCACCAAAAAGTGAAGTTTTCAAAAAGTCCGAAAATTGGCTGAAAACGACTTAATATCAAGGACTCATCGGGCGAATCACTCTGGAACTGAAATCGGAATGCTCATTAACATTTTCCCCTCTCCGAAACTCTAAAAAATGATGGAAAAATGACTAAGTCCAAAAAAATTTTTTTTAAACTTTTTTCAATTTTACCCCCATGGGATATATATACTACCCACACACATTTGGAACTCTCCTGGGGTACCCTCACACATATTATTTCCTCATTTAATGTATATTTTCACCAAAAAGTGAAGTTTTCAAAAAGTCAAAATTGGATGAAAATGACTTCATATCAAGGACTGATCGGGCGAATCGCTCTGGAACTGAAATCGGAATGCTCACTGACATTTTCCCTCCTTCGAAAGTCTGTAAAATGATGGAAAAATGACTAAGTCCAAAAAAAATTTTTTAAAACTTTTTTCAATTTTACCCCCGTGTGATATATATTCTACCCACACACATTTGGAACTCTCCTGGGGTACCCTCACACATATTATTCCCTCATTTAATGGATATTTTCACCAAAAAGTGAAGTTTTCAAAAAGTCAGAAAATTGTCTGATAACGACTTAATATCAAGGACTCATCGGTCGAATCACTCTTTAACTGAAATTGGAATGCTCACTGACATTTTTCCCTGTCCGAAAGTCTGAAAAATGATGGAAAAATGACCAAGTCCGAAAAAAAATTTTTTAAACTTTTTTCAATTTTACCCCTGTGGGATATACATTCTACACACACACATTTGGAACTCTCCTGGGGTACCCTCACACATATTATTCCCTCATTTAACCCCTTAAGCCCCGCGGGTGGTTTGCACGTTAATGACCGGGCCAATTTTTACAATTCTGACCACTGTCACTTTATGAGGTAATTACTCTGGAACGCTTCAATGGATCCCCCTGATTCTGAGATTGTTTTTTCGTGACATATTGTACTTCATGATTGTGGAAAAATTTCTTCGATATCACTTGCGTTTATTTGTGAAAAAAACGGAAATTTGGCGAAAATTTTGAAAATTTTGCAATTTTCAAAATTTGAATTTTTAAGCCCTGAAATCAGAGCAATATGTCACACAAAAGAGTTAATAAATAACATTTCCCACATGTCTACTTTACATCAGCACAATTTTGGAACCAAAATTTTCTTTTGTTAGGGAGCTATAAGGGTTAAAAGTTGACCAGCGATTTCTCATTTTTCCAACAAAATTTACAAAAACATTTTTTTAGGGACCACATCACATTTGAAGTCACTTTGAGAGGTCTTTATGACAGAAAATAACCAAAAGTGACACCATTCTAAAAACTGCACCCCTCAAGGTGCTCAAAACCACATTCAAGAACTTTATTAACCCTTCAGGTGCTTCACAGGAATTTTTGGAATGTGGAAGAAAAAAATGAACATTTAACTTTTTTCACAAAAATTTTACTTTAGACCCAATTTTTTTTATTTTCACAGGGGTAACAAGAAAAAATGGACCCCAAAATTTGTTGTGCAATTTCCCCTGGGCACGCAGATACCCAATATTTGGGGAAAAAACACTGTTTGGGCGCACGGCAGGGCTCGGAAGGGAAGGAGCGCCATTTGACTTTTTGATTGTAAAATTTGCTTGAATAATTAGCGGACGCCATGTTGTGTTTGGAGAGCCCATGTGTGCCCAAACTTTGGAGCTCCCCCACAAGTGACCCCATTTTGGAAACTAGACCCCCCAAGGCACCTTTCTAGATGCATAGTGAGCACTTGGAACCCCCAGGTGCTTCACAAATTGATTCGTAACAATGAAAAAGTGAAAAAAAAAACACTTTTTCATTTTTATGAATCAATTTGTGAAGCACCTGAGGGTTCCAAGTGCTCACAATGCATCTAGATAGGTGCCTTGGGGGGTCTAGTTTCCAAAATGGGGTCACTTGTGGGGGAGCTCCAATGTTTGGGCACACAGCGGCTCTCCAAACGCAACATGGTGTCGCTAACAATTTGAGCCGATTTTCCGTTAAATTTGTTAGAGGACACCATGTTGCATTTAGAGAGTCCCTGTGTGCCCAAACATTGGAGCTCCCCCACAAGTGACCCCATTTTGGAAACTAGACCCCCCAAGGCACCTATCTAGATGCATAGTGAGCACTTGGAACCCCCAGGTGCTTCACAAATTCATTCGTAACAATGAAAAAGTGAAAAAAAAAACACTTTTTCATTTTTATGAATCAATTTGTGAAGCACCTGAGGGTTCCAAGTGCTCACTATGCATCTAGATAGGTGCCTTGGGTGGTCTAGTTTCCAAAATGGGGTCACTTGTGGGGGAGCTCCAATATTTGGGCACACAGCGGCTCTCTAAATGCAACATGGTGTCCGCTAACAAATTTAACGCAAAATTGGCTCAAATTGTTAGCGACACCATGTTGCGTTTGGAGAGCAGCTGTGTGCCCAAACATTGGAGCTCCCCCACAAGTGACCCCATTTTGGAAACTAGACCCCCCAAGGCACCTATCTAGATGCATAGTGAGCACTTGGAACCCCCAGGTGCTTCACAAATTGATTCGTAACAATGAAAAAGTGAAAAAAAAAACACTTTTTAATTTTTATGAATCAATTTGTGAAGCACCTGAGGGTTCCAAGTGCTCACTATGCATCTAGATAGGTGCCTTGGGTGGTCTAGTTTCCAAAATGGGGTCACTTGTGGGGGAGCTCCAATATTTGGGCACACAGCGGCTCTCTAAATGCAACATGGTGTCCGCTAACAAATTTAACGCAAAATTGGCTCAAATTGTTAGCGACACCATGTTGCGTTTGGAGAGCCGCTGTGTGCCCAAACATTGGAGCTCCCCCACAAGTGACCCCATTTTGGAAACTAGACCCCCCAAGGCACCTATCTAGATGCATAGTGAGCACTTGGAACCCTCAGGTGCTTCACAAATTGATTCGTAACAATGAAAAAGTGAAAAAAAAAACACTTTTTCATTTTTATAAATCAATTTGTGAAGCACCTGAGGGTTCCAAGTGCTCACAATGCATCTAGATAGGTGCCTTGGGGGGTCTAGTTTCCAAAATGGGGTCACTTGTGGGGGAGTTCCAATGTTTGGGCACACAGGGACTCTCTAAATGCAACATGGTGTCCTCTAACAAATTTAACGGAAAATCGGCTCAAATTGTTAGCGACACCATGTTGCGTTTGGAGAGCCGCTGTGTGCCCAAACATTGGAGCTCCCCCACAAGTGACCCCATTTTGGAAACTAGACCCCCCAAAGGCACCTATCTAGATGCATAGTGAGCACTTTGAACCCCCAGGTGCTTCACAAATTGATTCGTAACAATGAAAAAGTGAAAAAAAAAACACTTTTTCATTTTTATGAATCAATTTGTGAAGCATCTGAGGGTTCCAAGTGCTCACAATGCATCTAGATAGGTGCCTTGGGGGGTCTAGTTTCCAAAATGGGGTCACTTGTGGGGGAGCTCCAATGTTTGGGCACACAGCGGCTCTCCAAACGCAACATGGTGTCGCTAACAATTTGAGCCGATTTTCCGTTAAATTTGTTAGAGGACACCATGTTGCATTTAGAGAGTCCCTGTGTGCCCAAACATTGGAACTCCCCCACAAGTGACCCCATTTTGGAAACTAGACCCCCCAAGGCACCTATCTAGATGCATTGTGAGCACTTGGAACCCTCAGGTGCTTCACAAATTGATTTATAAAAATGAAAAAGTGTTTTTTTTTTCACTTTTTCATTGTTACGAATCAATTTGTGAAGCACCTGGGGGTTCCAAGTGCTCACTATGCATCTAGATAGGTGCCTTGGGTGGTCTAGTTTCCAAAATGGGGTCACTTGTGGGGGAGCTCCAATATTTGGGCACACAGCGGCTCTCTAAATGCAACATGGTGTCCGCTAACAAATTTAACGCAAAATTGGCTCAAATTGTTAGCGACACCATGTTGCGTTTGGAGAGCCGCTGTGTGCCCAAACATTGGAGCTCCCCCACAAGTGACCCCATTTTGGAAACTAGACCCCCCAAGGCACCTATCTAGATGCATAGTGAGCACTTGGAACCCCCAGGTGCTTCACAAATTGATTCGTAACAATGAAAAAGTGAAAAAAAAAACACTTTTTCATTTTTATAAATCAATTTGTGAAGCACCTGAGGGTTCCAAGTGCTCACAATGCATCTAGATAGGTGCCTTGGGGGGTCTAGTTTCCAAAATGGGGTCACTTGTGGGGGAGTTCCAATGTTTGGGCACACAGGGACTCTCTAAATGCAACATGGTGTCCTCTAACAAATTTAACGGAAAATCGGCTCAAATTGTTAGCGACACCATGTTGCGTTTGGAGAGCCGCTGTGTGCCCAAACATTGGAGCTCCCCCACAAGTGACCCCATTTTGGAAACTAGACCCCCCAAGGCACCTATCTAGATGCATAGTGAGCACTTGGAACCCCCAGGTGCTTCACAAATTGATTCGTAACAATGAAAAAGTGTTTTTTTTTTCACTTTTTCATTGTTACGAATCAATTTGTGAAGCACCTGGGGGTTCCAAGTGCTCACTATGCATCTAGATAGGTGCCTTGGGTGGTCTAGTTTCCAAAATGGGGTCACTTGTGGGGGAGCTCCAATATTTGGGCACACAGCGGCTCTCTAAATGCAACATGGTGTCCGCTAACAAATTTAACGCAAAATTGGCTCAAATTGTTAGCGACACCATGTTGCCTTTGGAGAGCCGCTGTGTGCCCAAACATTGGAGCTCCCCCACAAGTGACCCCATTTTGGAAACTAGACCCCCCAAGGCACCTATCTAGATGCATAGTGAGCACTTGGAACCCCCAGGTGCTTCACAAATTGATTCGTAACAATGAAAAAGTGAAAAAAAAAACACTTTTTCATTTTTATGAATCAATTTGTGAAGCATCTGAGGGTTCCAAGTGCTCACAATGCATCTAGATAGGTGCCTTGGGGGGTCTAGTTTCCAAAATGGGGTCACTTGTGGGGGATCTCCAATGTTTGGGCACACAGCGGCTCTCCAAACGCAACATGGTGTCGCTAACAATTTGAGCCGATTTTCTGTTAAATTTGTTAGAGGACACCATGTTGCATTTAGAGAGTCCCTGTGTGCCCAAACATTGGAGCTCCCCCACAAGTGACCCCATTTTGGAAACTAGACCCCCCAAGGCACCTTTCTAGATGCATAGTGAGCACTTGGAACCCCCAGGTGCTTCACAAATTGATCCATAACAATGAAAAAGTGTTTTTTTTTCACTTATTCAATTTTACGAATCAAATTGTGAAGCACCTGGGGGTTCCAAGTGCTCATTATGCATCTAGATAGGTGCCTTGGGGGGTCTAGTTTCCAAAATGGGGTCACTTGTGGGGGAGCTCCAATGTTTGGGCACACAGGGACTCTTCAAATGCAACATGGTATCCGCTAACAATTTGAGCCGACAATTTGTTAGCGAATACCATGTTGCATTTGAAGAGTCCCTGTGTGCCCAAACATTGGAGCTCCCCCACAAGTGACCCCATTTTGGAAACTAGACCCCCCAAGGCACCTATCTAGATGCATAATGAGCACTTGGAACCCCCAGGTGCTTCACAAATTGATTCGTAAAATTGAATAAGTGAAAAAAAAACACTTTTTCATTGTTATGGATCAATTTGTGAAGCACCTGGGGGTTCCAAGTGCTCACTATGCATCTAGAAAGGTGCCTTGGGGGTCTAGTTTCCAAAATGGGGTCACTTGTGGGGGAGCTCCAATGTTTAGACACACAGGATCTCTCCAAACGCGACATGGTTCCAATTTGTTAGCGGACACCATGTTGCGTTTCAAGAGCCCCTGTGTGTCTAAACATTGGAGCTCCCCCACAAGTGACCCCATTTTGGAAACTAGACCCCCCAGGGAACTTATATAGATGTGTGGTGAGCCCATTGAACCCCCAGGTGCCTCTCAGAAAATCATAATGTTGACTTGTGAAAATAAAAAAAAAACATTTTTTCCACAAAAATGCAAAAAAAAATATTTTCACAAGGGTACTAGGAGAAATTGCACCCCATAAGTTGTTGTGCAATTTCTCCTGAGTACTCATATACCCCATGTGTTGGAAAAAAACTACTGTTTGGGCGCATGTAAGGGCTCGGAAGGGAAGGAGTGACGCTTTTGAACGCAGACTTTGATGGATTGGTCTGCGGGCGTCATGTCATGTTCTCAGAGCCCTTGATGTGCCTAAACAGTGAAATGCCTAACAAGTGCCCCCTTTTTGGTAGTGTTAGTTGATTTTTGAATTTTGTAATGTAGTGTTATACATCAGTTGTGTAGGACAATCTGACGAACACTACACAACTGATGTATGACAACCTGACGAACACTACGTCAGCTGTGCAGTGTTCGTCAGGTTGTTATACTTCAGAAATTAATTCAATAGTCCATCGAAGTATGGTACCTTTTGAAGCAGTCTTTCATACACAGGCCAGGTTTGTCAGGGCAGGTGTCACATTGATAAATGGTGTCCTTGCGTATTCCACTTTTATAACACACTCGGCACCTCTTTTGTGACTTTCCTTTTTTTCCGCTGTGAGGGATCTGCCCTGGGAAATGCTGGCCTGGTACAATCCTTGGTCCTTCAATTCCAGAAGTACTGGGGCCCTCTCTGTCACCGCTGCCAAATATCAGGGCCTTGATAACTGTTTCCTGAAACTGAAGGTACGACGCAGAAGTCTGGCCTGCACATTGTGACAGAAGGAAAGCATTGTGCATTGCCATCTGTACAATGTGCACGGCCAGCTTCTTGTACCACACTCTGGACTTTCTCAAAGCACTGTATGGCTGGAGGACTTGATCAGAGAGATCAACTCCCCCCATGTACTTGTTGTACCCCACTACACAGTCTGGTTTGATGACCTGTGTAGTGGAACCTCGTACAGTGCTGAGTGTGCTGCCATCACCATGTATGGTGGTCAAGAAAAGGACATCCCTTTTGTCCTTGTACTTGACCATCAACAGGTGGTCGCTACATTGGGCTCTGCTCTCACCCCTCTTGAGCAGCTGCCCAATTAGCGTCTTTGGGAGGCCTTTCTGAATTTTGCGGACAGTACCGCAGGCTGCGGTACGTCGCGCAGAGAGGGACTGGAAGAGCGGGATACTTGTATAAAAGTTATCCACGTAGAGGTGATAACCTTTATCAAGCAGTGGGTGCACCAAGTCCCACACAATTTTCCCACTCACTCCCAGAACAGGGGGGCATTCAGGGGGTTCAATCCGGGAGTCCTTCCCTTCATAAACTCTAAACTTGTGAGTGTATCCTGAGGTACTCTCACAAAGTTTATACAGCTTGATCCCGTACCTTGCCCTCTTACTGGGCAGGTACTGCCGGAATCCAAGCCGCCCCTTAAAAGAAATTAAGGACTCATCCACACAAATGTCCCTTTGGGGCACGTACACTTCACCAAACTTGTTGTTGAAGTGTTCGATGACCGGCCGAACTTTGAAAAGACGATCAAAGTTCGGGTCATCGCGTGCAGGACACCTTGCATTATCTTGGTAATGCAAGAACTTGTAGATGGCCTGAAAACGTGTCCGGGGCATGACCATTCGGAACACTGGAGTGTTATACAAAACGTCAACACTCCAGTATTGCCGAAGCTCGGGCTTCTTCAAGATCCCCATAAGAAGGACCAGGCCCCAAAACTTCATCATTTCTACTGCGTCTACAGGAGACCAGTTAGAAAATGATGAAGAGGGGTTTTGTTCTAAAAATTGATGAGCGTATAAATTAGTTTGGCCCACCATGAGGTTTATAAAATCCTCAGAGAAAAAGACTTTGAAAAAGTCTATTTCTGTGAGGCCGGTGGTGTCAAACTTGATTCCTGATTCCGCTACGAAATCAGGAATCAGCGGCTCATAATTTTCAGGGGGCGAAGTCCATATAGGCTCAGTAGTGGGGGGCGCTGGAACATCTCTCCTGCGACGACGGCGGGGCGGGCCAGCAGAACCTGAGGAAGAGGAGGAAGAAGAGAAGGAGGAAGACGACGAGGAGTCGGAAAAACAAAGAAATGTGGGATCCTCACCCTCACTGTCAGTGTCGGAGGCAAGAATAGCGTATGCCTCCTCCGCTGAATAATGAGTTTGGGATGAGCTGGACATTGTTTGTTATGTATGTGCTGCGTGTGTGTCAATTCTTTGAGAGTGTGTGTGTGTGTCAGTACTTTATTTAGAGTGTGTGGAAAAAGGAAATACTGTATGTGGTGCAAACAGCGAGCACGAGTGTGGATTGGTGAACTATGCCACCGATCAATACTCGGCAGCTGCTGGATGTGCGCACAAATGTGTGGGGAGTGGGAAGAGGGGAATTGGGTTGGATGAGGGGAGATCAGATTACTTACCAAAGTCCTCTCTGTTCTTTCAGGACCGGGAGCCCGTAGCAGGAGCCCGGCGCTGGTGACCGGGAGCCCGGCGCTGGTGACCGGGAGCCCGGAGCAGGAGACTGGGAGCCCGGAGCAGGAGACCGGGAGCCCGGAGCAGGAGACCGGGGGCCCGGAGCAGGAGACCGGGGGCCCGGAGCAGGAGACCGGGAGCCCGGAGCAGGAGACCGGCGCTGGTGACCGGGAGCCCGGAGCAGGAGACCGGGGGCCCGGAGCAGGAGACCGGGGGCCCGGAGCAGGAGACCGGGAGCCCGGAGCAGGAGACCGGGAGCCCGGAGCAGGAGACCGGCGCTGGTGACCGGGAGCCCGGAGCAGGAGACCGGGAGCCCAGAGCAGGAGACCGGGGGCCCGGAGCAGGAGACCGGGGGCCCAGAGCAGGAGACCGGGGGCCCGGAGCAGGAGACCGGGAGCCCGGAGCAGGAGACCGGCGCTGGTGACCGGGAGCCCGGAGCAGGAGACCGGGGGCCCGGAGCAGGAGACCGGGGGCCCGGAGCAGGAAGACGGGAGCCCGGAGCAGGAAGACGGGAGCCCGGAGCAGGAAGACGGGAGCCCGGAGCAGGAGACCAGGAGCACGGAGCAGGAGACTGGTACTGGAGCTGGAGATCAGAAGCAAAAGAATTAACAGGGACACTGGGGTGAGGCGGATTGGGATGGGAAGGGGGGTAAAAAGACAGGGGAGTGGGAAGAGGGGTAAAAAGACAGGAGAGTGGGAAGAGGGGGATTGGGGTGGATGAGGGGAGATCAGAGATGGACTTACCAAAGGGTCAGCAGGACTGGAACAGAAGACCCAGAGCAGGAGCCCGGAGCAGGAGACCAGGAACCCGGAGCAGGAGACCAGGAGCCCGGTGCAGGAGACCAGGAGCCCGGTGCAGGAGACCAGGAGCCCGGTGCAGGAGACCAGGAGCCCGGTGCAGGAAACCAGGAGCCCGGTGCAGGAGACCAGGAGCCCGGTGCAGGAGACCAGGAGCCTGGTGCAGGAGACCAGGAGCCCGGTGCAGGAGACCAGGAGCCCGGTGCTGGAGCTGGAGATCAGAAGCAAAAGAATTAACAGGGACACTGGGGTGGGAAGGGGGGTTAAAAGACAGGGGAGTGGGAAGAGGGGTAAAAAGACAGGGGAGTGGGAAGAGGGGGAAGAGGGGGATTGGGGTGGATGAGGGGAGATCAGAGATGGACTTACCAAAGGGTCAGCAGGACTGGAACAGAAGACCCAGAGCAGGAGACCAGGAGCCCGGAGCAGGAGACCAGGAGCCCGGAGCAGGAGACCAGGAGCCCGGAGCAGGAGACCAGGAGCCCGGAGCAGGAGACCAGGAGCCCGGAGAAGGAGACCAGGAGCCCGGTGCAGGAGACCAGGAGCACGGAGCAGGAGACTGGTACTGGAGCTGGAGATCAGAAGCAAAAGAATTAACAGGGACACTGGGGTGAGGCGGATTGGGATGGGAAGGGGGGTAAAAAGACAGGGGAGTGGGAAGAGGGGTAAAAAGACAGGAGAGTGGGAAGAGGGGGATTGGGGTGGATGAGGGGAGATCAGAGATGGACTTACCAAAGGGTCAGCAGGACTGGAACAGAAGACCCAGAGCAGGAGCCCGGGAGCCCGGAGCAGGAGACCAGGAGCCCGGAGCAGGAGACCAGGAGCCCGGAGCAGGAGACCAGGAGCCCGGAGCAGGAGACCAGGAGCCCGGAGCAGGAGACCAGGAGCCCGGTGCAGGAGACCAGGAGCCCGGCGCTGGTGACCAGGAGCCCGGCGCTGGTGACCAGGAGCCCGGCGCTGGTGACCGGGAGTGGAGCTGGAGACTCGGACCAGAGCTGGAGACCGCTGCAGGACGCAGAAAAAAAAGGTAAGGGGGGGTAAAAAGAGGGGGGAGGGGGGATTGGGGTGGATGAGGGGAGAACAGACTTACCAAAGTCTTCTCTGCAGGATGAGCAGCAGGCTCTGGAGCAGGAACTACAGCAGGTCAGGAGCAGAAGATCCAGGACGCAGGAACAGAAGATCCAGGACGCAGGAACAGAAGATCCAGGAGCAGCGGCAGCAGCAGCAGCGACTGGAACAGTGAGAATATTCTGTGGCACTACAAGGCCCAGAACAGACACATCAGATGTGATCGCTCTGTAGAAATCCTCACCAAATGTGAGGGTCTGCAGGGCGGTCACAGGGTGATGATGGGCTGGTGACAGGTGGAGGTAATCTGATTGGAGCAATCATTGATGACATCGATCGCTCCAATCAGAGTACCTGAATACAGGTGACCAGGCGGTCACAGGGAGGTGTCTCCCCTCTGTGACCCCCTGTGGTGCATGTTGTGCCCCAGCCATCTGATTGGTGACACTGATTGCACCAATCAGACATGGCTGGAGCAGAGCACGCACCACAGGGGGTCACAGAGGGGTGACACCTCCCTGTGACCGCCTGGTCACCTGTATTCAGGTACTCTGATTGGAGCGATCGATGTCATCATTGATCGCTCCAATCAGAGCAGTCTGGGGGCTTGAGTCACATTACAGGGGGTCATGGGGCGGTGACAGGCAGGTCACAAGCCGGTCACCGCCCCATGACCGCCCTGTCACCGCGCGGTCGCGCTACGATCGGTGCGATCGATGTGATCGGCGATCGCACCGATCATAGCAGTCCGGGGCCAGGGCTGGGGTGTCCTAGCAACAGTCTAGGATCGGTGCTCATAGGAGCACCGATCCTAGGCTGCAGATCACTGTTTCTGGCAATCACATTGCCGGAAACAGTGAGAAATGCTGTGATTGGCTATTCAGATTTGAACAGCCAATCACAGCGATCGCTGGTGCGGGGGGGCGGCGACAGCCCCCGGGATGATGACGCCATCTACCAGGAAGTAGGATGGCACCGTAACTTTAATGCTGTCACCGCGACTTAAGTCGCGGTGCCGCATTAAAGATATGACGTACTAATACGGGTCTGGCTCTTAAGTCCCAGGGCACAGACGCGTATTAGTACGTCAGATGTTATTAAGGGGTTAATGTATATTTTCACCAAAAAGTGAAGCTTTCAAAAAGTCCGAAAATTGGCTGAAAACGACTTAATATCAAGGACTCATTGGGCGAATCGCTCTGGAACTGAAATCGGAATGCTCAATAACAATTTCCCCTCTCCGAAAGTCTGAAAAATGAAGGAAAAATGACTAAGTCCGAAAAAAAATTTTTTTACTTTTTTCAATTTTACCCCCATGGGATATATTTTCTATCCACACACATTTGGAACTTTCCTGGGGTTCCCTCACACATATTATTCCCTCATTTAATGGATATTTTCACCAAAAAGTGAAGTTTTCAAAAAGTCAGAAAATTGGCTGAAAACGACTTAATATCAAGGACTCATCGGGCGAATCACTCTGGAACTGAAATCGGAATACTCACTGACATTTTCTGCTCTCCGAAAGTCTGAAAAATGATGGAAAAATGACTAAGTCCAAAAAACATTTTTTTCATCTTTTTTCAATTTTACCCCTGTGGGATATACATTCTACCCACACACATTTGGAACTCTCCTGGGGTACCCTCTCACATATTATTCCCTCATTTAATGTATATTTTCACCAAAAAGTGAAGTTTTCAAAAAGTCAAAATTGTCTGAAAATGATTTAATATCAAGGACTCATCGGGCGAATCACTCTGGAACTGAAATCGGAATACTCACTGACATTTTCTCCTCTCCGAAAGTCTGAAAAATGATGGAAAAATGACTAAGCCCAAAAAATTTTTTTTTTTACTTTTTTCAATTTTACCCCCATGGGATATACATTCTACCCACACACATTTGGAACTTTCCTGGAGTACCCTCACACATATTATTCCCTCATTTAATGGATATTTTCACCAAAAAGTGAAGTTTTCAAAAAGTCAGAAAATTGTCTGAAAACGACTTAATATCAAGGACTCATCGGGCGAATCACTCTGGAACTGAAATCGGAATACTCACTGACATTTTCCCCTCTCCGAAAGTCTGAAAAATGATGGAAAAATGACTAAGTCCAAAAAAAATTTTTTTTAACTTTTTTCAATTTTACCCCCGTGGGATATACATTCTACCCACACACATTTGGAACTCTCCTGGGGTACCCTCACACATATTATTCCCTCATTTAATGTATATTTTCATCAAAAAGTGAAGCTTTCAAAAAGTCCGAAAATTGGCAGAAAAACGACTTAATATCAAGGATTCAGCGGGCGAATCGCTCTGGAACTGAAATCGGAATGCTCAATAACAATTTCCCCTCTCCGAAAGTCTGAAAAATGAAGGAAAAATGACTAAGTCCAAAAAAATTTTTTTTTACTTTTTTCAATTTTACCCCCATGGGATATATTTTCTATCCACACACATTTGGAACTTTCCTGGGGTTCCCTCACACATATTATTCCCTCATTTAATGGATATTTTCACCAAAAAGTGAAGTTTTCAAAAAGTCAGAAAATTGGCTGAAAACGACTTAATATCAAGGACTCATTGGGCGAATCACTCTGGAACTGAAATCGGAATGCTCACTGACATTTTCCCTCCTTCGAAAGTCTGAAAAATGATGGAAAAATGACAAGGTCCAAAAAAAATTTTTTAAAACTTTTTTCAATTTTACCCCCGTGGGATATATACTCTACCCACACACATTTGGAACTCTCCTGGGGTACCTTCACACATATTATTGCCTCATTTAATGGATATTTTCACCAAAAAGTGAAGTTTTCAAAAAGTCAGAAAATTGGCTAAAAACGACTTAATATCAAGGACTCATCGGGCGAATCACTCTGGAACTGAAATCGGAATACTCACTGACATTTTCCCCTCTCCGAAAGTCTGAAAAATGACGGAAAAATGACAAGGTCCAAAAAAAATTTTTTTCAACTTTTTTCAATTTTACCCCTGTGGGATATAGATTCTACCCACACACATTTGGAACTCTCCTGGGGTACCCTCACACATATTATTCCCTCATTTAATGTATATTTTCACCAAAAAGTGAAGTTTTCAAAAAGTCAAAATTGGATGAAAATGACTTCATATCAAGGACTCATCGGGCGAATCACTCTGGAACTGAAATCGGAATGCTCACTGACATTTTCCCTCCTTCGAAAGTCTGAAAAATGATGGAAAAATGACTAAGTCCAAAAAAAATTTTTTAAAACATTTTTCAATTTTACCCCCGTGGGATATATATTCTACCCACACACATTTGGAACTCTCCTGGGGTACCCTCACACATATTATTCCCTCATTTAATGGATATTTTCACCAAAAAGTGAAGTTTTCAAAAAGTCAGAAAATTGGCTGAAAACGACTTAATATCAAGGACTCATCGGGCGAATCACTCTGGAACTGAAATCGGAATGCTCACTGACATTTTCCCCCTCTCGGAAAGTCTGAAAAATGATGGAAAAATGACTAAGTCCAAAAAAATTTTTTTTCAACTTTTTTCAATTTTACCCCGTGGGATATATATTCTACCCACACACATTTGGAACTCTCCTGGGGTACCCTCACACATATTATTCCCTCATTTAATGGATATTTTCACTTAAAAGTGAAGTTTTCAAAAAGTCAGAAAATTGTCTGATAACGACTTAATATCAAGGACTCATCGGTCGAATCACTCTTTAACTGAAATTGGAATGCTCACTGACATTTTTCCCTCTCCGAAAGTCTGAAAAATGATGGAAAAATGACTAAGTCCAAAAAAAAATTTTTTCAACTTTTTTCAATTTTACCCCTGTGGGATAGACATTCTACCCACACACATTTGGAACTCTCCTGGGGTACCCTCACACATATTATTCCCTCATTTAATGTATATTTTCACCAAAAAGTGAATCTTTCAAAAAGTCCGAAAATTGGCTGAAAACGACTTAATATCAAGGACTCATCGGGCGAAATCGCTCTGGAACTGAAATCGGAATGCTCAATAACAATTTCCCCTCTCCGAAAGTCTGAAAAATGAAGGAAAAATGACTAAGTCCAAAAAAAATTTTTTTTAACTTTTTTCAATTTTACCCCCATGGGATATATTTTCTATCCACACACATTTGGAACTCTCCTGGGGTACCCTCACACATATTATTCCCTCATTTAATGGATATTTTCACCAAAAAGTTAAGTTTTCAAAAAGTCAGAAAATTGGCTGAAAACGACTTAATATCAAGGACTCATCGGGCGAATCACTCTGGAACTGAAATCGGAATACTCACTGACATTTTCCCCTCTCCGAAAGTCTGAAAAATGATGGAAAAATGACTAAGTACAAAAAAAAATTTTTTCAACTTTTTTCAATTTTACCCCTGTGGGACAGACATTCTACCCACACACATTTGGAACTCTCCTGGGGTACCCTCACACATATTATTCCCTCATTTAATGTATATTTTCACCAAAAAGTGAAGCTTTCAAAAAGTCCGAAAATTGGCTGAAAACGACTTAATATCAAGGACTCATCGGGCGAATCGCTCTGGAACTGAAATCGGAATGCTCAATAACATTTTCCCCTCTCCGAAAGTCTGAAAAATGATGGAAAAATGACAAGGTCCAAAAAAAATTTTTTTCAACTTTTTTCAATTTTACCCCTGTGGGATAGACATTCTACCCACACACATTTGGAACTCTCCTGGGGTACCCTCACACATATTATTCCCTCATTTAATGGATATTTTCACCAAAAAGTGAACTTTTCAAAAAGTCAAAATTTAATGAAAATGACTTCATATCAAGGACTCATCGGGCGAATCGCTCTGGAACTGAAATCGGAATGCTCACTGACATTTTCCCTCCTTCGAAAGTCTGAAAAATGATGGAAAAATGACTAAGTCCAAAAAAATTTTTTAAAACTTTTTTCAATTTTACCCCCGTGTGATATATATTCTACCCACACACATTTGGAACTCTCCTGGGGTACCCTCACACATATTATTCCCTCATTTAATGGATATTTTCACCAAAAAGTGAAGTTTTCAAAAAGTCAGAAAATTGGCTGAAAACGACTTAATATCAAGGACTCATCGGGCGAATCACTCTGGAAATGAAATCGGAATGCTCACTGACATTTTCCCCTCTCCGAAAGTCTGAAAAATGCTGGAAAAATGACTAAGTCCAAAAAAATTTTTTTTCAACTTTTTTCAATTTTACCCCGTGGGATATATATTCTACCCACACACATTTGGAACTCTCCTGGGGTACCCTCACACATATTATTCCCTCATTTAATGGATATTTTCACCAAAAAGTGAAGTTTTCAAAAAGTCAGAAAATTGTCTGATAACGACTTAATATCAAGGACTCATCGGTCGAATCACTCTTTAACTGAAATTGGAATGCTCACTGACATTTTTCCCTCTCCGAAAGTCTGAAAAATGATGGAAAAATGACTAAGTCCAAAAAAAAATGTTTTCAACTTTTTTCAATTTTACCCCTGTGGGATAGACATTCTACCCACACACATATGGAACTCTCCTGGGGTACCCTCACACATATTATTCCCTCATTTAATGGATATTTTCACCAAAAAGTGAAGTTTTCAAAAAGTCAGAAAATTGGCTGAAAACGACTTAATATCAAGGACTCATCGGGCGAATCACTCTGGAACTGAAATCGGAATACTCACTGACATTTTCTCCTCTCCGAAAGTCTGAAAAATGATGGAAAAATGACTAAGTCCAAAAAACATTTTTTTCATCTTTTTTCAATTTTACCCCTGTGGGATATACATTCTACCCACACACATTTGGAACTCTCCTGGGGTACCCTCTCACATATTATTCCCTCATTTAATGTATATTTTCACCAAAAAGTGAAGTTTTCAAAAAGTCAAAATTGGCTGAAAACGACTTAATATCAAGGACTCATCGGGCGAATCTCTCTGGAACTGAAATCGGAATGCTCACTGACATTTTCCCTCCTTCGAAAGTCTGAAAAATGATGGAAAAATGCCAAAGTCCAAAAAAAATTTTTTAAAACTTTTTTCAATTTTACCCCCGTGGGATATACATTCTACCCACACACATTTGGCACTCTCCTGGGGTACCCTCACACATATTATTCCCTCATTTAATGTATATTTTCACCAAAAAGTGAAGTTTTCAAAAAGTCAGAAAATTGTCTGATAACGACTTAATATCAAGGACTCATCGGTCGAATCACTCTTTAACTGAAATCGGAATGCTCACTGACATTTTTCCCTCTCCGAAAGTCTGAAAAATGCTGGAAAAATGACTAAGTCCGAAAAAAATTTTTTTTAACTTTTTTCAATTTTACCCCCATGGGATATATATTCTACCCACACACATTTGGAACTCTCCTGGGGTACCCTCACACATATTATTCCCTCATTTAATGGATATTTTCACCAAAAAGTGAAGTTTTCAAAAATTCAGAGAATTGGCTGAAAACGACTTAATATCAAGGACTAATCGGGCGATTCGCTCTGGAACTGAAATCGGAATGCTCACTGACATTTTCCCCTCTCCGAAAGTCTGAAAAATGATGGAAAAATGACTAAGTCCAAAAAAATTTTTTTTAAACTTTTTTCAATTTTACCCCTGTGGGATATACATTCTACCCACACACATTTGGAACTGTCCTGGGGTACCCTCACACATATTATTCCCTCATTTAATGGATATTTTCACCAAAAAGTGAAGTTTTCAAAAAGTCAGAAAATTGGCTGAAAACGACTTAATATCAAGGACTCATCGGGCGAATCACTCTGGAACTGAAATCGGAATACTCACTGACATTTTCCCTCCTTCGAAAGTCTGAAAAATGATGGAAAAATGACAAAGTCCAAAAAAAATTTTTTAAAACTTTTTTCAATTTTACCCCCGTGGGATATATATTCTACCCACACACATTTGGAACTCTCCTGGGGTACCCTCACACATATTATTGCCTCATTTAATGGATATTTTCACCAAAAAGTGAAGTTTTCAAAAAGTCAGAAAATTGGCTGAAAACTACTTAATATCAAGGACTCATCGGGCGAATCGCTCTGGAACTTAAATCGGAATGCTCACTGACATTTTCCCCTCTCTGAAAGTCTGAAAAATGATGGAAAAATGACTAAGTCCAAAAAATTTTTTTTTAAACTTTTTTCAATTTTACCCCCATGGGATATATATTCTACCCACACACATTTGGAACTCTCCTGGGGTACCCTCACACATATTATTCCCTCATTTAATGGATATTTTCACCAAAAAGTGAAGTTTTCAAAAAGTCAAATTTGGCTGAAAATGACTTAATATCAAGGACTCATTGGGCGAATCTCTCTGGAACTGAAATCGGAATGCTCACTGACATTTTCCCCCCTTCGAAAGTCTGAAAAATGATGGAAAAATGACTAAATCCAAAAAAATTTTTTTTCAACTTTTTTCAATTTTACCCCTGTGGGATATACATTCTACCCACACCCATTTGGAACTCTCCTGGGGTACCCTCACACATATTATTCCCTCATTTAATGGATATTTTCACCAAAAAGTGAAGTTTTCAAAAAATCAGAAAATTGGCTGAAAACGACTTAATATCAAGGACTCATCGGGCGAATCGCTCTGGAACTGAAATCGGAATGCTCACTGACATTTTCTCCTCTCCGAAAGTCTGAAAAATGATGGAAAAATGACAAGGTCCAAAAAAAATTTTTTTCAACTTTTTTCAATTTTACCCCTGTGGGATATACATTCTACCCACACACATTTGGCACTCTCCTGGGGTACCCTCACACATATTATTCCCTCATTTAATGTATATTTTCACCAAAAAGTGAAGTTTTCAAAAAGTCAGAAAATTGTCTGATAACGACTTAATATCAAGGACTCATCGGTCGAATCACTCTTTAACTGAAATCGGAATGCTCACTGACATTTTTCCCTCTCCGAAAGTCTGAAAAATGATGGAAAAATGACTAAGTCCGAAAAAAAATTTTTTAAACTTTTTTCAATTTTACCCCCATGGGATATATATTCTACCCACACACATTTGGAACTCTCCTGGGGTACCCTCACACATATTATTCCCTCATTTAATGGATATTTTCACCAAAAAGTGAAGTTTTCAAAAATTCAGAGAATTGGCTGAAAACGACTTAATATCAAGGACTAATCGGGCGATTCGCTCTGGAACTGAAATCGAAATGCTCACTGACATTTTCCCCTCTCCGAAAGTCTGAAAAATGATGGAAAAATGACTAAGTCCAAAAAAATTTTTTTTAAACTTTTTTCAATTTTACCCCTGTGGGATATACATTCTACCCACACACATTTGGAACTGTCCTGGGGTACCCTCACACATATTATTCCCTCATTTAATGGATATTTTCACCAAAAAGTGAAGTTTTCAAAAAGTCAGAAAATTGGCTGAAAACGACTTAATATCAAGGACTCATCGGGCGAATCACTCTGGAACTGAAATCGGAATACTCACTGACATTTTCTCCTCTCCGAAAGTCTGAAAAATGATGGAAAAATGACTAAGTCCAAAAAACATTTTTTTCATCTTTTTTCAATTTTACCCCTGTGGGATATACATTCTACCCACACACATTTGGAACTCTCCTGGGGTACCCTCTCACATATTATTCCCTCATTTAATGTATATTTTCACCAAAAAGTGAAGTTTTCAAAAAGTCAAAATTGGCTGAAAACGACTTAATATCAAGGACTCATCGGGCGAATCTCTCTGGAACTGAAATCGGAATGCTCACTGACATTTTCCCTCCTTCGAAAGTCTGAAAAATGATGGAAAAATGACAAAGTCCAAAAAAAATTTTTTAAAACTTTTTTCAATTTTACCCCCGTGGGATATACATTCTACCCACACACATTTGGCACTCTCCTGGGGTACCCTCACACATATTATTCCCTCATTTAATGTATATTTTCACCAAAAAGTGAAGTTTTCAAAAAGTCAGAAAATTGTCTGATAACGACTTAATATCAAGGACTCATCGGTCAAATCACTCTTTAACTGAAATCGGAATGCTCACTGACATTTTTCCCTCTCCGAAAGTCTGAAAAATGCTGGAAAAATGACAAAGTCCAAAAAAAATTTTTTAAAACTTTTTTCAATTTTACCCCCGTGGGATATATATTCTACCCACACACATTTGGAACTCTCCTGGGGTACCCTCACACATATTATTGCCTCATTTAATGGATATTTTCACCAAAAAGTGAAGTTTTCAAAAAGTCAGAAAATTGGCTGAAAACTACTTAATATCAAGGACTCATCGGGCGAATCGCTCTGGAACTTAAATCGGTATGCTCACTGACATTTTCCCCTCTCTGAAAGTCTGAAAAATGATGGAAAAATGACTAAGTCCAAAAAATTTTTTTTTAAACTTTTTTCAATTTTACCCCCATGGGATATATATTCTACCCACACACATTTGGAACTCTCCTGGGGTACCCTCACACATATTATTCCCTCATTTAATGGATATTTTCACCAAAAAGTGAAGTTTTCAAAAAGTCAAATTTGGCTGAAAACGACTTAATATCAAGGACTCATCGGGCGAATCTCTCTGGAACTGATATCGGAATGCTCACTGACATTTTCCCCCCTTCGAAAGTCTGAAAAATGATGGAAAAATGACTAAATCCAAAAAAATTTTTTTTCAACTTTTTTCAATTTTACCCCTGTGGGATATACATTCTACCCACACACATTTGGAACTGTCCTGGGGTACCCTCACACATATTATTCCCTCATTTAATGGATATTTTCACCAAAAAGTGAAGTTTTCAAAAAGTCAGAAAATTGTGTGATAACGACTTAATATCAAGGACTCATCGGTCGAATCACTCTTTAACTGAAATCGGAATGCTCACTGACATTTTTCCCTCTCCGAAAGTCTGAAAAATGATGGAAAAATGACTAAGTCCGAAAAAAAATTTTTTTTAACTTTTTTCAATTTTACCCCCATGGGATATATATTCTACCCACACACATTTGGAACTCTCCTGGGGTACCCTCACACATATTATTCCCTCATTTAATGGATATTTTCACCAAAAAGTGAAGTTTTCAAAAAGTCAGAAAATTGGCTGAAAACGACTTAATATCAAGGACTCATCGGGTGAATCACTCTGGAACTGAAATCGGAATACTCACTGACATTTTCCCCTCTCCGAAAGTCTGAAAAATGATGGAAAAATGACTAAGTCCAAAAAAATTTTTTTTCAACTTTTTTCAATTTTACCCCTGTGGGATAGACATTCTACCCACACACATTTGGAACTCTCCTGGGGTACCCTCACACATATTATTCCCTCATTTAATGTATATTTTCACCAAAAAGTGAAGCTTTCAAAAAGTCCGAAAATTGGCTCAAAACGACTTAATATCAAGGACTCATCGGGCGAATCGCTCTGGTACTGAAATCGGAATGCTCAATAACAATTTCCCCTCTCCGAAAGTCTGAAAAATGAAGGAAAAATGACTAAGTCCAAAAAAAATTTTTTTTAACTTTTTTCAATTTTACCCCCATGGGATATATTTTCTATCCACACACATTTGGAACTCTCCTGGGGTACCCTCACACATATTATTCCCTCATTTAATGGATATTTTCACCAAAAAGTGAAGTTTTCAAAAAGTCAAAATTTAATGAAAATGACTTCATATCAAGGACTCATCGGGCGAATCTCTCTGGAACTGAAATCGGAATGCTCACTGACATTTTCCCTCCTTCGAAAGTCTGAAAAATGATGGAAAAATGACAAAGTCCAAAAAAAATTTTTTAAAACTTTTTTCAATTTTACCCCCGTGGGATATATATTCTACCCACACACATTTGGAACTCTCCTGGGGTACCCTCACACATATTATTGCCTCATTTAATGGATATTTTCACCAAAAAGTGAAGTTTTCAAAAAGTCAGAAAATTGGCTGAAAACTACTTAATATCAAGGACTCATCGGGCGAATCGCTCTGGAACTTAAATCGGTATGCTCACTGACATTTTCCCCTCTCTGAAAGTCTGAAAAATGATGGAAAAATGACTAAGTCCAAAAAATTTTTTTTTAAACTTTTTTCAATTTTACCCCCATGGGATATATATTCTACCCACACACATTTGGAACTCTCCTGGGGTACCCTCACACATATTATTCCCTCATTTAATGGATATTTTCACCAAAAAGTGAAGTTTTCAAAAAGTCAAATTTGGCTGAAAACGACTTAATATCAAGGACTCATCGGGCGAATCTCTCTGGAACTGATATCGGAATGCTCACTGACATTTTCCCCCCTTCGAAAGTCTGAAAAATGATGGAAAAATGACTAAATCCAAAAAAATTTTTTTTCAACTTTTTTCAATTTTACCCCTGTGGGATATACATTCTACCCACACACATTTGGAACTGTCCTGGGGTACCCTCACACATATTATTCCCTCATTTAATGGATATTTTCACCAAAAAGTGAAGTTTTCAAAAAGTCAGAAAATTGTGTGATAACGACTTAATATCAAGGACTCATCGGTCGAATCACTCTTTAACTGAAATCGGAATGCTCACTGACATTTTTCCCTCTCCGAAAGTCTGAAAAATGATGGAAAAATGACTAAGTCCGAAAAAATTTTTTTTTTAACTTTTTTCAATTTTACCCCCATGGGATATATATTCTACCCACACACATTTGGAACTCTCCTGGGGTACCCTCACACATATTATTCCCTCATTTAATGGATATTTTCACCAAAAAGTGAAGTTTTCAAAAAGTCAGAAAATTGGCTGAAAACGACTTAATATCAAGGACTCATCGGGTGAATCACTCTGGAACTGAAATCGGAATACTCACTGACATTTTCCCCTCTCCGAAAGTCTGAAAAATGATGGAAAAATGACTAAGTCCAAAAAAATTTTTTTTCAACTTTTTTCAATTTTACCCCTGTGGGATAGACATTCTACCCACACACATTTGGAACTCTCCTGGGGTACTCTCACACATATTATTCCCTCATTTAATGTATATTTTCACCAAAAAGTGAAGCTTTCAAAAAGTCCGAAAATTGGCTCAAAACGACTTAATATCAAGGACTCATCGGGCGAATCGCTCTGGTACTGAAATCGGAATGCTCAATAACAATTTCCCCTCTCCGAAAGTCTGAAAAATGAAGGAAAAATGACTAAGTCCAAAAAAAATTTTTTTTAACTTTTTTCAATTTTACCCCCATGGGATATATTTTCTATCCACACACATTTGGAACTCTCCTGGGGTACCCTCACACATATTATTCCCTCATTTAATGGATATTTTCACCAAAAAGTGAAGTTTTCAAAAAGTCAAAATTTAATGAAAATGACTTCATATCAAGGACTCATCGGGCGAATCGCTCTGGAACTGAAATCGGAATGCTCACTGACATTTTCCCTCTTTCGAAAGTCTGAAAAATGATGGAAAAATGACTAAGTCCAAAAAAAATTTTTTAAAACTTTTTTCAATTTTACCGTGTGATATATATTCTACCCACACACATTTGGAACTCTCCTGGGGTACCCTCACACATATTATTCCCTCATTTAATGGATATTTTCACCAAAAAGTGAAGTTTTCAAAAAGTCAGCAAATTGGCTGAAAACGACTTAATATCAAGGACACATCGGGCGAATCGCTCTGGAACTGAAATCGGAATGCTCACTGACATTTTCCCCTCTCCGAAAGTCTGAAAAATGATGGAAAAATGACAAGGTCCAAAAAAAATTTTTTTCAACTTTTTTCAATTTTACCCCTGTGGGATATGCATTCTACCCACACACATTTGGCACTCTCCTGGGGTACCCTCACACATATTATTCCCTCATTTAATGTATATTTTCACCAAAAAGTGAAGTTTTCAAAAAGTCAGAAAATTGTCTGATAACGACTTAATATCAAGGACTCATCGGTCGAATCACTCTTTAACTGAAATCGGAATGCTCACTGACATTTTCCCTCCTTCGAAAGTCTGAAAAATGATGGAAAAATGACAAAGTCCAAAAAAAATTTTTTAAAACTTTTTTCAATTTTACCCCCGTGGGATATATATTCTACCCACACACATTTGGAACTCTCCTGGGGTACCCTCACACATATTATTGCCTCATTTAATGGATATTTTCACCAAAAAGTGAAGTTTTCAAAAAGTCCGAAAATTGGCTGAAAACTACTTAATATCAAGGACTCATCGGGCGAATCGCTCTGGAACTTAAATCGGAATGCTCACTGACATTTTCCCGTCTCTGAAAGTCTGAAAAATGATGGAAAAATGACTAAGTCCAAAAAATTTTTTTTTAAACTTTTTTCAATTTTACCCCCATGGGATATATATTCTACCCACACACATTTGGAACTCTCCTGGGGTACCCTCACACATATTATTCCCTCATTTAATGGATATTTTCACCAAAAAGTGAAGTTTTCAAAAAGTCAAATTTGGCTGAAAACGACTTAATATCAAGGACTAATCGGGCGATTCGCTCTGGAACTGAAATCGGAATGCTCACTGACATTTTCCCCTCTCCGAAAGTCTGAAAAATGATGGAAAAATGACTAAGTCCAAAAAAATTTTTTTTAAACTTTTTTCAATTTTACCCCTGTGGGATATACATTCTACCCACACACATTTGGAACTGTCCTGGGGTACCCTCACACATATTATTCCCTCATTTAATGGATATTTTCACCAAAAAGTGAAGTTTTCAAAAAGTCAGAAAATTGGCTGAAAACGACTTAGTATCAAGGACTCATCGGGCGAATCACTCTGGAACTGAAATCGGAATACTCACTGACATTTTCTCCTCTCCGAAAGTCTGAAAAATGATGGAAAAATGACTAAGTCCAAAAAACATTTTTTTCATCTTTTTTCAATTTTACCCCTGTGGGATATACATTCTACCCACACACATTTGGAACTCTCCTGGGGTACCCTCTCACATATTATTCCCTCATTTAATGTATATTTTCACCAAAAAGTGACGTTTTCAAAAAGTCAAAATTGGCTGAAAACGACTTAATATCAAGGACTCATCGGGCGAATCTCTCTGGAACTGAAATCGGAATGCTCACTGACATTTTCCTTCCTTCGAAAGTCTGAAAAATGATGGAAAAATGACAAAGTCCAAAAAAAATTTTTTAAAACTTTTTTCAATTTTACCCCCGTGGGATATATATTCTACCCACACACATTTGGAACTCTCCTGGGGTACCCTCACACATATTATTCCCTCATTTAATGGATATTTTCACCAAAAAGTGAAGTTTTCAAAAAGTCAGAAAATTGGCTGAAAACGACTTAATATCAAGGACTCATCGGGCGAATCACTCTGGAACTGAAATCGGAATACTCACTGACATTTTCTCCTCTCCGAAAGTCTGAAAAATGATGGAAAAATGACTAAGTCCAAAAAACATTTTTTTCATCTTTTTTCAATTTTACCCCTGTGGGATATACATTCTACCCACACACATTTGGAACTCTCCTGTGGTACCCTCTCACATATTATTCCCTCATTTAATGTATATTTTCACCAAAAAGTGAAGTTTTCAAAAAGTCAAAATTGGCTGAAAACGACTTAATATCAAGGACTCATCGGGCGAATCTCTCTGGAACTGAAATCGGAATGCTCACTGACATTTTCCCTCCTTCGAAAGTCTGAAAAATGATGGAAAAATGACAAAGTCCAAAAAAAATTTTTTAAAACTTTTTTCAATTTTACCCCCGTGGGATATACATTCTACCCACACACATTTGGCACTCTCCTGGGGTACCCTCACACATATTATTCCCTCATTTAATGTATATTTTCACCAAAAAGTGAAGTTTTCAAAAAGTCAGAAAATTGTCTGATAACGACTTAATATCAAGGACTCATCGGTCGAATCACTCTTTAACTGAAATCGGAATGCTCACTGACATTTTTCCCTCTCCGAAAGTCTGAAAAATGCTGGAAAAATTACTAAGTCCGAAAAAAATTTTTTTTAACTTTTTTCAAATTTACCCCCATGGGATATATATTCTACCCACACACATTTGGAACTCTCCTGGGGTACCCTCACACATATTATTCCCTCATTTAATGGATATTTTCACCAAAAAGTGAAGTTTTCAAAAATTCAGAGAATTGGCTGAAAACGACTTAATATCAAGGACTAATCGGGCGATTCGCTCTGGAACTGAAATCGGAATGCTCACTGACATTTTCCCCTCTCCGAAAGTCTGAAAAATGATGGAAAAATGACTAAGTCCAAAAAAATTTTTTTTAAACTTTTTTCAATTTTACCCCTGTGGGATATACATTCTACCCACACACATTTGGTACTGTCCTGGGGTACCCTCACACATATTATTCCCTCATTTAATGGATATTTTCACCAAAAAGTGAAGTTTTCAAAAAGTCAGAAAATTGGCTGAAAACGACTTAATATCAAGGACTCATCGGGCGAATCACTCTGGAACTGAAATCGGAATACTCACTGACATTTTCTCCTCTCCGAAAGTCTGAAAAATGATGGAAAAATGACTAAGTCCAAAAAACATTTTTTTCATCTTTTTTCAATTTTACCCCTGTGGGATATACATTCTACCCACACACATTTGGAACTCTCCTGGGGTACCCTCTCACATATTATTCCCTCATTTAATGTATATTTTCACCAAAAAGTGAAGTTTTCAAAAAGTCAAAATTGGCTGAAAACGACTTAATATCAAGGACTCATCTGGCGAATCTCTCTGGAACTGAAATCGGAATGCTCACTGACATTTTCCCTCCTTCGAAAGTCTGAAAAATGATGGAAAAATCACAAAGTCCAAAAAAAATTTTTTAAAACTTTTTTCAATTTTACCCCCGTGGGATATATATTCTACCCACACACATTTGGAACTCTCCTGGGGTACCCTCACACATATTATTGCCTCATTTAATGGATATTTTCACCAAAAAGTGAAGTTTTCAAAAAGTCAGAAAATTGGCTGAAAACTACTTAATATCAAGGACTCATCGGGCGAATCGCTCTGGAACTTAAATCGGAATGCTCACTGACATTTTCCCCTCTCTGAAAGTCTGAAAAATGATGGAAAAATGACTAAGTCCAAAAAATTTTTTTTTAAACTTTTTTCAATTTTACCCCCATGGGATATATATTCTACCCACACACATTTGGAACTCTCCTGGGGTACCCTCACACATATTATTCCCTCATTTAATGGATATTTTCACCAAAAAGTGAAGTTTTCAAAAAGTCAAATTTGGCTGAAAACGACTTAATATCAAGGACTCATCGGGCGAATCTCTCTGGAACTGAAATCGGAATGCTCACTGACATTTTCCCCCCTTCGAAAGTCTGAAAAATGATGGAAAAATGACTAAATCCAAAAAAATTTTTTTTCAACTTTTTTCAATTTTACCCCTGTGGGATATACATTCTACCCACACACATTTGGAACTCTCCTGGGGTACCCTCACACATATTATTCCCTCATTTAATGGATATTTTCACCAAAAAGTGAAGTTTTCAAAAAGTCAGAAAATTGGCTGAAAACGACTTAATATCAAGGACTCATCGGGCGAATCACTCTGGAACTGAAATCGGAATGCTCACTGACATTTTCCCCTCTCCGAAAGTCTGAAAAATGATGGAAAAATTACTAAGTCCAAAAAAATTTTTTTTAAACTTTTTTCAATTTTACCCCTGTGGGATATACATTCTACCCACACACATTTGGAACTGTCCTGGGGTACCCTCACACATATTATTCCCTCATTTAATGGATATTTTCACCAAAAAGTGAAGTTTTCAAAAAGTCAGAAAATTGTCTGATAACGACTTAATATCAAGGACTCATCGGTCGAATCACTCTTTAACTGAAATCGGAATGCTCACTGACATTTTTCCCTCTCCGAAAGTCTGAAAAATGATGGAAAAATGACTAAGTCCGAAAAAAAAATTTTTTTAACTTTTTTCAATTTTACCCCCATGGGATATGTATTCTACCCACACACATTTGGAACTCTCCTGGGGTACCCTCACACATATTATTCCCTCATTTAATGGATATTTTCACCAAAAAGTGAAGTTTTCAAAAAGTCAGAAAATTGGCTGAAAACGACTTAATATCAAGGACTCATCGGGCGAATCACTCTGGAACTGAAATCGGAATACTCACTGACATTTTCCCCTCTCCGAAAGTCTGAAAAATGATGGAAAAATGACTAAGTCCAAAAAAAATTTTTTTCAACTTTTTTCAATTTTACCCCTGTGGGATAGACATTCTACCCACACACATTTGGAACTCTCCTGGGGTACCCTCACACATATTATTCCCTCATTTAATGTATATTTTCACCAAAAAGTGAAGCTTTCAAAAAGTCCGAAAATTGGCTCAAAACGACTTAATATCAAGGACTCATCGGGCGAATCGCTCTGGTACTGAAATCGGAATGCTCAATAACAATTTCCCCTCTCCGAAAGTCTGAAAATTGAAGGAAAAATGACTAAGTCCAAAAATTTTTTTTTAACTTTTTTCAATTTTACCCCCATGGGATATATTTTCTATCCACACACATTTGGAACTCTCCTGGGGTACCCTCACACATATTATTCCCTCATTTAATGGATATTTTCACCAAAAAGTGAAGTTTTCAAAAAGTCAAAATTTAATGAAAATGACTTCATATCAAGGACTCATCGGGCGAATCGCTCTGGAACTGAAATTGGAATGCTCACTGACATTTTCCCCTCTCCGAAAGTCTGAAAAATGATGGAAAAATGACTAAGTCCAAAAAAAATTTTTTAAAACTTTTTTCAATTTTACCGTGTGATATATATTCTACCCACACACATTTGGAACTCTCCTGGGGTACCCTCACACATATTATTCCCTCATTTAATGGATATTTTCACCAAAAAGTGAAGTTTTCAAAAAGTCAGAAAATTGGCTGAAAACGACTTAATATCAAGGACACATCGGGCGAATCGCTCTGGAACTGAAATCGGAATGCTCACTGACATTTTCCCCTCTCCGAAAGTCTGAAAAATGATGGAAAAATGACAAAGTCCAAAAAAAATTTTTTAAAACTTTTTTCAATTTTACCCCCGTGGGATATATATTCTACCCACACACATTTGGAACTCTCCTGGGGTACCCTCACACATATTATTGCCTCATTTAATGGATATTTTCACCAAAAAGTGAAGTTTTCAAAAAGTCCGAAAATTGGCTGAAAACTACTTAATATCAAGGACTCATCGGGCGAATCGCTCTGGAACTTAAATCGGAATGCTCACTGACATTTTCCCCTCTCTGAAAGTCTGAAAAATGATGGAAAAATGACTAAGTCCAAAAAATTTTTTTTTAAACTTTTTTCAATTTTACCCCCATGGGATATATATTCTACCCACACACATTTGGAACTCTCCTGGGGTACCCTCACACATATTATTCCCTCATTTAATGGATATTTTCACCAAAAAGTGAAGTTTTCAAAAAGTCAGAAAATTGGCTGAAAACGACTTAATATCAAGGACTCATCGGGCGAATCACTCTGGAACTGAAATCGGAATACTCACTGACATTTTCTCCTCTCCGAAAGTCTGAAAAATGATGGAAAAATGACTAAGTCCAAAAAACATTTTTTTCATCTTTTTTCAATTTTACCCCTGTGGGATATACATTCTACCCACACACATTTGGAACTCTCCTGGGGTACCCTCTCACATATTATTCCCTCATTTAATGTATATTTTCACCAAAAAGTGAAGTTTTCAAAAAGTCAAAATTGGCTGAAAACGACTTAATATCAAGGACTCATCGGGCGAATCTCTCTGGAACTGAAATCGGAATGCTCACTGACATTTTCCCTCCTTCGAAAGTCTGAAAAATGATGGAAAAATGACAAAGTCCAAAAAAAATTTTTTAAAACTTTTTTCAATTTTACCCCCGTGGGATATATATTCTACCCACACACATTTGGAACTCTCCTGGGGTACCCTCACACATATTATTCCCTCATTTAATGGATATTTTCACCAAAAAGTGAAGTTTTCAAAAAGTCAGAAAATTGGCTGAAAACGACTTAATATCAAGGACTCATCGGGCGAATCACTCTGGAACTGAAATCGGAATGCTCACTGACATTTTCCCCTCTCCGAAAGTCTGAAAAATGATGGAAAAATGACTAAGTCCAAAAAAATTTTTTTTAAACTTTTTTCAATTTTACCCCTGTGGGATATACATTCTACCCACACACATTTGGAACTCTCCTGGGGTACCCTCACACATATTATTCCCTCATTTAATGGATATTTTCAACAAAAAGTGAAGTTTTCAAAAAGTCAGAAAATTGGCTGAAAACGACTTAATATCAAGGACTCATCGGGCGAATCACTCTGGAATTGAAATCGGAATGCTCACTGACATTTTCCCCTCTCCGAAAGTCTGAAAAATGATGGAAAAATGACTAAGTCCAAAAAAATTTTTTTTCAACTTTTTTCAATTTTACCCCTGTGGGATAGACATTCTACCCACACACATTTGGAACTCTCCTGGGGTACCCTCACACATATTATTCCCTCATTTAATGTATATTTTCACCAAAAAGTGAAGCTTTCAAAAAGTCCGAAAATTGTCTCAAAACGACTTAATATCAAGGACTCATCGGGCGAATCACTCTGGAACTGAAATCGGAATGCTCACTGACATTTTCCCCTCTCCGAAAGTCTGAAAAATGATGGAAAAATTACTAAGTCCAAAAAAAATTTTTTTAAACTTTTTTCAATTTTACCCCTGTGGGATATACATTCTACCCACACACATTTGGAACTGTCCTGGGGTACCCTCACACATATTATTCCCTCATTTAATGGATATTTTCACCAAAAAGTGAAGTTTTCAAAAAGTCAGAAAATTGTCTGATAACGACTTAATATCAAGGACTCATCGGTCGAATCACTCTTTAACTGAAATCGGAATGCTCACTGACATTTTTCCCTCTCCGAAAGTCTGAAAAATGATGGAAAAATGACTAAGTCCGAAAAAAATTTTTTTTTAACTTTTTTCAATTTTACCCCCATGGGATATATATTCTACCCACACACATTTGGAACTCTCCTGGGGTACCCTCACACATATTATTCCCTCATTTAATGGATATTTTCACCAAAAAGTGAAGTTTTCAAAAAGTCAGAAAATTGGCTGAAAACGACTTAATATCAAGGACTCATCGGGCGAATCACTCTGGAACTGAAATCGGAATACTCACTGACATTTTCCCCTCTCCGAAAGTCTGAAAAATGATGGAAAAATGACTAAGTCCAAAAAAAATTTTTTTCAACTTTTTTCAATTTTACCCCTGTGGGATAGACATTCTACCCACACACATTTGGAACTCTCCTGGGGTACCCTCACACATATTATTCCCTCATTTAATGTATATTTTCACCAAAAAGTGAAGCTTTCAAAAAGTCCGAAAATTGGCTCAAAACGACTTAATATCAAGGAATCATCGGGCGAATCGCTCTGGTACTGAAATCGGAATGCTCAATAACAATTTCCCCTCTCCGAAAGTCTGAAAAATGAAGGAAAAATGACTAAGTCCAAAAAAAATTTTTTTTAACTTTTTTCAATTTTACCCCCATGGGATATATTTTCTATCCACACACATTTGGAACTCTCCTGGGGTACCCTCACACATATTATTCCCTCATTTAATGGATATTTTCACCAAAAAGTGAAGTTTTCAAAAAGTCAAAATTTAATGAAAATGACTTCATATCAAGGACTCATCGGGCGAATCGCTCTGGAACTGAAATTGGAATGCTCACTGACATTTTCCCCTCTCCGAAAGTCTGAAAAATGATGGAAAAATGACAAGGTCCAAAAAAAATTTTTTTCAACTTTTTTCAATTTTACCCCTGTGGGATATACATTCTACCCACACACATTTGGAACTCTCCTGGGGTACCCTCACACATATTATTCCCTCATTTAATGTATATTTTCACCAAAAAGTGAAGTTTTCAAAAAGTCAGAAAATTGGCTGAAAACGACTTAATATCAAGGACACATCGGGCGAATCGCTCTGGAACTGAAATCGGAATGCTCACTGACATTTTCCCCTCTCCGAAAGTCTGAAAAATGAAGGAAAAATGACTAAGTCCAAAAAAAATTTTTTTTAACTTTTTTCAATTTTACCCCCATGGGATATATTTTCTATCCACACACATTTGGAACTCTCCTGGGGTACCCTCACACATATTATTCCCTCATTTAATGGATATTTTCACCAAAAAGTGAAGTTTTCAAAAAGTCAAAATTTAATGAAAATGACTTCATATCAAGGACTCATCGGGCGAATCGCTCTGGAACTGAAATTGGAATGCTCACTGACATTTTCCCCTCTCCGAAAGTCTGAAAAATGATGGAAAAATGACAAGGTCCAAAAAAAATTTTTTTCAACTTTTTTCAATTTTACCCCTGTGGGATATACATTCTACCCACACACATTTGGAACTCTCCTGGGGTACCCTCACACATATTATTCCCTCATTTAATGTATATTTTCACCAAAAAGTGAAGTTTTCAAAAAGTCAGAAAATTGTCTGATAACGACTTAATATCAAGGACTCATCGGTCGAATCACTCTTTAACTGAAATCGGAATGCTCACTGACATTTTCCCTCCTTCGAAAGTCTGAAAAATGATGGAAAAATGACAAAGTCCAAAAAAAATTTTTTAAAACTTTTTTCAATTTTACCCCCGTGGGATATATATTCTACCCACACACATTTGGAACTCTCCTGGGGTACCCTCACACATATTATTGCCTCATTTAATGGATATTTTCACCAAAAAGTGAAGTTTTCAAAAAGTCCGAAAATTGGCTGAAAACTACTTAATATCAAGGACTCATCGGGCGAATCGCTCTGGAACTTAAATCGGAATGCTCACTGACATTTTCCCCTCTCTGAAAGTCTGAAAAATGATGGAAAAATGACTAAGTCCAAAAAATTTTTTTTTAAACTTTTTTCAATTTTACCCCCATGGGATATATATTCTACCCACACACATTTGGAACTCTCCTGGGGTACCCTCACACATATTATTCCCTCATTTAATGGATATTTTCACCAAAAAGTGAAGTTTTCAAAAAGTCAAATTTGGCTGAAAACGACATAATATCAAGGACTAATCGGGCGATTCGCTCTGGAACTGAAATCGGAATGCTCACTGACATTTTCCCCTCTCCGAAAGTCTGAAAAATGATGGAAAAATGACTAAGTCCAAAAAAATTTTTTTTAAACTTTTTTCAATTTTACCCCTGTGGGATATACATTCTACCCACACACATTTGGAACTGTCCTGGGGTACCCTCACACATATTATTCCCTCATTTAATGGATATTTTCACCAAAAAGTGAAGTTTTCAAAAAGTCAGAAAATTGGCTGAAAACGACTTAATATCAAGGACTCATCGGGCGAATCACTCTGGAACTGAAATCGGAATACTCACTGACATTTTCTCCTCTCCGAAAGTCTGAAAAATGATGGAAAAATGACTAAGTCCAAAAAACATTTTTTTCATCTTTTTTCAATTTTACCCCTGTGGGATATACATTCTACCCACACACATTTGGAACTCTCCTGGGGTACCCTCTCACATATTATTCCCTCATTTAATGTATATTTTCACCAAAAAGTGAAGTTTTCAAAAAGTTAAAATTGGCTGAAAACGACTTAATATCAAGGACTCATCGGGCGAATCTCTCTGGAACTGAAATCGGAATGCTCACTGACATTTTCCCTCCTTCGAAAGTCTGAAAAATGATGGAAAAATGACAAAGTCCAAAAAAAATTTTTTAAAACTTTTTTCAATTTTACCCCCGTGGGATATATATTCTACCCACACACATTTGGAACTCTCCTGGGGTACCCTCACACATATTATTCCCTCATTTAATGGATATTTTCACCAAAAAGTGAAGTTTTCAAAAAGTCAGAAAATTGGCTGAAAACGACTTAATATCAAGGACTCATCGGGCGAATCACTCTGGAACTGAAATCGGAATGCTCACTGACATTTTCCCCTCTCCGAAAGTCTGAAAAATGATGGAAAAATGACTAAGTCCAAAAAAATTTTTTTTAAACTTTTTTCAATTTTACCCCTGTGGGATATACATTCTACCCACACACATTTGGAACTGTCCTGGGGTACCCTCACACATATTATTCCCTCATTTAATGGATATTTTCACCAAAAAGTGAAGTTTTCAAAAAGTCAGAAAATTGGCTGAAAACGACTTAATATCAAGGACTCATCGGGCGAATCACTCTGGAACTGAAATCGGAATACTCACTGACATTTTCTCCTCTCCGAAAGTCTGAAAAATGATGGAAAAATGACTAAGTCCAAAAAACATTTTTTTCATCTTTTTTCAATTTTACCCCTGTGGGATATACATTCTACCCACACACATTTGGAACTCTCCTGGGGTACCCTCTCACATATTATTCCCTCATTTAATGTATATTTTCACCAAAAAGTGAAGTTTTCAAAAAGTCAAAATTGGCTGAAAACGACTTAATATCAAGGACTCATCGGGCGAATCTCTCTGGAACTGAAATCGGAATGCTCACTGACATTTTCCCTCCTTCGAAAGTCTGAAAAATGATGGAAAAATGACAAAGTCCAAAAAAAATTTTTTAAAACTTTTTTCAATTTTACCCCCGTGGGATATATATTCTACCCACACACATTTGGAACTCTCCTGGGGTACCCTCACACATATTATTCCCTCATTTAATGGATATTTTCACCAAAAAGTGAAGTTTTCAAAAAGTCAGAAAATTGGCTGAAAACGACTTAATATCAAGGACTCATCGGGCGAATCACTCTGGAACTGAAATCGGAATGCTCACTGACATTTTCCCCTCTCCGAAAGTCTGAAAAATGATGGAAAAATGACTAAGTCCAAAAAAATTTTTTTTAAACTTTTTTCAATTTTACCCCTGTGGGATATACATTCTACCCACACACATTTGGAACTGTCCTGGGGTACCCTCACACATATTATTCCCTCATTTAATGGATATTTTCACCAAAAAGTGAAGTTTTCAAAAAGTCAGAAAATTGTCTGATAACGACTTAATATCAAGGACTCATCGGTCGAATCACTCTTTAACTGAAATCGGAATGCTCACTGACATTTTTCCCTCTCCGAAAGTCTGAAAAATGATGGAAAAATGACTAAGTCCAAAAAAATTTTTTTTAAACTATTTTCAATTTTACCCCCGTGGGATATATATTCTACCCACACACATTTGGAACTCTCCTGAGGTACCCTCACACATATTATTCCCTCATTTAATGGTTATTTTCACCAAAAAGAGAAGTTTTCAAAATGTCAGAAAATTGGCTGAAAACGACTTATTATCAAGGACTCATCAGGCGAATCACTCTGGAACTGAAATCGGAATGCTCACTGACATTTTCCCCTCTCCGAAAGTCTGAAAAATGATGGAAAAATGACTATGTCCAAAAAAAATTTTTTTTAACTTTTTTCAATTTTACCCCCGTGGGATATATATTCTACCCACACACATTTGGAACTCTCCTGGGGTACCCTCACACATATTATTCCCTCATTTAATGGATATTTTCACCAAAAAGTGAAGTTATCAAAAAGTCAGAAAATTGGCTGAAAGCGACTTAATATCAAGGACTCATCGGGCGAATCGCTCTGGAACTTAAATCGGAATGCTCACTACCATTTTCCCCCCTTCGAAAGTCTGAAAAATGATGGAAAAATGACTAAGTCCAAAAAAAAATTTTAAAAACTTTTTTCAATTTTACCCCCGTGGGATATATATTCTACCCACACACATTTGGAACTGTCCTGGGGTACCCTCACACATATTATTCCCTCATTTAATGGATATTTTCACCAAAAAGGGAAGTTTTCAAAAAGTCAGAAAATTGGCTGAAAACGACTTAATATCAACGACTCATCGGGCGAATCGATCTAGAACTGAAATCGGAATGCTCACTGACATTTTCCCCTCTCCGAAAGTCTGAAAAATTATGGAAAAATGACTAAGTCCAAAAAACATTTTTTTCAACTTTTTTCAATTTTACCCGCGTGGGATATATATTCTACCCACACACATTTGGAACTCTCCTGGGGTACCCTCACACATATTATTCCCTCATTTAATCGATATTTTCACCAAAAAGTGAAGTTTTCAAAAAGTTAAAATTGGCTGAAAACGACTTAATATCAAGGACTCATCGGGCGAATCTCTCTGGAACTGAAATCGGAATGCTCATTGACATTTTTCCCTCTCCGAAAGTCTGAAAAATGATGGAAAAATGACTAAGTCCTAAAAAATTTTTTTTAAACTTTTTTCAATTTAACCCTGTGGGATATACATTCTACCCACACACATTTGGAACTCTCCTGGGGTACCCTCGCACATATTATTCCCTCATTTAATGGATATTTTCACCAAAAAGTGAAGTTTTCAAAAAGTCAGTAAATTGGCTGAAAATGACTTAATATCAAGGACTCATCAGGCGAATCACTCTGGAACTGAAATCGGAATGCTCACTGATATTTTCCCCTCTCCGAAAGTCTGAAAAATGATGGAAAAATGACTAAGTCCCAAAAAAATTTTTTTAAACTTTTTTCAATTTTACCTCCGTGGGATATATATTCTACCCACACACATTTGGAACTCTCCTGGGGTACCCTCACACATATTATTGCCTCATTTAATGGATATTTTCACCAAAAAGTGAAGTTTTCAAAAAGTCAGAAAATTGGCTGAAAATGACTTAATATCAAGGACTCATCGGGCGAATCACTCTGGAAATGAAATCGGAATGCTGACTGACATTTTCCCCTCTCCGAAAGTCTGAAAAATGATGGAAAAATGACTAAGTCCAAAAATATTTTTTTTAAACTTTTTTCAATTTTACCCCTGTGGGATATACATTCTACCCACACACATTTGGAACTCTCCTGGGGCACCCTCACACATATTATTCCCTCATTTAATGGATATTTTCACCAAAAAGTGAAGTTTTCAAAAAGTCAGAAAATTGGCTGAAAACGACTTAATATCAAGGACTCATCGGACGAATCACTCTGGAACTGAAATCGGAATACTCACTCTCCGAAAGTCTGAAAAATGATGGAAAAATGACTAAGTCCAAAAAACATTTTTTTCAACTTTTTTCAGTTTTAACCCCGTGGGATATATATTCTACCCACACACATTTGGAACTCTCCTGGGGTACCCTCGCACATATTATTCCCTTATTTAATGGATATTTTCACCACAAAGTGAAGCTTTCAAAAAGTCAGAAAATTGGCTGAAAACGACTTAATATCAAGGACTCATCGGGCGAATCACTCTGGAATTGAAAATGGAATGCTCACTGACATTTTCCCCTCTCCAAAAGTCTGAAAAATGATGGAAAAATGACTAAGTCCAAAAAAATTTTTTTAAAACTTTTTTCAATTTTACCCCCAGGGGATATATATTCTACCCACACACATTTGGAACTTTCCTGGGGTACCCTCACACATATTATTCCCTCATTTAATGGATATTTTCACCAAAAAGGGAAGTTTTCAAAAAGTCAGAAAATTGGCTGAAAATGACTTAATATCAAGGACTCATCGGGCGAATCGATCTAGAACTGAAATCGGAATGCTCACTGACATTTTCCCCTCTCCGAAAGTCTGAAAAATGATGGAAAAATGACTAAGTCCAAAAAAAATTTTTTTAAACTTTTTTCAATTTTACCCCCGTGGGATATATATTCTACCCAAACACATTTGGAACTCTCCTGGGGTACCCTCACACATATTATTCCCTCATTTAATGTATATTTTCACCAAAGAGTGAAGTTTTCAAAAAGTCCGAAAATTGGCTGAAAACGACTTAATATCAAGGACTCATCCGGCGAATCACTCTAAATCGGAATGCTCACTGACATTTTCCCCTCTCCGAAAGTCTGAAAAATGATGGAAAAATGACTATGTCCAAAAAAAATTTTTTTAAACTTTTTTCAATTTTACCCCCGTGGGATATATATTCTACCCACACACATTTGGAACTCTCCTGGGGTACCCTCACACATATTATTCCCTCATTTAATGGATATTTTCACCAAAAAGTGAAGTTATCAAAAAGTCAGAAAATTGGCTGAAAGCGACTTAATATCAAGGACTCATCGGGCGAATCGCTCTGGAACTGAAATCGGAATGCTCACTACCATTTTCCCCCCTTCGAAAGTCTGAAAAATGATGGAAAAATGACTAAGTCAAAAAAAAAAAATTTAAAAAACTTTTTTCAATTTTACCCCCGTGGGATTTATATTCTACCCACACACATTTGGAACTGTCCTGGGGTACCCTCACACATATTATTCCCTCATTTAATGGATATTTTCACCAAAAAGGGAAGTTTTCAAAAAGTCAGAAAATTGGCTGAAAACGACTTAATATCAAGGACTCATCGGGCGAATCGATCTAGAACTGAAATCGGAATGCTCACTGACATTTTCCCCTCTCCGAAAGTCTGAAAAATTATGGAAAAATGACTAAGTCCAAAAAACATTTTTTTTAACTTTTTTCAATTTTACCCCCGTGGGATATATATTCTACCCACACACATTTGGAACTTTCCTGGGGTACCCTCGCACATATTATTCCCTCATTTAATGGATATTTTCACCAAAAAGTGAAGTTTTCAAAATGTCAGAAAATTGGCTGAAAACGACTTAATATCAAGGACTCATCGGGCGAATCGCTCTGGAACTGAAATCGGAATGCTCACTGACATTTTTCCCTCTCCGAAAGTCTGAAAAATGATGGAAAAATGACTAAGTCCAAAAAAATTTTTTTTAAACTTTTTTCAATTTTACCCCCATGGGATATATATTCTACCCACACACATTTGGAACTTTCCTGGGGTACCCTCACACATATTATTCCCTCATTTAATGGATATTTTCACCAAAAAGGGTAGTTTTCAAAAAGTCAGAAAATTGGCTGAAAATGACTTAATATCAAGGACTCATCGGGCGAATCGATCTAGAACTGAAATCGGAATGCTCACTGACATTTTCCCCTCTCCGAAAGTCTGAAAAATGATGGAAAAATGACTAAGTCGAAAAAACATTTTTTTCAACTTTTTTCAATTTTACCCGCGTGGGATATATATTCTACCCACACACATTTGGAACTCTCCTGGGGTACCCTCACACACATTATTCCCTCATTTAATGTATATTTTCACCAAAGAGTGAAGTTTTCAAAAAGTCCGAAAATTGGCTGAAAACGACTTAATATCAAGGACTCATCCGGCGAATCACTCTGGAACTGAAATCGGAATGCTCACTGACATTTTCCCCTCTCCGAAAGTCTGAAAAATGATGGAAAAATGACTAAGTCAAAAAAAAAAAATTTAAAAAACTTTTTTCAATTTTACCCCCGTGGGATATATATTCTACCCACACACATTTGGAACTGTCCTGGGGTACCCTCACACATATTATTCCCTCATTTAATGGATATTTTCACCAAAAAGGGAAGTTTTCAAAAAGTCAGAAAATTGGCTGAAAACGACTTAATATCAAGGACTCATCGGGCGAATCGATCTAGAACTGAAATCGGAATGCTCACTGACATTTTCCCCTCTCCGAAAGTCTGAAAAATTATGGAAAAATGCCTAAGTCCAAAAAACATTTTTTTTAACTTTTTTCAATTTTACCCCCGTGGGATATATATTCTACCCACACACATTTGGAACTTTCCTGGGGTACCCTCGCACATATTATTCCCTCATTTAATGGATATTTTCACCAAAAAGTGAAGTTTTCAAAATGTCAGAAAATTGGCTGAAAACGACTTAATATCAAGGACTCATCGGGCGAATCGCTCTGGAACTGAAATCGGAATGCTCACTGACATTTTTCCCTCTCCGAAAGTCTGAAAAATGATGGAAAAATGACTAAGTCCAAAAAAATTTTTTTTAAACTTTTTTCAATTTTACCCCCATGGGATATATATTCTACCCACACACATTTGGAACTTTCCTGGGGTACCCTCACACATATTATTCCCTCATTTAATGGATATTTTCACCAAAAAGGGAAGTTTTCAAAAAGTCAGAAAATTGGCTGAAAATGACTTAATATCAAGGACTCATCGGGCGAATCGATCTAGAACTGAAATCGGAATGCTCACTGACATTTTCCCCTCTCCGAAAGTCTGAAAAATGATGGAAAAATGACTAAGTCGAAAAAACATTTTTTTCAACTTTTTTCAATTTTACCCGCGTGGGATATATATTCTACCCACACACATTTGGAACTCTCCTGGGGTACCCTCACACATATTATTCCCTCATTTAATGTATATTTTCACCAAAGAGTGAAGTTTTCAAAAAGTCCGAAAATTGGCTGAAAACGACTTAATATCAAGGACTCATCCGGCGAATCACTCTGGAACTGAAATCGGAATGCTCACTGACATTTTCCCCTCTCCGAAAGTCTGAAAAATGATGGAAAAATGACTAAGTCCAAAAAACATTTTTTTCAACTTTTTTCAGTTTTAACCCCGTGGGATATATATTCTACCCACACACATTTGGAACTCTCCTGGGGTACCCTCGCACATATTATTCCCTTATTTAATGGATATTTTCACCACAAAGTGAAGCTTTCAAAAAGTCAGAAAATTGGCTGAAAACGACTTAATATCAAGGACTCATCGGGCGAATCACTCTGGAATTGAAAACGGAATGCTCACTGACATTTTCCCCTCTCCAAAAGTCTGAAAAATGATGGAAAAATGACTAAGTCCAAAAAAATTTTTTTAAAACTTTTTTCAATTTTACCCCCATGGGATATATATTCTACCCACACACATTTGGAACTTTTCTGGGGTACCCTCACACATATTATTCCCTCATTTAATGGATATTTTCACCAAAAAGGGAAGTTTTCAAAAAGTCCGAAAATTGGCTGAAAACGACTTAATATCAAGGACTCATCCGGCGAATCACTCTGGAACTGAAATCGGAATGCTCACTGACATTTTCCCCTCTCCGAAAGTCTGAAAAATGATGGAAAAATGACTAAGTCCAAAAAAAATTTTTTTAAACTTTTTTCAATTTTACCCCCGTGGGATATATATTCTACCCACACACATTTGGAACTCTCCTGGGGTACCCTCACACATATTATTCCCTCATTTAATGTATATTTTCACCAAAGAGTGAAGTTTTCAAAAAGTCCGAAAATTGGCTGAAAACGACTTAATATCAAGGACTCATCCGGCGAATCACTCTAAATCGGAATGCTCACTGACATTTTCCCCTCTCCGAAAGTCTGAAAAATGATGGAAAAATGACTATGTCCAAAAAAAATTTTTTTAAACTTTTTTCAATTTTACCCCCGTGGGATATATATTCTACCCACACACATTTGGAACTCTCCTGGGGTACCCTCACACATATTATTCCCTCATTTAATGGATATTTTCACCAAAAAGTGAAGTTATCAAAAAGTCAGAAAATTGGCTGAAAGCGACTTAATATCAAGGACTCATCGGGCGAATCGCTCTGGAACTGAAATCGGAATGCTCACTACCATTTTCCCCCCTTCGAAAGTCTGAAAAATGATGGAAAAATGACTAAGTCAAAAAAAAAAAATTTAAAAAACTTTTTTCAATTTTACCCCCGTGGGATATATATTCTACCCACACACATTTGGAACTGTCCTGGGGTACCCTCACACATATTATTCCCTCATTTAATGGATATTTTCACCAAAAAGGGAAGTTTTCAAAAAGTCAGAAAATTGGCTGAAAACGACTTAATATCAAGGACTCATCGGGCGAATCGATCTAGAACTGAAATCGGAATGCTCACTGACATTTTCCCCTCTCCGAAAGTCTGAAAAATTATGGAAAAATGACTAAGTCCAAAAAAATTTTTTTTAAACTTTTTTCAATTTTACCCCCATGGGATATATATTCTACCCACACACATTTGGAACTTTCCTGGGGTACCCTCACACATATTATTCCCTCATTTAATGGATATTTTCACCAAAAAGGGAAGTTTTCAAAAAGTCAGAAAATTGGCTGAAAATGACTTAATATCAAGGACTCATCGGGCGAATCGATCTAGAACTGAAATCGGAATGCTCACTGACATTTTCCCCTCTCCGAAAGTCTGAAAAATGATGGAAAAATGACTAAGTCGAAAAAACATTTTTTTCAACTTTTTTCAATTTTACCCGCGTGGGATATATATTCTACCCACACACATTTGGAACTCTCCTGGGGTACCCTCACACATATTATTCCCTCATTTAATGTATATTTTCACCAAAGAGTGAAGTTTTCAAAAAGTCCGAAAATTGGCTGAAAACGACTTAATATCAAGGACTCATCCGGCGAATCACTCTGGAACTGAAATCGGAATGCTCACTGACATTTTCCCCTCTCCGAAAGTCTGAAAAATGATGGAAAAATGACTAAGTCAAAAAAAAAAAATTTAAAAAACTTTTTTCAATTTTACCCCCGTGGGATATATATTCTACCCACACACATTTGGAACTGTCCTGGGGTACCCTCACACATATTATTCCCTCATTTAATGGATATTTTCACCAAAAAGGGAAGTTTTCAAAAAGTCAGAAAATTGGCTGAAAACGACTTAATATCAAGGACTCATCGGGCGAATCGATCTAGAACTGAAATCGGAATGCTCACTGACATTTTCCCCTCTCCGAAAGTCTGAAAAATTATGGAAAAATGACTAAGTCCAAAAAACATTTTTTTTAACTTTTTTCAATTTTACCCCCGTGGGATATATATTCTACCCACACACATTTGGAACTTTCCTGGGGTACCCTCACACATATTATTCCCTCATTTAATGTATATTTTCACCAAAGAGTGAAGTTTTCAAAAAGTCCGAAAATTGGCTGAAAACGACTTAATATCAAGGACTCATCCGGCGAATCACTCTAAATCGGAATGCTCACTGACATTTTCCCCTCTCCGAAAGTCTGAAAAATGATGGAAAAATGACTATGTCCAAAAAAAATTTTTTTAAACTTTTTTCAATTTTACCCCCGTGGGATATATATTCTACCCACACACATTTGGAACTCTCCTGGGGTACCCTCACACATATTATTCCCTCATTTAATGGATATTTTCACCAAAAAGTGAAGTTATCAAAAAGTCAGAAAATTGGCTGAAAGCGACTTAATATCAAGGACTCATCGGGCGAATCGCTCTGGAACTGAAATCGGAATGCTCACTACCATTTTCCCCCCTTCGAAAGTCTGAAAAATGATGGAAAAATGACTAAGTCAAAAAAAAAAAATTTAAAAAACTTTTTTCAATTTTACCCCCGTGGGATATATATTCTACCCACACACATTTGGAACTGTCCTGGGGTACCCTCACACATATTATTCCCTCATTTAATGGATATTTTCACCAAAAAGGGAAGTTTTCAAAAAGTCAGAAAATTGGCTGAAAACGACTTAATATCAAGGACTCATCGGGCGAATCGATCTAGAACTGAAATCGGAATGCTCACTGACATTTTCCCCTCTCCGAAAGTCTGAAAAATTATGGAAAAATTACTAAGTCCAAAAAAATTTTTTTTAAACTTTTTTCAATTTTACCCCCATGGGATATATATTCTACCCACACACATTTGGAACTTTCCTGGGGTACCCTCACACATATTATTCCCTCATTTAATGGATATTTTCACCAAAAAGGGAAGTTTTCAAAAAGTCAGAAAATTGGCTGAAAATGACTTAATATCAAGGACTCATCGGGCGAATCGATCTAGAACTGAAATCGGAATGCTCACTGACATTTTCCCCTCTCCGAAAGTCTGAAAAATGATGGAAAAATGACTAAGTCGAAAAAACATTTTTTTCAACTTTTTTCAATTTTACCCGCGTGGGATATATATTCTACCCACACACATTTGGAACTCTCCTGGGGTACCCTCACACATATTATTCCCTCATTTAATGTATATTTTCACCAAAGAGTGAAGTTTTCAAAAAGTCAGAAAATTGGCTGAAAACGACTTAATATCAAGGACTCATCCGGCGAATCACTCTGGAACTGAAATCGGAATACTCACTGACATTTTCCCCTCTCCGAAAGTCTGAAAAATGATGGAAAAATGACTAAGTCCAAAAAACATTTTTTTCAACTTTTTTCAGTTTTAACCTCGTGGGATATATATTCTACCCACACACATTTGGAACTCTCCTGGGGTACCCTCGCACATATTATTCCCTTATTTAATGGATATTTTCACCACAAAGTGAAGCTTTCAAAAAGTCAGAAAATTGGCTGAAAACGTCTTAATATCAAGGACTCATCGGGCGAATCACTCTGGAATTGAAAACGGAATGCTAACTGACATTTTCCCCTCTCCAAAAGTCTGAAAAATGATGGAAAAATGACTAAGTCCAAAAAAATTTTTTTAAAACTTTTTTCAATTTTACCCCCATGGGATATATATTCTACCCACACACATTTGGAACTTTCCTGGGGTACCCTCACACATATTATTCCCTCATTTAATGGATATTTTCACCAAAAAGGGAAGTTTTCAAAAAGTCAGAAAATTGGCTGAAAATGACTTAATATCAAGGACTCATCGGGCGAATCGATCTAGAACTGAAATCGGAATGCTCACTGACATTTTCCCCTCTCCGAAAGTCTGAAAAATGATGGAAAAATGACTAAGTCCAAAAAACATTTTTTTCAACTTTTTTCAATTTTACCCGCGTGGGATATATATTCTACCCACACACATTTGGAACTCTCCTGGGGTACCCTCACACATATTATTCCCTCATTTAATGTATATTTTCACCAAAGAGTGAAGTTTTCAAAAAGTCCGAAAATTGGCTGAAAACGACTTAATATCAAGGACTCATCCGGCGAATCACTCTGGAACTGAAATCGGAATGCTCACTGACATTTTCCCCTCTCCGAAAGTCTGAAAAATGATGGAAAAATGACTAAGTCCAAAAAAAATTTTTTTAAACTTTTTTCAATTTTACCCCCGTGGGATATATATTCTACCCACACACATTTGGAACTCTCCTGGGGTACCCTCACACATATTATTCCCTCATTTAATGTATATTTTCACCAAAGAGTGAAGTTTTCAAAAAGTCCGAAAATTGGCTGAAAACGACTTAATATCAAGGACTCATCCGGCGAATCACTCTAAATCGGAATGCTCACTGACATTTTCCCCTCTCCGAAAGTCTGAAAAATGATGGAAAAATGACTATGTCCAAAAAAAATTTTTTTAAACTTTTTTCAATTTTACCCCCGTGGGATATATATTCTACCGACACACATTTGGAACTCTCCTGGGGTACCCTCACACATATTATTCCCTCATTTAATGGATATTTTCACCAAAAAGTGAAGTTATCAAAAAGTCAGAAAATTGGCTGAAAGCGACTTAATATCAAAGACTCATCCGGCGAATCACTCTGGAACTGAAATCGGAATGCTCACTGACATTTTCCCCTCTCCGAAAGTCTGAAAAATGATGGAAAAATGACTAAGTCAAAAAAAAAAAATTTAAAAAACTTGTTTCAATTTTACCCCCGTGGGATATATATTCTACCCACACACATTTGAAACTGTCCTGGGGTACCCTCACACATATTATTCCCTCATTTAATGGATATTTTCACCAAAAAGGGAAGTTTTCAAAAAGTCAGAAAATTGGCTGAAAACGACTTAATATCAAGGACTCATCGGGCGAATCGATCTAGAACTGAAATCGGAATGCTCACTGACATTTTCCCCTCTCCGAAAGTCTGAAAAATTATGGAAAAATGACTAAGTCCAAAAAACATTTTTTTTAACTTTTTTCACTTTTACCCCCGTGGGATATATATTCTACCCACACACATTTGGAACTTTCCTGGGGTACCCTCGCACATATTATTCCCTCATTTAATGGATATTTTCACCAAAAAGTGAAGTTTTCAAAATGTCAGAAAATTGGCTGAAAACGACTTAATATCAAGGACTCATCGGGCGAATCGCTCTGGAACTGAAATCGGAATGCTCACTGACATTTTTCCCTCTCCGAAAGTCTGAAAAATGATGGAAAAATGACTAAGTCCAAAAAAATTTTTTTAAAACTTTTTTCAATTTTACCCCCATGGGATATATATTCTACCCACACACATTTGGAACTTTCCTGGGGTACCCTCACACATATTATTCCCTCATTTAATGGATATTTTCACCAAAAATGGAAGTTTTCAAAAAGTCAGAAAATTGGCTGAAAATGACTTAATATCAAGGACTCATCGGGCGAATCGATCTAGAACTGAAATCGGAATGCTCACTGACATTTTCCCCTCTCCGAAAGTCTGAAAAATGATGGAAAAATGACTAAGTCCAAAAAACATTTTTTTCAACTTTTTTCAATTTTACCCGCGTGGGATATATATTCTACCCACACACATTTGGAACTCTCCTGGGGTACCCTCACACATATTATTCCCTCATTTAATGTATATTTTCACCAAAGAGTGAAGTTTTCAAAAAGTCCGAAAATTGGCTGAAAACGACTTAATATCAAGGACTCATCCGGCGAATCACTCTGGAACTGAAATCGGAATGCTCACTGACATTTTCCCCTCTCCGAAAGTCTGAAAAATGATGGAAAAATGACTATGTCCAAAAAAAATTTTTTTAAACTTTTTTCAATTTTACCCCCGTGGGATATATATTCTACCGACACACATTTGGAACTCTCCTGGGGTACCCTCACACATATTATTCCCTCATTTAATGGATATTTTCACCAAAAAGTGAAGTTATCAAAAAGTCAGAAAATTGGCTGAAAGCGACTTAATATCAAAGACTCATCCGGCGAATCACTCTGGAACTGAAATCGGAATGCTCACTGACATTTTCCCCTCTCCGAAAGTCTGAAAAATGATGGAAAAATGACTAAGTCAAAAAAAAAAAATTTAAAAAACTTGTTTCAATTTTACCCCCGTGGGATATATATTCTACCCACACACATTTGGAACTGTCCTGGGGTACCCTCACACATATTATTCCCTCATTTAATGGATATTTTCACCAAAAAGGGAAGTTTTCAAAAAGTCAGAAAATTGGCTGAAAACGACTTAATATCAAGGACTCATCGGGCGAATCGATCTAGAACTGAAATCGGAATGCTCACTGACATTTTCCCCTCTCCGAAAGTCTGAAAAATTATGGAAAAATGACTAAGTCCAAAAAACATTTTTTTTAACTTTTTTCACTTTTACCCCCGTGGGATATATATTCTACCCACACACATTTGGAACTTTCCTGGGGTACCCTCGCACATATTATTCCCTCATTTAATGGATATTTTCACCAAAAAGTGAAGTTTTCAAAATGTCAGAAAATTGGCTGAAAACGACTTAATATCAAGGACTCATCGGGCGAATCGCTCTGGAACTGAAATCGGAATGCTCACTGACATTTTTCCCTCTCCGAAAGTCTGAAAAATGATGGAAAAATGACTAAGTCCAAAAAAATTTTTTTTAAACTTTTTTGAATTTTACCCCCATGGGATATATATTCTACCCACACACATTTGGAACTTTCCTGGGGTACCCTCACACATATTATTCCCTCATTTAATGGATATTTTCACCAAAAGGGGAAGTTTTCAAAAAGTCAGAAAATTGGCTGAAAATGACTTAATATCAAGGACTCATCGGGCGAATCGATCTAGAACTGAAATCGGAATGCTCACTGACATTTTCCCCTCTCCGAAAGTCTGAAAAATGATGGAAAAATGACTAAGTCGAAAAAACATTTTTTTCAACTTTTTTCAATTTTACCCGCGTGGGATATATATTCTACCCACACACATTTGGAACTCTCCTGGGGTACCCTCACACATATTATTCCCTCATTTAATGTATATTTTCACCAAAGAGTGAAGTTTTCAAAAAGTCCGAAAATTGGCTGAAAACGACTTAATATCAAGGACTCATCCGGCGAATCACTCTGGAACTGAAATCGGAATGCTCACTGACATTTTCCCCTCTCCGAAAGTCTGAAAAATGATGGAAAAATGACTAAGTCAAAAAAAAAAAATTTAAAAAACTTTTTTCAATTTTACCCCCGTGGGATATATATTCTACCCACACACATTTGGAACTGTCCTGGGGTACCCTCACACATATTATTCCCTCATTTAATGGATATTTTCACCAAAAAGGGAAGTTTTCAAAAAGTCAGAAAATTGGCTGAAAACGACTTAATATCAAGGACTCATCGGGCGAATCGATCTAGAACTGAAATCGGAATGCTCACTGACATTTTCCCCTCTCCGAAAGTCTGAAAAATTATGGAAAAATGACTAAGTCCAAAAAACATTTTTTTTAACTTTTTTCACTTTTACCCCCGTGGGATATATATTCTACCCACACACATTTGGAACTTTCCTGGGGTACCCTCGCACATATTATTCCCTCATTTAATGGATATTTTCACCAAAAAGTGAAGTTTTCAAAATGTCAGAAAATTGGCTGAAAACGACTTAATATCAAGGACTCATCGGGCGAATCGCTCTGGAACTGAAATCGGAATGCTCACTGACATTTTTCCCTCTCCGAAAGTCTGAAAAATGATGGAAAAATGACTAAGTCCAAAAAAATTTTTTTTAAACTTTTTTGAATTTTACCCCCATGGGATATATATTCTACCCACACACATTTGGAACTTTCCTGGGGTACCCTCACACATATTATTCCCTCATTTAATGGATATTTTCACCAAAAGGGGAAGTTTTCAAAAAGTCAGAAAATTGGCTGAAAATGACTTAATATCAAGGACTCATCGGGCGAATCGATCTAGAACTGAAATCGGAATGCTCACTGACATTTTCCCCTCTCCGAAAGTCTGAAAAATGATGGAAAAATGACTAAGTCGAAAAAACATTTTTTTCAACTTTTTTCAATTTTACCCGCGTGGGATATATATTCTACCCACACACATTTGGAACTCTCCTGGGGTACCCTCACACATATTATTCCCTCATTTAATGTATATTTTCACCAAAGAGTGAAGTTTTCAAAAAGTCCGAAAATTGGCTGAAAACGACTTAATATCAAGGACTCATCCGGCGAATCACTCTGGAACTGAAATCGGAATGCTCACTGACATTTTCCCCTCTCCGAAAGTCTGAAAAATGATGGAAAAATGACTAAGTCAAAAAAAAAAAATTTAAAAAACTTTTTTCAATTTTACCCCCGTGGGATATATATTCTACCCACACACATTTGGAACTGTCCTGGGGTACCCTCACACATATTATTCCCTCATTTAATGGATATTTTCACCAAAAAGGGAAGTTTTCAAAAAGTCAGAAAATTGGCTGAAAACGACTTAATATCAAGGACTCATCGGGCGAATCGATCTAGAACTGAAATCGGAATGCTCACTGACATTTTCCCCTCTCCGAAAGTCTGAAAAATTATGGAAAAATGACTAAGTCCAAAAAACATTTTTTTTAACTTTTTTCACTTTTACCCCCGTGGGATATATATTCTACCCACACACATTTGGAACTTTCCTGGGGTACCCTCGCACATATTATTCCCTCATTTAATGGATATTTTCACCAAAAAGTGAAGTTTTCAAAATGTCAGAAAATTGGCTGAAAACGACTTAATATCAAGGACTCATCGGGCGAATCGCTCTGGAACTGAAATCGGAATGCTCACTGACATTTTTCCCTCTCCGAAAGTCTGAAAAATGATGGAAAAATGACTAAGTCCAAAAAAATTTTTTTTAAACTTTTTTGAATTTTACCCCCATGGGATATATATTCTACCCACACACATTTGGAACTTTCCTGGGGTACCCTCACACATATTATTCCCTCATTTAATGGATATTTTCACCAAAAGGGGAAGTTTTCAAAAAGTCAGAAAATTGGCTGAAAATGACTTAATATCAAGGACTCATCGGGCGAATCGATCTAGAACTGAAATCGGAATGCTCACTGACATTTTCCCCTCTCCGAAAGTCTGAAAAATGATGGAAAAATGACTAAGTCGAAAAAACATTTTTTTCAACTTTTTTCAATTTTACCCGCGTGGGATATATATTCTACCCACACACATTTGGAACTCTCCTGGGGTACCCTCACACATATTATTCCCTCATTTAATGTATATTTTCACCAAAGAGTGAAGTTTTCAAAAAGTCCGAAAATTGGCTGAAAACGACTTAATATCAAGGACTCATCCGGCGAATCACTCTGGAACTGAAATCGGAATGCTCACTGACATTTTCCCCTCTCCGAAAGTCTGAAAAATGATGGAAAAATGACTAAGTCAAAAAAAAAAAATTTAAAAAACTTTTTTCAATTTTACCCCCGTGGGATATATATTCTACCCACACACATTTGGAACTGTCCTGGGGTACCCTCACACATATTATTCCCTCATTTAATGGATATTTTCACCAAAAAGGGAAGTTTTCAAAAAGTCAGAAAATTGGCTGAAAACGACTTAATATCAAGGACTCATCGGGCGAATCGATCTAGAACTGAAATCGGAATGCTCACTGACATTTTCCCCTCTCCGAAAGTCTGAAAAATTATGGAAAAATGACTAAGTCCAAAAAACATTTTTTTTAACTTTTTTCAATTTTACCCCCGTGGGATATATATTCTACCCACACACATTTGGAACTTTCCTGGGGTACCCTCGCACATATTATTCCCTCATTTAATGGATATTTTCACCAAAAAGTGAAGTTTTCAAAATGTCAGAAAATTGGCTGAAAACGACTTAATATCAAGGACTCATCGGGCGAATCGCTCTGGAACTGAAATCGGAATGCTCACTGACATTTTTCCCTCTCCGAAAGTCTGAAAAATGATGGAAAAATGACTAAGTCCAAAAAAATTTTTTTTAAACTTTTTTCAATTTTACCCCCATGGGATATATATTCTACCCACACACATTTGGAACTTTCCTGGGGTACCCTCACACATATTATTCCCTCATTTAATGGATATTTTCACCAAAAAGGGAAGTTTTCAAAAAGTCAGAAAATTGGCTGAAAATGACTTAATATCAAGGACTCATCGGGCGAATCGATCTAGAACTGAAATCGGAATGCTCACTGACATTTTCCCCTCTCCGAAAGTCTGAAAAATGATGGAAAAATGACTAAGTCGAAAAAACATTTTTTTCAACTTTTTTCAATTTTACCCGCGTGGGATATATATTCTACCCACACACATTTGGAACTCTCCTGGGGTACCCTCACACATATTATTCCCTCATTTAATGTATATTTTCACCAAAGAGTGAAGTTTTCAAAAAGTCCGAAAATTGGCTGAAAACGACTTAATATCAAGGACTCATCCGGCGAATCACTCTGGAACTGAAATCGGAATGCTCACTGACATTTTCCCCTCTCCGAAAGTCTGAAAAATGATGGAAAAATGACTAAGTAAAAAAAAAAAATTTAAAAAACTTTTTTCAATTTTACCCCCGTGGGATATATATTCTACCCACACACATTTGGAACTGTCCTGGGGTACCCTCACACATATTATTCCCTCATTTAATGGATATTTTCACCAAAAAGGGAAGTTTTCAAAAAGTCAGAAAATTGGCTGAAAACGACTTAATATCAAGGACTCATCGGGCGAATCGATCTAGAACTGAAATCGGAATGCTCACTGACATTTTCCCCTCTCCGAAAGTCTGAAAAATTATGGAAAAATGACTAAGTCCAAAAAACATTTTTTTTAACTTTTTTCAATTTTACCCCCGTGGGATATATATTCTACCCACACACATTTGGAACTTTCCTGGGGTACCCTCGCACATATTATTCCCTCATTTAATGGATATTTTCACCAAAAAGTGAAGTTTTCAAAATGTCAGAAAATTGGCTGAAAACGACTTAATATCAAGGACTCATCGGGCGAATCGCTCTGGAACTGAAATCGGAATGCTCACTGACATTTTTCCCTCTCCGAAAGTCTGAAAAATGATGGAAAAATGACTAAGTCCAAAAAAATTTTTTTTAAACTTTTTTCAATTTTACCCCCATGGGATATATATTCTACCCACACACATTTGGAACTTTCCTGGGGTACCCTCACACATATTATTCCCTCATTTAATGGATATTTTCACCAAAAAGGGAAGTTTTCAAAAAGTCAGAAAATTGGCTGAAAATGACTTAATATCAAGGACTCATCGGGCGAATCGATCTAGAACTGAAATCGGAATGCTCACTGACATTTTCCCCTCTCCGAAAGTCTGAAAAATGATGGAAAAATGACTAAGTCGAAAAAACATTTTTTTCAACTTTTTTCAATTTTACCCGCGTGGGATATATATTCTACCCACACACATTTGGAACTCTCCTGGGGTACCCTCACACATATTATTCCCTCATTTAATGTATATTTTCACCAAAGAGTGAAGTTTTCAAAAAGTCCGAAAATTGGCTGAAAACGACTTAATATCAAGGACTCATCCGGCGAATCACTCTGGAACTGAAATCGGAATGCTCACTGACATTTTCCCCTCTCCGAAAGTCTGAAAAATGATGGAAAAATGACTAAGTCCAAAAAAAATTTTTTTAAACTTTTTTCAATTTTACCCCCGTGGGATATATATTCTACCCACACACATTTGGAACTCTCCTGGGGTACCCTCACACATATTATTCCCTCATTTAATGGATATTTTCACCAAAAAGGGAAGTTTTCAAAAAGTCAGAAAATTGGCTGAAAACGACTTAATATCAAGGACTCATCGGGCGAATCGATCTAGAACTGAAATCGGAATGCTCACTGACATTTTCCCCTCTCCGAAAGTCTGAAAAATTATGGAAAAATGACTAAGTCCAAAAAACATTTTTTTTAACTTTTTTCAATTTTACCCCCGTGGGATATATATTCTACCCACACACATTTGGAACTTTCCTGGGGTACCCTCGCACATATTATTCCCTCATTTAATGGATATTTTCACCAAAAAGTGAAGTTTTCAAAATGTCAGAAAATTGGCTGAAAACGACTTAATATCAAGGACTCATCGGGCGAATCGCTCTGGAACTGAAATCGGAATGCTCACTGACATTTTTCCCTCTCCGAAAGTCTGAAAAATGATGGAAAAATGACTAAGTCCAAAAAAATTTTTTTTAAACTTTTTTCAATTTTACCCCCATGGGATATATATTCTACCCACACACATTTGGAACTTTCCTTCGGTACCCTCACACATATTATTCCCTCATTTAATGGATATTTTCACCAAAAAGGGAAGTTTTCAAAAAGTCAGAAAATTGGCTGAAAATGACTTAATATCAAGGACTCATCGGGCGAATCGATCTAGAACTGAAATCGGAATGCTCACTGACATTTTCCCCTCTCCGAAAGTCTGAAAAATGATGGAAAAATGACTAAGTCGAAAAAACATTTTTTTCAACTTTTTTCAATTTTACCCGCGTGGGATATATATTCTACCCACACACATTTGGAACTCTCCTGGGGTACCCTCACACATATTATTCCCTCATTTAATGTATATTTTCACCAAAGAGTGAAGTTTTCAAAAAGTCCGAAAATTGGCTGAAAACGACTTAATATCAAGGACTCATCCGGCGAATCACTCTGGAACTGAAATCGGAATGCTCACTGACATTTTCCCCTCTCCGAAAGTCTGAAAAATGATGGAAAAATGACTAAGTCCAAAAAAAATTTTTTTAAACTTTTTTCAATTTTACCCCCGTGGGATATATATTCTACCCACACACATTTGGAACTCTCCTGGGGTACCCTCACACATATTATTCCCTCATTTAATGTATATTTTCACCAAAGAGTGAAGTTTTCAAAAAGTCCGAAAATTGGCTGAAAACGACTTAATATCAAGGACTCATCCGGCGAATCACTCTGGAACTGAAATCGGAATGCTCACTGACATTTTCCCCTCTCCGAAAGTCTGAAAAATGATGGAAAAATGACTATGTCCAAAAAAAATTTTTTTAAACTTTTTTCAATTTTACCCCCGTGGGATATATATTCTACCCACACACATTTGGAACTCTCCTGGGGTACCCTCACACATATTATTCCCTCATTTAATGGATATTTTCACCAAAAAGTGAAGTTATCAAAAAGTCAGAAAATTGGCTGAAAGCGACTTAATATCAAAGACTCATCAGGCGAATCGCTCTGGAACTGAAATCGGAATGCTCACTACCATTTTCCCCCCTTCGAAAGTCTGAAAAATGATGGAAAAATGACTAAGTCCAAAAAAAAATTTAAAAAACTTTTTTCAATTTTACCCCCGTGGGATATATATTCTACCCACACACATTTGGAACTGTCCTGGGGTACCCTCACACATATTATTCCCTCATTTAATGGATATTTTCACCAAAAAGGGAAGTTTTCAAAAAGTCAGAAAATTGGCTGAAAACGACTTAATATCAAGGACTCATCGGGCGAATCGATCTAGAACTGAAATCGGAATGCTCACTGACATTTTCCCCTCTCCGAAAGTCTGAAAAATTATGGAAAAATGACTAAGTCCAAAAAACATTTTTTTCAACTTTTTTCAATTTTACCCGCGTGGGATATATATTCTACCCACACACATTTGGAACTCTCCTGGGGTACCCTCACACATATTATTCCCTCATTTAATCGATATTTTCACCAAAAAGTGAAGTTTTCAAAAAGTTAAAATTGGCTGAAAACGACTTAATATCAAGGACTCATCGGGCGAATCGCTCTGGAACTGAAATCGGAATGCTCATTGACATTTTTCCCTCTCCGAAAGTCTGAAAAATGATGGAAAAATGACTAAGTCCAAAAAATTTTTTTTCAACTTTTTTCAATTTTACCCCTGTGGGATATACATTCTACCCACACACATTTGGAACTCCCCTGGGGTACCCTCACACATATTATTCCCTCATTTAATGTATATTTTCACCAAAGAGTGAAGTTTTCAAAAAGTCCGAAAATTGGCTGAAAACGACTTAATATCAAGGACTCATCCGGCGAATCACTCTGGAACTGAAATCGGAATGCTCACTGTCATTTTCCCCTCTCCGAAAGTCTGAAAAATGATGGAAAAATGACTAAGTCCAAAAAAAAATTTAAAAAACTTTTTTCAATTTTACCCCCATGGGATATATATTCTACCCACACACATTTGGAACTGTCCTGGGGTACCCTCACACATATTATTCCCTCATTTAATGGATATTTTCACCAAAAAGGGAAGTTTTCAAAAATTCAGAAAATTGGCTGAAAACGACTTAATATCAAGGACTCATCGGGCGAATCGATCTAGAACTGAAATCGGAATGCTCACTGACATTTTCCCCTCTCCGAAAGTCTGAAAAATTATGGAAAAATGACTAAGTCCAAAAAACATTTTTTTTAACTTTTTTCAATTTTACCCCCGTGGGATATATATTCTACCCACACACATTTGGAACTTTCCTGGGGTACCCTCGCACATATTATTCCCTCATTTAATGGATATTTTCACCAAAAAGTGAAGTTTTCAAAATGTCAGAAAATTGGCTGAAAACGACTTAATATCAAGGACTCATCGGGCGAATCGCTCTGGAACTGAAATCGGAATGCTCACTGACATTTTTCCCTCTCCGAAAGTCTGAAAAATGATGGAAAAATGACTAAGTCCAAAAAAATTTTTTTTAAACTTTTTTCAATTTTACCCCCATGGGATATATATTCTACCCACACACATTTGGAACTTTCCTTCGGTACCCTCACACATATTATTCCCTCATTTAATGGATATTTTCACCAAAAAGGGAAGTTTTCAAAAAGTCAGAAAATTGGCTGAAAATGACTTAATATCAAGGACTCATCGGGCGAATCGATCTAGAACTGAAATCGGAATGCTCACTGACATTTTCCCCTCTCCGAAAGTCTGAAAAATGATGGAAAAATGACTAAGTCGAAAAAACATTTTTTTCAACTTTTTTCAATTTTACCCGCGTGGGATATATATTCTACCCACACACATTTGGAACTCTCCTGGGGTACCCTCACACATATTATTCCCTCATTTAATGTATATTTTCACCAAAGAGTGAAGTTTTCAAAAAGTCCGAAAATTGGCTGAAAACGACTTAATATCAAGGACTCATCCGGCGAATCACTCTGGAACTGAAATCGGAATGCTCACTGACATTTTCCCCTCTCCGAAAGTCTGAAAAATGATGGAAAAATGACTAAGTCCAAAAAAAATTTTTTTAAACTTTTTTCAATTTTACCCCCGTGGGATATATATTCTACCCACACACATTTGGAACTCTCCTGGGGTACCCTCACACATATTATTCCCTCATTTAATGTATATTTTCACCAAAGAGTGAAGTTTTCAAAAAGTCCGAAAATTGGCTGAAAACGACTTAATATCAAGGACTCATCCGGCGAATCACTCTGGAACTGAAATCGGAATGCTCACTGACATTTTCCCCTCTCCGAAAGTCTGAAAAATGATGGAAAAATGACTATGTCCAAAAAAAATTTTTTTAAACTTTTTTCAATTTTACCCCCGTGGGATATATATTCTACCCACACACATTTGGAACTCTCCTGGGGTACCCTCACACATATTATTCCCTCATTTAATGGATATTTTCACCAAAAAGTGAAGTTATCAAAAAGTCAGAAAATTGGCTGAAAGCGACTTAATATCAAAGACTCATCAGGCGAATCGCTCTGGAACTGAAATCGGAATGCTCACTACCATTTTCCCCCCTTCGAAAGTCTGAAAAATGATGGAAAAATGACTAAGTCCAAAAAAAAATTTAAAAAACTTTTTTCAATTTTACCCCCGTGGGATATATATTCTACCCACACACATTTGGAACTGTCCTGGGGTACCCTCACACATATTATTCCCTCATTTAATGGATATTTTCACCAAAAAGGGAAGTTTTCAAAAAGTCAGAAAATTGGCTGAAAACGACTTAATATCAAGGACTCATCGGGCGAATCGATCTAGAACTGAAATCGGAATGCTCACTGACATTTTCCCCTCTCCGAAAGTCTGAAAAATTATGGAAAAATGACTAAGTCCAAAAAACATTTTTTTCAACTTTTTTCAATTTTACCCGCGTGGGATATATATTCTACCCACACACATTTGGAACTCTCCTGGGGTACCCTCACACATATTATTCCCTCATTTAATCGATATTTTCACCAAAAAGTGAAGTTTTCAAAAAGTTAAAATTGGCTGAAAACGACTTAATATCAAGGACTCATCGGGCGAATCGCTCTGGAACTGAAATCGGAATGCTCATTGACATTTTTCCCTCTCCGAAAGTCTGAAAAATGATGGAAAAATGACTAAGTCCAAAAAATTTTTTTTCAACTTTTTTCAATTTTACCCCTGTGGGATATACATTCTACCCACACACATTTGGAACTCCCCTGGGGTACCCTCACACATATTATTCCCTCATTTAATGTATATTTTCACCAAAGAGTGAAGTTTTCAAAAAGTCCGAAAATTGGCTGAAAACGACTTAATATCAAGGACTCATCCGGCGAATCACTCTGGAACTGAAATCGGAATGCTCACTGTCATTTTCCCCTCTCCGAAAGTCTGAAAAATGATGGAAAAATGACTAAGTCCAAAAAAAAATTTAAAAAACTTTTTTCAATTTTACCCCCATGGGATATATATTCTACCCACACACATTTGGAACTGTCCTGGGGTACCCTCACACATATTATTCCCTCATTTAATGGATATTTTCACCAAAAAGGGAAGTTTTCAAAAATTCAGAAAATTGGCTGAAAACGACTTAATATCAAGGACTCATCGGGCGAATCGATCTAGAACTGAAATCGGAATGCTCACTGACATTTTCCCCTCTCCGAAAGTCTGAAAAATTATGGAAAAATGACTAAGTCCAAAAAACATTTTTTTTAACTTTTTTCAATTTTACCCCCGTGGGATATATATTCTACCCACACACATTTGGAACTTTCCTGGGGTACCCTCGCACATATTATTCCCTCATTTAATGGATATTTTCACCAAAAAGTGAAGTTTTCAAAATGTCAGAAAATTGGCTGAAAACGACTTAATATCAAGGACTCATCGGGCGAATCGCTCTGGAACTGAAATCGGAATGCTCACTGACATTTTTCCCTCTCCGAAAGTCTGAAAAATGATGGAAAAATGACTAAGTCCAAAAAATTTTTTTTTAAACTTTTTTCAATTTTACCCCCATGGGATATATATTCTACCCACACACATTTGGAACTTTCCTGGGGTACCCTCACACATATTATTCCCTCATTTAATGGATATTTTCACCAAAAAGGGAAGTTTTCAAAAAGTCAGAAAATTGGCTGAAAATGACTTAATATCAAGGACTCATCGGGCGAATCGATCTAGAACTGAAATCGGAATGCTCACTGACATTTTCCCCTCTCCGAAAGTCTGAAAAATGATGGAAAAATGACTAAGTCCAAAAAACATTTTTTTCAACTTTTTTCAATTTTACCCGCGTGGGATATATATTCTACCCACACACATTTGGAACTCTCCTGGGGTACCCTCACACATATTATTCCCTCATTTAATGTATATTTTCACCAAAGAGTGAAGTTTTCAAAAAGTCCGAAAATTGGCTGAAAACGACTTAATATCAAGGACTCATCCGGCGAATCACTCTGGAACTGAAATCGGAATGCTCACTGACATTTTCCCCTCTCCGAAACTCTGAAAAATGATGGAAAAATGACTAAGTCCAAAAAAAATTTTTTTAAACTTTTTTCAATTTTACCCCCGTGGGATATATATTCTACCCACACACATTTGGAACTCTCCTGGGGTACCCTCACACATATTATTCCCTCATTTAATGTATATTTTCACCAAAGAGTGAAGTTTTCAAAAAGTCCGAAAATTGGCTGAAAACGACTTAATATCAAGGACTCATCCGGCGAATCACTCTGGAACTGAAATCGGAATGCTCACTGACATTTTCCCCTCTCCGAAAGTCTGAAAAATGATGGAAAAATGACTATGTCCAAAAAAAATTTTTTTAAACTTTTTTCAATTTTACCCCCGTGGGATATATATTCTACCCACACACATTTGGAACTCTCCTGGGGTACCCTCACACATATTATTCCCTCATTTAATGGATATTTTCACCAAAAAGTGAAGTTATCAAAAAGTCAGAAAATTGGCTGAAAGCGACTTAATATCAAGGACTCATCGGGCGAATCGCTCTGGAACTGAAATCGGAATGCTCACTACCATTTTCCCCCCTTCGAAAGTCTGAAAAATGATGGAAAAATGACTAAGTCCAAAAAAAAATTTAAAAAACTTTTTTCAATTTTACCCCCGTGGGATATATATTCTACCCACACACATTTGGAACTGTCCTGGGGTACCCTCACACATATTATTCCCTCATTTAATGGATATTTTCACCAAAAAGGGAAGTTTTCAAAAAGTCAGAAAATTGGCTGAAAACGACTTAATATCAAGGACTCATCGGGCGAATCGATCTAGAACTGAAATCGGAATGCTCACTGACATTTTCCCCTCTCCGAAAGTCTGAAAAATTATGGAAAAATGACTAAGTCCAAAAAACATTTTTTTCAACTTTTTTCAATTTTACCCGCGTGGGATATATATTCTACCCACACACATTTGGAACTCTCCTGGGGTACCCTCACACATATTATTCCCTCATTTAATCGATATTTTCACCAAAAAGTGAAGTTTTCAAAAAGTTAAAATTGGCTGAAAACGACTTAATATCAAGGACTCATCGGGCGAATCGCTCTGGAACTGAAATCGGAATGCTCATTGACATTTTTCCCTCTCCGAAAGTCTGAAAAATGATGGAAAAATGACTAAGTCCAAAAAATTTTTTTTCAACTTTTTTCAATTTTACCCCTGTGGGATATACATTCTACCCACACACATTTGGAACTCCCCTGGGGTACCCTCACACATATTATTCCCTCATTTAATGTATATTTTCACCAAAGAGTGAAGTTTTCAAAAAGTCCGAAAATTGGCTGAAAACGACTTAATATCAAGGACTCATCCGGCGAATCACTCTGGAACTGAAATCGGAATGCTCACTGTCATTTTCCCCTCTCCGAAAGTCTGAAAAATGATGGAAAAATGACTAAGTCCAAAAAAAATTTTTTTAAACTTTTTTCAATTTTACCCCCGTGGGATATATATTCTACCCACACACATTTGGATCTCTCCTGGGGTACCCTCACACATATTATTCCCTAATTTAATGGATATTTTCACCAAAAAGTGAAGTTTTCAAAAAGTCAGAAAATTGGCTGAAAGCGACTTAATATCAAGGACTCATCGGGCGAATCGCTCTGGAACTGAAATCGGAATGCTCACTACCATTTTCCCCCCTTCGAAAGTCTGAAAAATGATGGAAAAATGACTAAGTCCAAAAAAAAATTTAAAAAACTTTTTTCAATTTTACCCCCGTGGGATATATATTCTACCCACACACATTTGGAACTGTCCTGGGGTACCCTCACACATATTATTCCCTCATTTAATGGATATTTTCACCAAAAAGGGAAGTTTTCAAAAAGTCAGAAAATTGGCTGAAAACGACTTAATATCAAGGACTCATCGGGCGAATCGATCTAGAACTGAAATCGGAATGCTCACTGACATTTTCCCCTCTCCGAAAGTCTGAAAAATTATGGAAAAATGACTAAGTCCAAAAAACATTTTTTTTTAACTTTTTTCAATTTTACCCCCGTGGGATATATATTCTACCCACACACATTTGGAACTTTCCTGGGGTACCCTCGCACATATTATTCCCTCATTTAATGGATATTTTCACCAAAAAGTGAAGTTTTCAAAATGTCAGAAAATTGGCTGAAAACGACTTAATATCAAGGACTCATCGGGCGAATCGCTCTGGAACTGAAATCGGAATGCTCACTGACATTTTTCCCTCTCCGAAAGTCTGAAAAATGATGGAAAAATGACTAAGTCCAAAAAAATTTTTTTTAAACTTTTTTCAATTTTACCCCCATGGGATATATATTCTACCCACACACATTTGGAACTTTCCTGGGGTACCCTCACACATATTATTCCCTCATTTAATGGATATTTTCACCAAAAAGGGAAGTTTTCAAAAAGTCAGAAAATTGGCTGAAAATGACTTAATATCAAGGACTCATCGGGCGAATCGATCTAGAACTGAAATCGGAATGCTCACTGACATTTTCCCCTCTCCGAAAGTCTGAAAAATGATGGAAAAATGACTAAGTCCAAAAAACATTTTTTTCAACTTTTTTCAATTTTACCCGCGTGGGATATATATTCTACCCACACACATTTGGAACTCTCCTGGGGTACCCTCACACATATTATTCCCTCATTTAATGTATATTTTCACCAAAGAGTGAAGTTTTCAAAAAGTCCGAAAATTGGCTGAAAACGACTTAATATCAAGGACTCATCCGGCGAATCACTCTGGAACTGAAATCGGAATGCTCACTGACATTTTCCCCTCTCCGAAAGTCTGAAAAATGATGGAAAAATGACTAAGTCCAAAAAAAATTTTTTTAAACTTTTTTCAATTTTACCCCCGTGGGATATATATTCTACCCACACACATTTGGAACTCTCCTGGGGTACCCTCACACATATTATTCCCTCATTTAATGTATATTTTCACCAAAGAGTGAAGTTTTCAAAAAGTCCGAAAATTGGCTGAAAACGACTTAATATCAAGGACTCATCCGGCGAATCACTCTGGAACTGAAATCGGAATGCTCACTGACATTTTCCCCTCTCCGAAAGTCTGAAAAATGATGGAAAAATGACTATGTCCAAAAAAAATTTTTTTAAACTTTTTTCAATTTTACCCCCGTGGGATATATATTCTACCCACAAACATTTGGAACTCTCCTGGGGTACCCTCACACATATTATTCCCTCATTTAATGGATATTTTCACCAAAAAGTGAAGTTTTCAAAAAGTCAGAAAATTGGCTGAAAACGACTTAATATCAAGGACTCATCGGGCGAATCGATCTAGAACTGAAATCGGAATGCTCACTGACATTTTCCCCTCTCCGAAAGTCTGAAAAATTATGGAAAAATGACTAAGTCCAAAAAACATTTTTTTCAACTTTTTTCAATTTTACCCGCGTGGGATATATATTCTACCCACACACATTTGGAACTCTCCTGGGGTACCCTCACACATATTATTCCCTCATTTAATCGATATTTTCACCAAAAAGTGAAGTTTTCAAAAAGTTAAAATTGGCTGAAAACGACTTAATATCAAGGACTCATCGGGCGAATCGCTCTGGAACTGAAATCGGAATGCTCATTGACATTTTTCCCTCTCCGAAAGTCTGAAAAATGATGGAAAAATGACTAAGTCCAAAAAATTTTTTTTCAACTTTTTTCAATTTTACCCCTGTGGGATATACATTCTACCCACACACATTTGGAACTCCCCTGGGGTACCCTCACACATATTATTCCCTCATTTAATGTATATTTTCACCAAAGAGTGAAGTTTTCAAAAAGTCCGAAAATTGGCTGAAAACGACTTAATATCAAGGACTCATCCGGCGAATCACTCTGGAACTGAAATCGGAATGCTCACTGTCATTTTCCCCTCTCCGAAAGTCTGAAAAATGATGGAAAAATGACTAAGTCCAAAAAAAATTTTTTTAAACTTTTTTCAATTTTACCCCCGTGGGATATATATTCTACCCACACACATTTGGATCTCTCCTGGGGTACCCTCACACACATTATTCCCTAATTTAATGGATATTTTCACCAAAAAGTGAAGTTTTCAAAAAGTCAGAAAATTGGCTAAAAGCGACTTAATATCAAGGACTCATCGGGCGAATCGCTCTGGAACTGAAATCGGAATGCTCACTACCATTTCCCCCCCTTCGAAAGTCTGAAAAATGATGGAAAAATGACTAAGTCCAAAAAAAAATTTTAAAAACTTTTTTCAATTTTACCCCCGTGGGATATATATTCTACCCACACACATTTGGAACTTTCCTGGGGTACCCTTGCACATATTATTCCCTCATTTAATGGATATTTTCACCAAAAAGTGAAGTTTTCAAAATGTCAGAAAATTGGCTGAAAATGACTTAATATCAAGGACTCATCGGGCGAATCACTCTGGAACTGAAATCGGAATACTCACTGACATTTTCCCCTCTCCGAAAGTCTGAAAAATGATGGAAAAATGACTAAGTCCAAAAAACATTTTTTTCAAATTTTTGCAATTTTACCCCCGTGGGATATTTATTCCACCCACACACATTTGGAACTCTCCTGGGGTACCCTCACACATATTATTCCCTCATTTAATGTATATTTTCACCAAAGAGTGAAGTTTTCAAAAAGTCCGAAAATTGGCTGAAAACGACTTAATATCAAGGACTCATCCGGCGAATCACTCTGGAACTGAAATCGGAATGCTCACTGACATTTTCCCCTCTCCGAAAGTCTGAAAAATGATGGAAAAATGACTAAGTCAAAAAAAAAAAATTTAAAAAACTTTTTTCAATTTTACCCCCGTGGGATATATATTCTACCCACACACATTTGGAACTTTCCTGGGGTACCCTCGCACATATTATTCCCTCATTTAATGGATATTTTCACCAAAAAGTGAAGTTTTCAAAATGTCAGAAAATTGGCTGAAAACGACTTAATATCAAGGACTCATCGGGCGAATCGCTCTGGAACTGAAATCGGAATGCTCACTGACATTTTTCCCTCTCCGAAAGTCTGAAAAATGATGGAAAAATGACTAAGTCCAAAAAAATTTTTTTTAAACTTTTTTCAATTTTACCCCCATGGGATATATATTCTACCCACACACATTTGGAATTTTCCTGGGGTACCCTCACACATATTATTCCCTCATTTAATGGATATTTTCACCAAAAAGGGAAGTTTTCAAAAAGTCAGAAAATTGGCTGAAAATGACTTAATATCAAGGACTCATCGGGCGAATCGATCTAGAACTGAAATCGGAATGCTCACTGACATTTTCCCCTCTCCGAAAGTCTGAAAAATGATGGAAAAATGACTAAGTCGAAAAAACATTTTTTTCAACTTTTTTCAATTTTTCCCGCGTGGGATATATATTCTACCCACACACATTTGGAACTCTCCTGGGGTACCCTCACACATATTATTCCCTCATTTAATGTATATTTTCACCAAAGAGTGAAGTTTTCAAAAAGTCCGAAAATTGGCTGAAAACGACTTAATATCAAGGACTCATCCGGCGAATCACTCTGGAACTGAAATCGGAATGCTCACTGACATTTTCCCCTCTCCGAAAGTCTGAAAAATGATGGAAAAATGACTAAGTCAAAAAAAAAAAATTTAAAAAACTTTTTTCAATTTTACCCCCGTGGGATATATATTCTACCCACACACATTTGGAACTGTCCTGGGGTACCCTCACACATATTATTCCCTCATTTAATGGATATTTTCACCAAAAAGGGAAGTTTTCAAAAAGTCAGAAAATTGGCTGAAAACGACTTAATATCAAGGACTCATCGGGCGAATCGATCTAGAACTGAAATCGGAATGCTCACTGACATTTTCCCCTCTCCGAAAGTCTGAAAAATTATGGAAAAATGACTAAGTCCAAAAAACATTTTTTTTAACTTTTTTCAATTTTACCCCCGTGGGATATATATTCTACCCACACACATTTGGAACTTTCCTGGGGTACCCTCGCACATATTATTCCCTCATTTAATGGATATTTTCACCAAAAAGTGAAGTTTTCAAAATGTCAGAAAATTGGCTGAAAACGACTTAATATCAAGGACTCATCGGGCGAATCGCTCTGGAACTGAAATCGGAATGCTCACTGACATTTTTCCCTCTCCGAAAGTCTGAAAAATGATGGAAAAATGACTAAGTCCAAAAAAATTTTTTTTAAACTTTTTTCAATTTTACCCCCATGGGATATATATTCTACCCACACACATTTGGAACTTTCCTGGGGTACCCTCACACATATTATTCCCTCATTTAATGGATATTTTCACCAAAAAGGGAAGTTTTCAAAAAGTCAGAAAATTGGCTGAAAATGACTTAATATCAAGGACTCATCGGGCGAATCGATCTAGAACTGAAATCGGAATGCTCACTGACATTTTCCCCTCTCCGAAAGTCTGAAAAATGATGGAAAAATGACTAAGTCGAAAAAACATTTTTTTCAACTTTTTTCAATTTTACCCGCGTGGGATATATATTCTACCCACACACATTTGGAACTCTCCTGGGGTACCCTCACACATATTATTCCCTCATTTAATGTATATTTTCACCAAAGAGTGAAGTTTTCAAAAAGTCCGAAAATTGGCTGAAAACGACTTAATATCAAGGACTCATCCGGCGAATCACTCTGGAACTGAAATCGGAATGCTCACTGACATTTTCTCCTCTCCGAAAGTCTGAAAAATGATGGAAAAATGACTAAGTCCAAAAAAAATTTTTTTAAACTTTTTTCAATTTTACCCCCGTGGGATATATATTCTACCCACACACATTTGGAACTCTCCTGGGGTACCCTCACACATATTATTCCCTCATTTAATGTATATTTTCACCAAAGAGTGAAGTTTTCAAAAAGTCCGAAAATTGGCTGAAAACGACTTAATATCAAGGACTCATCCGGCGAATCACTCTGGAACTGAAATCGGAATGCTCACTGACATTTTCCCCTCTCCGAAAGTCTGAAAAATGATGGAAAAATGACTATGTCCAAAAAAAATTTTTTTAAACTTTTTTCAATTTTACCCCCGTGGGATATATATTCTACCCACACACATTTGGAACTCTCCTGGGGTACCCTCACACATATTATTCCCTCATTTAATGTATATTTTCACCAAAGAGTGAAGTTTTCAAAAAGTCCGAAAATTGGCTGAAAACGACTTAATATCAAGGACTCATCCGGCGAATCACTCTGGAACTGAAATCGGAATGCTCACTGACATTTTCCCCTCTCCGAAAGTCTGAAAAATGATGGAAAAATGACTATGTCCAAAAAAAATTTTTTTAAACTTTTTTCAATTTTACCCCCGTGGGATATATATTCTACCCACACACATTTGGAACTCTCCTGGGGTACCCTCACACATATTATTCCCTCATTTAATGGATATTTTCACCAAAAAGTGAAGTTATCAAAAAGTCAGAAAATTGGCTGAAAGCGACTTAATATCAAGGACTCATCGGGCGAATCGCTCTGGAACTGAAATCGGAATGCTCACTACCATTTTCCCCCCTTCGAAAGTCTGAAAAATGATGGAAAAATGACTAAGTCCAAAAAAAAATTTAAAAAACTTTTTTCAATTTTACCCCCGTGGGATATATATTCTACCCACACACATTTGGAACTCTCCTGGGGTACCCTCACACATATTATTCCCTCATTTAATGGATATTTTCACCAAAAAGGGAAGTTTTCAAAAAGTCAGAAAATTGGCTGAAAACGACTTAATATCAAGGACTCATCGGGCGAATCGATCTAGAACTGAAATCGGAATGCTCACTGACATTTTCCCCTCTCCGAAAGTCTGAAAAATTATGGAAAAATGACTAAGTCCAAAAAACATTTTTTTTAACTTTTTTCAATTTTACCCCCGTGGGATATATATTCTACCCACACACATTTGGAACTTTCCTGGGGTACCCTCGCACATATTATTCCCTCATTTAATGGATATTTTCACCAAAAAGTGAAGTTTTCAAAATGTCAGAAAATTGGCTGAAAACGACTTAATATCAAGGACTCATCGGGCGAATCGCTCTGGAACTGAAATCGGAATGCTCACTGACATTTTTCCCTCTCCGAAAGTCTGAAAAATGATGGAAAAATGACTAAGTCCAAAAAAATTTTTTTTAAACTTTTTTCAATTTTACCCCCATGGGATATATATTCTACCCACACACATTTGGAACTTTCCTGGGGTACCCTCACACATATTATTCCCTCATTTAATGGATATTTTCACCAAAAAGGGAAGTTTTCAAAAAGTCAGAAAATTGGCTGAAAATGACTTAATATCAAGGACTCATCGGGCGAATCGATCTAGAACTGAAATCGGAATGCTCACTGACATTTTCCCCTCTCCGAAAGTCTGAAAAATGATGGAAAAATGACTAAGTCGAAAAAACATTTTTTTCAACTTTTTTCAATTTTACCCGCGTGGGATATATATTCTACCCACACACATTTGGAACTCTCCTGGGGTACCCTCACACATATTATTCCCTCATTTAATGTATATTTTCACCAAAGAGTGAAGTTTTCAAAAAGTCCGAAAATTGGCTGAAAACGACTTAATATCAAGGACTCATCCGGCGAATCACTCTGGAACTGAAATCGGAATGCTCACTGACATTTTCCCCTCTCCGAAAGTCTGAAAAATGATGGAAAAATGACTAAGTCAAAAAAAAAAAATTTAAAAAACTTTTTTCAATTTTACCCCCGTGGGATATATATTCTACCCACACACATTTGGAACTGTCCTGGGGTACCCTCACACATATTATTCCCTCATTTAATGGATATTTTCACCAAAAAGGGAAGTTTTCAAAAAGTCAGAAAATTGGCTGAAAACGACTTAATATCAAGGACTCATCGGGCGAATCGATCTAGAACTGAAATCGGAATGCTCACTGACATTTTCCCCTCTCCGAAAGTCTGAAAAATTATGGAAAAATGACTAAGTCCAAAAAACATTTTTTTTAACTTTTTTCAATTTTACCCCCGTGGGATATATATTCTACCCACACACATTTGGAACTTTCCTGGGGTACCCTCGCACATATTATTCCCTCATTTAATGGATATTTTCACCAAAAAGTGAAGTTTTCAAAATGTCAGAAAATTGGCTGAAAACGACTTAATATCAAGGACTCATCGGGCGAATCGCTCTGGAACTGAAATCGGAATGCTCACTGACATTTTTCCCTCTCCGAAAGTCTGAAAAATGATGGAAAAATGACTAAGTCCAAAAAAATTTTTTTTAAACTTTTTTCAATTTTACCCCCATGGGATATATATTCTACCCACACACATTTGGAACTTTCCTGGGGTACCCTCACACATATTATTCCCTCATTTAATGGATATTTTCACCAAAAAGGGAAGTTTTCAAAAAGTCAGAAAATTGGCTGAAAATGACTTAATATCAAGGACTCATCGGGCGAATCGATCTAGAACTGAAATCGGAATGCTCACTGACATTTTCCCCTCTCCGAAAGTCTGAAAAATGATGGAAAAATGACTAAGTCGAAAAAACATTTTTTTCAACTTTTTTCAATTTTACCCGCGTGGGATATATATTCTACCCACACACATTTGGAACTCTCCTGGGGTACCCTCACACATATTATTCCCTCATTTAATGTATATTTTCACCAAAGAGTGAAGTTTTCAAAAAGTCCGAAAATTGGCTGAAAACGACTTAATATCAAGGACTCATCCGGCGAATCACTCTGGAACTGAAATCGGAATGCTCACTGACATTTTCTCCTCTCCGAAAGTCTGAAAAATGATGGAAAAATGACTAAGTCCAAAAAAAATTTTTTTAAACTTTTTTCAATTTTACCCCCGTGGGATATATATTCTACCCACACACATTTGGAACTCTCCTGGGGTACCCTCACACATATTATTCCCTCATTTAATGTATATTTTCACCAAAGAGTGAAGTTTTCAAAAAGTCCGAAAATTGGCTGAAAACGACTTAATATCAAGGACTCATCCGGCGAATCACTCTGGAACTGAAATCGGAATGCTCACTGACATTTTCCCCTCTCCGAAAGTCTGAAAAATGATGGAAAAATGACTATGTCCAAAAAAAATTTTTTTAAACTTTTTTCAATTTTACCCCCGTGGGATATATATTCTACCCACACACATTTGGAACTCTCCTGGGGTACCCTCACACATATTATTCCCTCATTTAATGGATATTTTCACCAAAAAGTGAAGTTATCAAAAAGTCAGAAAATTGGCTGAAAGCGACTTAATATCAAGGACTCATCGGGCGAATCGCTCTGGAACTGAAATCGGAATGCTCACTACCATTTTCCCCCCTTCGAAAGTCTGAAAAATGATGGAAAAATGACTAAGTCCAAAAAAAAATTTAAAAAACTTTTTTCAATTTTACCCCCGTGGGATATATATTCTACCCACACACATTTGGAACTGTCCTGGGGTACCCTCACACATATTATTCCCTCATTTAATGGATATTTTCACCAAAAAGGAAAGTTTTCAAAAAGTCAGAAAATTGGCTGAAAACGACTTAATATCAAGGACTCATCGGGCGAATCGATCTAGAACTGAAATCGGAATGCTCACTGACATTTTCCCCTCTCCGAAAGTCTGAAAAATTATGGAAAAATGACTAAGTCCAAAAAACATTTTTTTCAACTTTTTTCAATTTTACCCGCGTGGGATATATATTCTACCCACACACATTTGGAACTCTCCTGGGGTACCCTCACACATATTATTCCCTCATTTAATGGATATTTTCACCAAAGAGTGAAGTTTTCAAAAAGTCCGAAAATTGGCTGAAAACGACTTAATATCAAGGACTCATCCGGCGAATCACTCTGGAACTGAAATCGGAATGCTCACTGACATTTTTCCCTCTCCGAAAGTCTGAAAAATGATGGAAAAATGACTAAGTCCAAAAAATTTTTTTTCAACTTTTTTCAATTTTACCCCTGTGGGATATACATTCTACCCACACACATTTGGAACTCCCCTGGGGTACCCTCACACATATTATTCCCTCATTTAATGTATATTTTCACCAAAGAGTGAAGTTTTCAAAAAGTCCGAAAATTGGCTGAAAACGACTTAATATCAAGGACTCATCCGGCGATTCACTCTGGAACTGAAATCGGAATGCTCACTGTCATTTTCCCCTCTCCGAAAGTCTGAAAAATGATGGAAAAATGACTAAGTCCAAAAAAAAATTTAAAAAACTTTTTTCAATTTTACCCCCGTGGGATATATATTCTACCCACACACATTTGGAACTGTCCTGGGGTACCCTCACACATATTATTCCCTCATTTAATGGATATTTTCACCAAAAAGGGAAGTTTTCAAAAAGTTAGAAAATTGGCTGAAAACGACTTAATATCAAGGACTCATCGGGCGAATCGATCTAGAACTGAAATCGGAATGCTCACTGACATTTTCCCCTCTCCGAAAGTCTGAAAAATTATGGAAAAATGACTAAGTCCAAAAAACATTTTTTTTAACTTTTTTCAATTTTACCCCCGTGGGATATATATTCTACCCACACACATTTGGAACTTTCCTGGGGTACCCTCGCACATATTATTCCCTCATTTAATGGATATTTTCACCAAAAAGTGAAGTTTTCAAAATGTCAGAAAATTGGCTGAAAACGACTTAATATCAAGGACTCATCGGGCGAATCGCTCTGGAACTGAAATCGGAATGCTCACTGACATTTTTCCCTCTCCGAAAGTCTGAAAAATGATGGAAAAATGACTAAGTCCAAAAAAATTTTTTTTAAACTTTTTTCAATTTTACCCCCATGGGATATATATTCTACCCACACACATTTGGAACTTTCCTGGGGTACCCTCACACATATTATTCCCTCATTTAATGGATATTTTCACCAAAAAGGGAAGTTTTCAAAAAGTCAGAAAATTGGCTGAAAATGACTTAATATCAAGGACTCATCGGGCGAATCGATCTAGAACTGAAATCGGAATGCTCACTGACATTTTCCCCTGTCCGAAAGTCTGAAAAATGATGGAAAAATGACTAAGTCCAAAAAACATTTTTTTCAACTTTTTTCAATTTTACCCGCGTGGGATATATATTCTACCCACACACATTTGGAACCCTCCTGGGGTACCCTCACACATATTATTCCCTCATTTAATGTATATTTTCACCAAAGAGTGAAGTTTTCAAAAAGTCCGAAAATTGGCTGAAAACGACTTAATATCAAGGACTCATCCGGCGAATCACTCTGGAACTGAAATCGGAATGCTCACTGACATTTTCCCCTCTCCGAAAGTCTGAAAAATGATGGAAAAATGACTAAGTCCAAAAAAAATTTTTTTAAACTTTTTTCAATTTTACCCCCGTGGGATATATATTCTACCCACACACATTTGGAACTCTCCTGGGGTACCCTCACACATATTATTAACTCATTTAATGTATATTTTCACCAAAGAGTGAAGTTTTCAAAAAGTCCGAAAATTGGCTGAAAACGACCTAATATCAAGGTCTCATCCGGCGAATCACTCTGGAACTGAAATCGGAATGCTCACTGACATTTCCCCTCTCCGAAAGTCTGAAAAATGATGGAAAAATGACTATGTCCAAAAAAAATTTTTTTAAACTTTTTTCAATTTTACCCCCGTGGGATATATATTCTACCCACACACATTTGGAACTGTCCTGGGGTACCCTCACACATATTATTCCCTCATTTAATGGATATTTTCACCAAAAAGGGAAGTTTTCAAAAAGTCAGAAAATTGGCTGAAAACGACTTAATATCAAGGACTCATCGGGCGAATCGATCTAGAACTGAAATCGGAATGCTCACTGACATTTTCCCCTCTCCGAAAGTCTGAAAAATTATGGAAAAATGACTAAGTCCAAAAAACATTTTTTTCAACTTTTTTCAATTTTACCCGCGTGGGATATATATTCTACCCAGACACATTTGGAACTCTCCTGGGGTACCCTCACACATATTATTCCCTCATTTAAGCGATATTTTCACCAAAAAGTGAAGTTTTCAAAAAGTTAAAATTGGCTGAAAACGACTTAATATCAAGGACTCATCGGGCGAATCGCTCTGGAACTGAAATCGGAATGCTCATTGACATTTTTCCCTCTCCGAAAGTCTGAAAAATGATGGAAAAATGACTAAGTCCAAAAAATTTTTTTTCAACTTTTTTCAATTTTACCCCTGTGGGATATACATTCTACCCACACACATTTGGAACTCCCCTGGGGTACCCTCACACATATTATTCCCTAATTTAATGGATATTTTCACCAAAAAGTGAAGTTTTCAAAAAGTCAGAAAATTGGCTGAAAGCGACTTAATATCAAGGACTCATCGGGCGAATCGCTCTGGAACTGAAATCGGAATGCTCACTACCATTTTCCCCCCTTCGAAAGTCTGAAAAATGATGGAAAAATGACTAAGTCCAAAAAAAAATTTAAAAAACTTTTTTCAATTTTACCCCCGTGGGATATATATTCTACCCACACACATTTGGAACTGTCCTGGGGTACCCTCACACATATTATTCCCTCATTTAATGGATATTTTCACCAAAAAGGGAAGTTTTCAAAAAGTCAGAAAATTGGCTGAAAACGACTTAATATCAAGGACTCATCGGGCGAATCGATCTAGAACTGAAATCGGAATGCTCACTGACATTTTCCCCTCTCCGAAAGTCTGAAAAATTATGGAAAAATGACTAAGTCCAAAAAACATTTTTTTTAACTTTTTTCAATTTTACCCCCGTGGGATATATATTCTACCCACACACATTTGGAACTTTCCTGGGGTACCCTCGCACATATTATTCCCTCATTTAATGGATACTTTCACCAAAAAGTGAAGTTTTCAAAATGTCAGAAAATTGGCTGAAAACGACTAAATATCAAGGACTCATCGGGCGAATCGCTCGGGAACTGAAATCGGAATGCTCACTGACATTTTTCCCTCTCCGAAAGTCTGAAAAATGATGGAAAAATGACTAAGTCCAAAAAAATTTTTTTTAAACTTTTTTCAATTTTACCCCCATGGGATATATATTCTACCCACACACATTTGGAACTTTCCTGGGGTACCCTCACACATATTATTCCCTCATTTAATGGATATTTTCACCAAAAAGGGAAGTTTTCAAAAAGTCAGAAAATTGGCTGAAAATGACTTAATATCAAGGACTCATCGGGCGAATCGATCTAGAACTGAAATCGGAATGCTCACTGACATTTTCCCCTCTCCGAAAGTCTGAAAAATGATGGAAAAATGACTAAGTCCAAAAAACATTTTTTTCAACTTTTTTCAATTTTACCCGCGTGGGATATATATTCTACCCACACACATTTGGAACTCTCCTGGGGTACCCTCACACATATTATTCCCTCATTTAATGTATATTTTCACCAAAGAGTGAAGTTTTCAAAAAGTCCGAAAATTGGCTGAAAACGACTTAATATCAAGGACTCATCCGGCGAATCACTCTGGAACTGAAATCGGAATGCTCACTGACATTTTCCCCTCTCCGAAAGTCTGAAAAATGATGGAAAAATGACTAAGTCCAAAAAAAATTTTTTTAAACTTTTTTCAATTTTACCCCCGTGGGATATATATTCTACCCACACACATTTGGAACTCTCCTGGGGTACCCTCACACATATTATTCCCTCATTTAATGTATATTTTCACCAAAGAGTGAAGTTTTCAAAAAGTCCGAAAATTGGCTGAAAACGACTTAATATCAAGGACTCATCCGGCGAATCACTCTGGAACTGAAATCGGAATGCTCACTGACATTTTCCCCTCTCCGAAAGTCTGAAAAATGATGGAAAAATGACTATGTCCAAAAAAAATTTTTTTAAACTTTTTTCAATTTTACCCCCGTGGGATATATATTCTACCCACACACATTTGGAACTCTCCTGGGGTACCCTCACACATATTATTCCCTCATTTAATGATATTTTCACCAAAAAGTGAAGTTATCAAAAAGTCAGAAAATTGGCTGAAAGCGACTTAATATCAAGGACTCATCGGGCGAATCGCTCTGGAACTGAAATCGGAATGCTCACTACCATTTTCCCCCCTTCGAAAGTCTGAAAAATGATGGAAAAATGACTAAGTCCAAAAAAAAATTTAAAAAACTTTTTTCAATTTTACCCCCGTGGGATATATATTCTACCCACACACATTTGGAACTGTCCTGGGGTACCCTCACACATATTATTCCCTCATTTAATGGATATTTTCACCAAAAAGGGAAGTTTTCAAAAAGTCAGAAAATTGGCTGAAAACGACTTAATATCAAGGACTCATCGGGCGAATCGATCTAGAACTGAAATCGGAATGCTCACTGACATTTTCCCCTCTCCGAAAGTCTGAAAAATTATGGAAAAATGACTAAGTCCAAAAAACATTTTTTTCAACTTTTTTCAATTTTACCCGCGTGGGATATATATTCTACCCACACACATTTGGAACTCTCCTGGGGTACCCTCACACATATTATTCCCTCATTTAATCGATATTTTCACCCAAAAGTGAAGTTTTCAAAAAGTTAAAATTGGCTGAAAACGACTTAATATCAAGGACTCATCGGGCGAATCGCTCTGGAACTGAAATCGGAATGCTCATTGACATTTTTCCCTCTCCGAAAGTCTGAAAAATGATGGAAAAATGACTAAGTCCAAAAAATTTTTTTTCAACTTTTTTCAATTTTACCCCTGTGGGATATACATTCTACCCACACACATTTGGAACTCCCCTGGGGTACCCTCACACATATTATTCCCTCATTTAATGTATATTTTCACCAAAGAGTGAAGTTTTCAAAAAGTCCGAAAATTGGCTGAAAACGACTTAATATCAAGGACTCATCCGGCGAATCTCTCTGGAACTGAAATCGGAATGCTCACTGTCATTTTCCCCTCTCCGAAAGTCTGAAAAATGATGGAAAAATGACTAAGTCCAAAAAAAATTTTTTTAAACTTTTTTCAATTTTACCCCCGTGGGATATATATTCTACCCACACACATTTGGATCTCTCCTGGGGTACCCTCACACACATTATTCCCTAATTTAATGGATATTTTCACCAAAAAGTGAAGTTTTCAAAAAGTCAGAAAATTGGCTAAAAGCGACTTAATATCAAGGACTCATCGGGCGAATCGCTCTGGAACTGAAATCGGAATGCTCACTACCATTTCCCCCCCTTCGAAAGTCTGAAAAATGATGGAAAAATGACTAAGTCCAAAAAAAAATTTTAAAAACTTTTTTCAATTTTACCCCCGTGGGATATATATTCTACCCACACACATTTGGAACTTTCCTGGGGTACCCTTGCACATATTATTCCCTCATTTAATGGATATTTTCACCAAAAAGTGAAGTTTTCAAAATGTCAGAAAATTGGCTGAAAATGACTTAATATCAAGGACTCATCGGGCGAATCACTCTGGAACTGAAATCGGAATACTCACTGACATTTTCCCCTCTCCGAAAGTCTGAAAAATGATGGAAAAATGACTAAGTCCAAAAAACATTTTTTTCAAATTTTTGCAATTTTACCCCCGTGGGATATATATTCCACCCACAAACATTTGGAACTCTCCTGAGGTACCCTCACACATATTATTCCCTCATTTAATGGATATTTTCACCAAAAAGTGAAGTTTTCAAAAAGTCAAAATTGGCTGAAAACGACTTAATATCAAGGACTCATCGGGCGAATCGCTCTGGAACTGAAATCGGAATGCTCACTGACATTTTTCCCTCTCCGAAAGTCTGAAAAATGATGGAAAAATGACTAAGTCCTAAAAAAAATTTTTTAAACTTTTTTCAATTTTACCCCTGTGGGATATACATTCTACCCACACACATTTGGAACTCTCCTGGGGTACCCTCGCACATATTATTCCCTCATTTAATGGATATTTTCACCAAAAAGTGAAGTTTTCAAAAAGTCAGTAAATTGGCTGAAAATGACTTAATATCAAGGACTCATCGGGCGAATCACTCTGGAACTGAAATTGAAATGCTCACTGATATTTTCCCCTCTTCGAAAGTCTGAAAAATGATGGAAAAATTACTAAGTCCAAAAAACATTTTTTTCAACTTTTTTCAATTTTACCCCCGTAGGATATATATTCTACCCACACACATTTGGAACTTTCCTGGGGTACCCTCGCACATATTATTCCCTCATTTAATGGATATTTTCACCAAAAAGTGAAGTTTTCAAAAAGTTAGAAAATTGGCTGAAAACGACTTAATATCAAGGACTCATCGGGCGAATCAATCTGGAACTGAAATCGGAGTGCTCACTGACATTTTCCCCTCTCCGAAAGTCTGAAAAATGATGGAAAAATGACTAAGTCCAAAAAATTTTTTTTAAAACTTTTATCAATTTTACCCCCGTGGGATATATATTCTACCCACACACATTTGGAACTCTCCTGGGGTACCCTCACACATATTATTCCCTCTATATATTCTACCCACACACATTTGGAACTCTCCTGGGGTACCCTCACACATATTATTCCCTCATTTAATGGATATTTTCACCAAAAAGTGAAGTTTTCAAAAAGTCAGAAAATTGGCTGAAAACGACTTAATATCAAGGACTCATCGGGCGAATCACTATGGAACTGAAATCGGAATGCTCACTGACATTTTCACCTCTCCAAAAGTCTGAAAAATGATGGAAAAATGAATAAGTCCAAAAAAAATTTTTTCAACTTTTTTCAATTTTACCCCCATGGGATATATATTCAACCCACACACATTTGGAACTCTACTGGGGTACCCTCACACATATTATTCCCTCATTTAATGGATATTTTCACCAAAAAGTGAAGTTTTCAAAAAGTCAGAAAATTGGCTGAAAGCGACTTAATATCAAGGACTCATCGGGCGAATCGATCTGGAACTGAAATCGGAATGCTCACTGACATTTCCCCCCCTTCGAAAGTCTGAAAAATGATGGAAAAATGACTAAGTCCAAAAAAAATTTTTTTACATATTTTTCAATTTTACCCCTGTGGGATATAAATTCTACCCACACACATTTGGAACTCTCCTGGGGTACCCTCGCACATATTATTCCTTCATTTAATGGATATTTTCACCAAAAAGTGAAGTTTTCAAAAAGTCAGAAAATTGGCTGAAAACGACTTAATATCAAGGACTCATCGGGCGAATTACTCTGGAATTGAATTCGGATGCTCACTGATATTTTCCCCTCTCCGAAAGTCTGAAAAATGATGGAAAAATGACTAAGTCCAAAAAACATTTTTTTCAACTTTTTTCAATTTTACCCCCGTGGGATATATATTCTACCCACACACATTTGGAACTTTCCTGGGGTACCCTCGCACATATTATTCCCTCATTTAATGGATATTTTCACCAAAAAGTGAAGTTTTCAAAAAGTTAAAATTGGCTGAAAACGACTTAATATCAAGGACTCATCGGGCGAATCGTTCTGGAACTGAAATTGGAATGCTCACTGACATTTTTCCCTCTCCGAAAGTCTGAAAAATGATGGAAAAATGACTAAGTCCTAAAAAAGTTTTTTTAAACTTTTTTCAATTTTACCCCTGTGGGATATACATTCTACCCGCACACATTTGGAACTCTCCTGGGGTACCCTCGCACATATTATTCCCTCATTTAATGGATATTTTCACCAAAAAGTGAAGTTTTCAAAAAGTCAGTAAATTGGCTGAAAATGACTTAATATCAAGGACTCATCGGGCAAATCACTCTGGAACTGAAATCGGAATGCTCACTGACATTTTCCCCTCTCCGAAAGTCTGAAAAATGATGGAAAAATGACTAAGTCCAAAAAACATTTTTTTCAACTTTTTTCAATTTTACCCCCGTGGGATATATATTCTACCCACACACATTTGGAACTTTCCTGGGGTACCCTCGCACATATTATTCCCTCATTTAATGGATATTTTCACCAAAAAGGGAAGTTTTCAAAATGTTAGAAAATTGGCTGAAAACGACTTAATATCAAGGACTCATCGGGCGAATCACTATGGAACTGAAATCGGAATGCTCACTGACATTTTCCCCTCTCCGAAAGTCTGAAAAATGATGGAAAAATGAATAAGTCCCAAAAAATTTTTTTCAACTTTTTTCAATTTTACCCCCATGAGATATATATTCAACCCACACACATTTGGAACTCTACTGGGGTACCCTCACACATATTATTCCCTCATTTAATGGATATTTTCACCAAAAAGTGAAGTTTTCAAAAAGTCAGAAAATTGGCTGAATGCGACTTAATAGCAAGGACTCATCGGGCGAATCGATCTGGAACTAAAATCGGAATGCTCACTGACATTTTCTCCTCTCCGAAAGTCTGAAAAATGATGGAAAAATGACTAAGTCCAAAAAATTGTTTTCAACTTTTTTCAATATTACCCCCGTGGGATATATATTCTACCCACACACATTTGGAACTCTCCTGCGGTACCCTCACACATATTGCCTCATTTAATGGATATTTTCACCAAAAAGTGAAGTTTTCAAAAAGTCAGAAAATTGGCTGAAAACGACTTAATATCAAGGACTCATCAGGTGAATCACTCTGGAAATGAAATCGGAATGCTCACTGACATTTTCCCCTCTCCGAAGGTTTGAAAAATGATGGAAAAATGACTAAGTCCTAAAAAAAATTTTTTTCAACTTTTTGCAATTTTACCCCCGTGGGATATATATTCTACCCACACACATTTGAAACTCTCCTGGGGTACCCTCACACATATTATTCCCTCATTTAATGGATATTTTCACCAAAAAGTGAAGTTTTCAAAAAGTCAGAAAATTGGCTGAAAATGACTTATTATCAAGGACTCATCGGGTGAATCGCTCTGGAACTGAAATCGGAATGCTCACTGACATTTTCCCCTCTCCAAAAGTCTGAAAAATGATGGAAAAATGACTAAGTCCAAAAAATTTTTTTTAAAACTTTTTTCAATTTTACCCCCATGGGATATATATTCTACCCACACACATTTGGAACTCTCCTGGGGTACCCTCACACATATTATTCCCTCATTTAATGGATATTTTCACCAAAAAGTGAAATATTCAAAAAGTCAGAAAATTGGCTGAAAATGACTTATTATCAAGGACTCATCCGGCGAATCGCTCTGGAACCGAAATCAGAATGCTCACTGATATTTTCCACTCTCTGAAAGTCTGAAAAATGATGGAAAAATGACTAAGTCAAAAAAAATTTTTTTTAAACTTTTTTAAATTTTACCCCAGTGGGATATATATTCTACCCACACACATTTGGTACTCTCCTGAGGTACCCTCACACATATTATTCCCTCATTTAATGGATATTTTCACCAAAAAATAAAGTTTTCAAAAAGTCCGAAAATTGGCTGAAAACGACTTATTATCAAGGACTCATCGGGCGAATCGCTCTGGAACTGAAATCGGATTGCTCACTGACATTTTCCCCTCTCCGAAAGTCTGAAAAATGATGGAAAAATGACTAAGTCCAAAAAAAATTTTTTCAACTTTTTGCTATATTACCCCCGTGGGATATATATTCTACCCACACACATTTGGAACTCTCCTGGGGTACCCTCACACATATTCCCTCATTTAATGGATATTTTCACCAAAAAGTGAAGTTTTCAAAAAGTCAGAAAATTGGCTGAAAACGACTTAATATCAAGGACTCATCGGGCAAATCACTCTGGAACTGAAATTGGAATGCTCACTGACATTTTCCACTCTCCGAAAGTCTGAAAAATGATGGAAAAATGACTAAGTCCAAAAAAAAATTTTTTAAACTTTTTTCAATATTACCCCCGTGGGATATATATTCTACCCACACACATTTGGAACTCTCCTGGGGTACCCTCACACATATTATTCCCTCATTTAATGGATATTTTCATCAAAAAGTGAAGTTTTCAAAAAGTCAGAAAATTGGCTGAAAACGAATTAATGTCAAGGATTCATCGGGCCAATCATTTTGGATTTGAAATCGGAATGCTCACTGACATTTTCCCATCTCCAAAATTCTGAAAAATGCTGGAAAAATGACTAAGTCCAAAAAAATTTTTTTTCAACTTTTTGCAATTTTACCCCCGTGGGATATATATTCTACCCACACACATTTGAAACTCTCATGGGGTGCCCTCACACATATTATTCCCTCATTTAATGGATATTTTCACCAAAAAGTGAAGTTTTCAAAAAGTCAGAAAATTGGCTGAAAATGTCTTATTATCCAAGACTCATCGGGTGAATCGCTCTGGAACTGAAATCCGAATGCTCACTGACATTTTCCACTCTCCGAAAGTCTGAAAAATGATGGAAAAATGACTAAGTCCAAAAAAAAATTTTTTAAACTTTTTTCAATATTACCCCCGTGGGATATATATTCTACCCACACACATTTGGAACTCTCCTGGGGTACCCTCACACATATTATTCCCTCATTTAATGGATATTTTCATCAAAAAGTGAAGTTTTCAAAAAGTCAGAAAATTGGCTGAAAACGAATTAATGTCAAGGACTCATCGGGCGAATCACTCTGAAACTGAAATCGGAATGCTCACTGACATTTTCCCCTCTCTGAAAGTCTGAAAAATAATGGAAAAATGACTAAGTCCAAAAAAATTTTTTTTAAACTTTTTTCAATTTTACCCCCGTGGGATATATATTATACCCACACACATTTGGAACTCTCCTGGGGTACCCTCACACAAATTATTCCCTCATTTAATGGATTTTTTCACCAATCATGAAGTTTTCAAAAAGTCAGAAAATTGGTTGAAAATTACTTAATATCAAGGACTCATCGGGTGAATCACTCTGGAATTCAAATCGGAATGCTCAGTGACATTTTCCCCTCTCCGAAAGTCTGAAAAATGATGGAAAAATGACCAAGTCTAAAAAAATTTTTTTGCAACTTTTTTCAATTTTACCCCTGTGGGATATACATTCTACCCACACACATTTGGAACTCTCCCGGGGTACCCTCACACATATTCCCTCATTTAATGGATATTTTCACCAAAAAGTGAAGTTTTCAAAAAGTCAGAAAATTGGCTGAAAATGACTTATTATCTAGGACTCATCGGGCGATTCGCTCTGGAACTGAAATCCCATTGCTCACTGACATTTTCCACTCTCCGAAAGTCTGAAAAATGATGGAAAAGTGACTAAGTCCAAAAAATTTTTTCCAACTTTTTTCAATTTTACTCCCGTGGGATATATATTCTACGCACACACATTTGGAACTCTCCTGGGGTACCCTCACACATATTATTCCCTCATTTAATGGATATTTTCACCAATTGTGAAGTTTTCAAAAAGTCAGAAAATTGGCTGAAAACGACTTAATATCAAGGACTCATCGGGCGAATCACTCTGGAATTGAAATCGGAATGCTCACTGACATTTTCCCCTCTCCAAAAGTCTGAAAAATGATGGAAAAATGACTAAGTCTAAAAAAAAATTTTTAAAACTTTTTTCAATTTTACCCCCGTGGGATATATATTCTACCCACACACACTTGGAACTCTCCTGGGTTACCCTCACACATATTATTCCCTCATTTAATGGATATTTTCACCAAAAAGTGAAGTTTTCAAAAAGTCAGAAAATTGGCTGAAAATGACTTATTATCAAGGATTCATCGGGCGAATCGCTCTGGAATTGAGATAGGAATGCTCACTGACATTTTCCCCTCTCCAAAAGTCTGAAAAATTATGGAAAAATTACTAAGTCCAAAAAATTTTTTTTTCAACTTTTTTCAATTTTACCCCTGTGGGATATACATTCTACCCACACACATTTGGAACGCTCCTGGGGTACCCTCACACATATTATTCCCTCATTTAATGTATATTTTCACCAAAAGTGAAGTTTTCAAAAATTCAGAAAATTGGCTGAAAGCGACTTAATATCAAGGTCTCATCGGGCGAATCGCTCTGGGACTGAAATCGGAATGCTCACTGACATTTTCCCCCCTTCGAAAGTCTGAAAAATGATGGAAAAATGACTAAGTCCAAAAAAATTTTTTTAAACTTTTTTCAATTTTACCCCTGTGGGATATACATTCTACCCACACACATTTGGAACTCTCCTGGGGCAACCTCACACATATTATTCCCTCATTTAATGGATATTTTCACCAAAAAGTGAAGTTTTCAAAAAGTCAGAAAATTGGCTGAAAACGACTTAATATCAAGGACTCATCGGGTGAAACACTCTGGAACTGAAATCGGAATACTCACTGACATTTTTAACCGTTCGAAAGTCTGAAAAATGATGGAAAAATGAGTAAGTCCAAAAAAAAATTTTTTCGACTCTTTTCAATTTTACCCCCGTGGGATATATATTCTACCCAAAAACATTTGGAACGCTCCTGGGGTACCCTCGGATATATTATTCCCTCAATTAATGGATATTTTCACCAAAAAGTGAAGTTTTCAAAAAGTCAGAAAATTGGCTGAAAACGACTTAATATCAAGGACTCATCGGGTGAAACACTCTGGAACTGAAATCGGAATACTCACTGACATTTTTCCCTCTCCGAAAGTCTGCAAAATGATGGAAAAATGACTAAGTCCAAAAAAAAATTTTTTAAACTTTTTTCAATTTTACCCCCATGGGATATATATTCTACCCACACACATTTGGAACTCTCCTGGGGTACCCTCACACATATTATTCCCTCATTTAATGGATATTTTCACCAAAAAGTGAAGTTTTCAAAAAGTCAAAATTGGCTATAAACGACCTAATATCAAGGACTCATCGGGCGAATCGCTCTGGAACTGAAATCGGAATGCTCACTGACATTTTCCCTTCTCCGAAAGTCTGAAAAAGTATGGAAAAATGACTAAGTCCAAAAAAATTATTTTTCAACTTTTTTCAATTTTACCCCTGTGGGATATGTATTCTACCCACATACATTTGGAACTCTCCTGGGGTGCCCTCACACATATTATTCCCTCATTTAATGTATATTTTCACCAAAAGTGAAGTTTTCACAAATTCAGAAAATTGGCTGAAAGCGACTTAACATCAAGGACTCATCGGGCGAATCGCTCTGGAACTGAAATCGGAATGCTCACTGACATTTTCCCCCCTTCGAAAGTCTGAAAAATGATGGAAAAATGACTAAGTCCAAAAAAATTTTTTTAAAACTTTTTTCAATTTTACCCCCGTGGGATATATATTCTATGCACACACATTTGGAACTCTCCTGGAGTAACCTCACACATATTATTCTCTCATTTAATGGATATTTTCACCAAAAAGTAAAGTTTTCAAAAATTCAGAAAATTGGCTGAAAGCGACTTAATATCAAGGACTCATCGATCGAATCACTCTGGAACTGAAATCGGAATACTCACTGACATTTTCCCCACTTCGAAAGTCTGAAAAATGATGGAAAAATGACTAAGTCCCAAAAAAATTTTTTAAAACTTTTTTCAATTTTACCCCCGTGGGATATATATTCTATGCACACACATTTCCAACTCTCCTGGGGTAACCTCACACATATTATTCTCTCATTTAATGGATATTTTCACCAAAAAGTGAAGTTTTCAAAAAGTCAGAAAATTAGCTGAAAACGACTTAATATCAAGGACTCATCGGGCGAATCACTCTGGAACTGAAATCAGAATACTCACTGACATTTTCCCCTCTCCGAAAGTTTGAAAAATGATGGAAAAATGACTAAGTCCAAAAAAATTTTTTTTTTACTTTTTTCAATTTTACCCCTGTGGGATATACATTCTACCCACACACATTTGGATCTCTCCTGGGGTACCCTCACACATATTATTCCCTCATTTAATGGATATTTTCACCAAAAAATGAAGTTTTCAAAAAGTCAGAAAATTGGCTGAAAACGACTTAATATCATGGACTTATCGTGCAAATCACTCTGGAACTGAAATCGGAATGCTCACTGACATTTTCCCCTCTCCAAAAGTCTGAAAAATGCTGGAAAAATGAGTAAGTCCAAAAAAAAATTTTTTAAACTTTTTTCAATTTTACCCCCATGGGATATATATTCTACCCACACACATTTGGAACTCTCCTGGGGTACCCTCACACATATTCCCTCATTTAATGGATATTTTCACCAAAAAGTGAAGTTTTCAAAAAGTCAAAATTGGCTATAAACGACCTAATATCAAGGACTCATCGGGCGAATCGCTCTGGAACTGAAATCGGAATGCTCACTGACATTTTTCCCTCTCCGAAAGTCTGAAAAATGATGGAAAAATTACTAAGTCCAAAAAAATTTTTTTTCAACTTTTTTCAATTTTACCCCCATGGGATATATATTCTACCCACACACATTTGGAACTCTCCTGGGGTACCCTCACACATATTATTCCCTCATTTAATGGATATTTTCACCAAAAAATGAAGTTTTCAAATAGTCAGAAAATTGGCTGAAAACGACTTAATATCAAGGACTCATTGGGCGAATCACTCTGGAACTGAAATCAGAATACTCACTGACATTTTCCCCTCTCCGAAAGTCTGAAAAATGATGGAAAAATGACTAAGTCCAAAAAAATTTTTTTTGAACTTTTTTCAATTTTACCCCTGTGGGATATACATTCTACCCACACACATTTGGAACTCTCCTGGGGTACCCTCACACATATTATTCCCTCATTTAATGGATATTTTCACCAAAAAGTGAAGTTTTCAAAAAGTCAGAAAATTTTCTGAAAACGACTTAATATCAAGGACTCATCGGGCGAATCACTCTGGAACTGAAATAGGAATACTCACTGATATTTTCCCCTCTCCGAAAGGCTGAAAAATGATGGAAAAATGACTAAGTCCAAAAAAAATTTTTTTCAACTTTTCTCAATTTTACCCCCATGGGATATATATTCTACCCACACACATTTGGAACTCTCCTGGGGTACCCTCGCACATATTATTCCCTCATTTAATGGATATTTTCACCAAAAAGTGAAGTTTTCAAAAAGTCAGAAAATTGGCTGAAAACGACTTCATATCAAGGACTCATCGGGCGAATCACTCTGGAACTGAAATTGGAATGCTCACTGACATTTTCCCCTCTCTGAAAGTCTGAAAAATGATGGAAAAAGGACTAATTCTAAAAAAATTTTTCTTTTACATATTTTCAATTTTACCCCGTGGGATATATATTCTACCCACACACATTTGGAACTCTCCTGGGGTACCCTCACACATATTATTCCCTCATTTAATGGATATTTTCACCAAAAAGTGAAGTTTTCAAAAAGTCAGAAAATTGGCTGAAAACGACTTAATATCAAGGACTCATCGGGCGAATCACTCTGGAACTGAAATCAGAATACTCACTGACATTTTCCCCTCTCCGAAAGTCTGAAAAATGATGTAAAAATGGCTAAGTCCAAAAAAAAATTTTTTTAAACTTTTTTCAATTTTAGCCCTGTAGCATATATATTCTACCCACACACATTTGGAACTCTCCTGGGGTACCCTCACACATATTATTTCCTCATTTAATGGATATTTTCACCAAAAAGTGAAGTTTTCAAAAAGTCAGAAAATTGGCTGAAAACGACTTAATATCAAGGACTCATCAGGCGAATCACTCTGGAACTGAAATCAGAATACTCACTGACATTTTCCCCTCTCCGAAAGTCTGAAAAATGATGGAAAAATGACTAAGTCCAAAAAAAATTTTTTTTCAACTTTTTTCAATTTTACCCCTGTGGGATATACATTCTACCCACACACATTTGGAACTCTCCTGGGGTACCCTCACACATATTATTCCCTCATTTAATGGATATTTTCACCAAAAAGTGAAGTTTTCAAAAATTCAGAAAATTGGCTGAAAACTAATTAATATCAAGGACTCATCGGTCGATTCGCTCTGGATCTGAAATCGGAATACTCACTGACATTTTCCCGTCTCCGAAAGTCTGAAAAATGATGGAAAAATTACTAAGTCCAAAAAAATTTTTTTTCAACTTTTTTCAATTTTACCCCTGTGGGATATACATTCTACCCACACACATTTGGAACTCTCCTGGGGTACCCTCGCACATATTATTCCCTCATTTAATGGATATTTTCACAAAAAAGTGAACTTTTCAAAAAGTCAGAAAATTGGCTGAAAACGACTTCATATCACGGACTCATCGGGCGAATCACTCTTGAACTGAAATTGGAATGCTCACTGACATTTTCCCCTCTCTGAAAGTCTGAAAAATGATGGAAAAATGACTAAGTCCAAAGAAATTTTTTTTCAACTTTTTTCAATTTTACCCCCGTGGGATATATATTCAACCCACACACATTTGGAATTCTCCTGGGGTACTCTCACACATATTATTCCCTCATTTAATGGATATTTTCAACCAAAAAGTGAAGTTTTCAAAAAGTCAGAAAATTGTCTGAAAACGACTTAGCATCAAGGACTCATTGGGCGAATCGCTCTGGAGCTGAAATCGGAATGCTCACTGACATTTCCCCCCCTTCGAAAGTCTGAAAAATGATGGAAAAATGACTAAGTCCAAAAAAAATGTTTTAAAACTTTTTTCAATTTTACCCCCGTGGCATATATATTCTACCCACACACATTTGGAACTCTCCTGGGGTACCCTCGCACATATTATTCTCTCATTTAATGGATATTTTCACCAAAAAGTGAAGTTTTCAAAAAGTCAGAAAATTAGCTGAAAACGACTTAATATCAAGGACTCATCGGGCGAATCACTCTGGAACTGAAATCAGAATACTCACTGACATTTTCCCCTCTCCGAAAGTTTGAAAAATGATGGAAAAATGACTAAGTCCAAAAAAATTTTTTTTTTACTTTTTTCAATTTTACCCCTGTGGGATATACATTCTACCCACACACATTTGGATCTCTCCTGGGGTACCCTCACACATATTATTCCCTCATTTAATGGATATTTTCACCAAAAAATGAAGTTTTCAAAAAGTCAGAAAATTGGCTGAAAACGACTTAATATCAAGGACTCATCGGGCGAATCGCTCTGGAACTGAAATCGGAATGCTCACTGACATTTTTTCCTCTCCGAAAGTCTGAAAAATGATGGAAAAATGACTAAGTCCAAAAAACATTTTTTTCAACTTTTTTAAATTTTACTCCCATGGGATATATATTCTACCCACACACATTTGGAACGCTCCTGGGGTACCCTCGCATATATTATTCCCTCATTTAATGGATATTTTCACCAAAAAGTGAAGTTTTCAAAAAGTCAGAAAATTGGCTGAAAACGACTTAATATCATGGACTTATCGTGCGAATCACTCTGGAACTGAAATCGCAATGCTCACTGACATTTTCCCCTCTCCAAAAGTCTGAAAAATGATGGAAAAATGAGTAAGTCCAAAAAAAAATTTTTTAAACTTTTTTCAATTTTACCCCCATGGGATATATATTCTACCCACACACATTTGGAACTCTCCTGGGGTACCCTCACACATATTATTCCCTCATTTAATGAATATTTTCACCAAAAAGTGAAGTTTTCAAAAAGTCAGAAAATTGGCTGAAAACGACTTAATATCAAGGACTCATCGGGCGAATCACTCTGGAACTGAAATCGGAATGCTCACTGACATTTTCCCCTCTCCGGAAGTCTGAAAAATTATGGAAAAATGACTAAGTCCAAAAAAATTTTTTTTCAACATTTTTCAATTTTACCCCTGTGGGATATACATTCTACCCACACACATTTGGAACTCTCCTGGGGTACCCTCACACATATTATTCCCTCATTTAATGTATATTTTCACCAAAAGTGAAGTTTTCAAAAATTCAGAAAATTGGCTGAAAGCGACTTAATATCAAGGTCTCATCGGGCGAATCGCTCTGGAACTGAAATCGGAATGCTCACTGACATTTCCCCCCCTTCGAAAGTCTGAAAAATGATGGAAAAATGACTAAGTCCAAAAAAAAATTTTTTCAACTTTTTTCAATTTTACCCTCGTGGGATATATATTCTGCCCACACACATTTGGAACGCTCCTGGGGTACCCTCGCATATATTATTCCCTCATTTAATGGATATTTTCACCAAAAAGTGAAGTTTTCAAAAAGTCAGAAAATTGGCTGAAAACGACTTAATATCATGGACTTATCGTGCGAATCACTCTGGAACTGAAATCGCAATGCTCACTGACATTTTCCCCTCTCCAAAAGTCTGAAAAATGATGGAAAAATGAGTAAGTCCAAAAAAAAATTTTTTAAACTTTTTTCAATTTTACCCCCATGGGATATATATTCTACCCACACACATTTGGAACTCTCCTGGGGTACCCTCACACATATTCCCTCATTTAATGAATATTTTCACCAAAAAGTGAAGTTTTCAAAAAGTCAAAATTGGCTATAAACGACCTAATATCAAGGACTCATCGGGCGAATCGCTCTGGAACTGAAATCGGAATGCTCACTGACATTTTTCCCTCTCTGAAAGTCTGAAAAATGATGGAAAAATGACTAAGTCCAAAAAACATTTTTCTCAACTTTTTTAAATTTTGCTCCCATGGGATATATATTCTACCCACACACATTTGGAACTCTCCTGGGGTACCCTCACACATATTATTCCCTCATTTAATGGATATTTTCACCAAAAAGTGAAGTTTTCAAAAAGTCAGAAAATTGGCTGAAAACGACTTAATATCAAGGACTCATCGGGCGAATCGCTCTGGAACTGAAATCGGAATGCTCACTGACATTTTTTCCTCTCCGAAAGTCTGAAAAATGATGGAAAAATGACTAAGTCCAAAAAACATTTTTTTCAACTTTTTTAAATTTTACTCCCATGGGATATATATTCTACCCACACACATTTGGAACGCTCCTGGGGTACCCTCGCATATATTATTCCCTCATTTAATGGATATTTTCACCAAAAAGTGAAGTTTTCAAAAAGTCAGAAAATTGGCTGAAAACGACTTAATATCATGGACTTATCGTGCGAATCACTCTGGAACTGAAATCGCAATGCTCACTGACATTTTCCCCTCTCCAAAAGTCTGAAAAATGATGGAAAAATGAGTAAGTCCAAAAAAAAATTTTTTAAACTTTTTTCAATTTTACCCCCATGGGATATATATTCTACCCACACACATTTGGAACTCTCCTGGGGTACCCTCACACATATTATTCCCTCATTTAATGAATATTTTCACCAAAAAGTGAAGTTTTCAAAAAGTCAGAAAATTGGCTGAAAACGACTTAATATCAAGGACTCATCGGGCGAATCACTCTGGAACTGAAATCGGAATGCTCACTGACATTTTCCCCTCTCCGGAAGTCTGAAAAATTATGGAAAAATGACTAAGTCCAAAAAAATTTTTTTTCAACATTTTTCAATTTTACCCCTGTGGGATATACATTCTACCCACACACATTTGGAACTCTCCTGGGGTACCCTCACACATATTATTCCCTCATTTAATGTATATTTTCACCAAAAGTGAAGTTTTCAAAAATTCAGAAAATTGGCTGAAAGCGACTTAATATCAAGGTCTCATCGGGCGAATCGCTCTGGAACTGAAATCGGAATGCTCACTGACATTTCCCCCCCTTCGAAAGTCTGAAAAATGATGGAAAAATGACTAAGTCCAAAAAAAAATTTTTTCAACTTTTTTCAATTTTACCCTCGTGGGATATATATTCTGCCCACACACATTTGGAACGCTCCTGGGGTACCCTCGCATATATTATTCCCTCATTTAATGGATATTTTCACCAAAAAGTGAAGTTTTCAAAAAGTCAGAAAATTGGCTGAAAACGACTTAATATCATGGACTTATCGTGCGAATCACTCTGGAACTGAAATCGCAATGCTCACTGACATTTTCCCCTCTCCAAAAGTCTGAAAAATGATGGAAAAATGAGTAAGTCCAAAAAAAAATTTTTTAAACTTTTTTCAATTTTACCCCCATGGGATATATATTCTACCCACACACATTTGGAACTCTCCTGGGGTACCCTCACACATATTCCCTCATTTAATGAATATTTTCACCAAAAAGTGAAGTTTTCAAAAAGTCAAAATTGGCTATAAACGACCTAATATCAAGGACTCATCGGGCGAATCGCTCTGGAACTGAAATCGGAATGCTCACTGACATTTTTCCCTCTCTGAAAGTCTGAAAAATGATGGAAAAATGACTAAGTCCAAAAAACATTTTTCTCAACTTTTTTAAATTTTGCTCCCATGGGATATATATTCTACCCACACACATTTGGAACTCTCCTGGGGTACCCTCACACATATTATTCCCTCATTTAATGGATATTTTCACCAAAAAGTGAAGTTTTCAAAAAGTCAGAAAATTGGCTGAAAACGACTTAATATCAAGGACTCATCGGGCGAATCGCTCTGGAACTGAAGTCGGAATGCTCACTGACATTTTCCCCCCTTCGAAAGTCTGAAAAATGATGGAAAAATGACTAAGTCCAAAAAAATTTTTTTTATAACTTTTTTCAATTTTACCCCCGTGGGATATAAATTCTACCCACACACATTTGGAACTTTCCTGGGGTGACCTCACACATATTATTCCCTCATTTAATGGATATTTTCACCAAAAAGTGAAGTTTTCAAAAAGTCAGAAAATTGGCTGAAAACGACTTAACATCAAGGACTCATCGGGCGAATCGCTTTGGAAGTGAAATCGGAATACTCACTGACATTTTCCCCTCTTCGAAAGTCTGAAAAATGATGGAAAAATGAGTAAGTCCAAAAAAAATTTTTTTCCACTTTTTTCAATTTTACCCCCATGGGATATATATTCTATGCACACACATTTGGAACTCTCCTGGGGTAACCTCACACATATTATTCTCTCATTTAATGGATATTTTCACCAAAAAGTGAAGTTTTCAAAAAGTCAGAAAATTGGCTGAAAACGACTTAATATCAAGGACTCATCGGGCGAATCACTCTGGAACTGAAATCGGAATACTCACTCACATTTTCCCCTCTCCGAAAGTTTGAAAAATGATGGAAAAATGACTAAGTCCAAAAAAATTTTTTTTTTACTTTTTTCAATTTTACCCCTGTGGGATATACATTCTACCCACACACATTTGGATCTCTCCTGGGGTACCCTTACACATATTATTCCCTCATTTAATGGATATTTTCACCAAAAAATGAAGTTTTCAAAAAGGCAGAAAATTGGCTGAAAACGACTTAATATCAAGGACTCATCGGGCGAATCGCTCTGGAACTGAAATCGGAATGCTCACTGACATTTTTTCCTCTCCGAAAGTCTGAAAAATTATGGAAAAATGACTAAGTCCAAAAAACATTTTTTTCAACTTTTTTAAATTTTACTCCCATGGGATATATATTCTACCCACACACATTTGGAACTCTCCTGTGGTACCCACGCACATATTATTCCCTCATTTAATGGATATTTTCACCAAAAAGTGAAGTTTTCAAAAAGTCAGAAAATTGGCTGAAAACGACTTAATATCAAGGACTCATCGGGCGAATCACTCTGGAACTGAAATCGGAATGCTCACTGACATTTTCCCCGCTCCAAAAGTCTGAAAAATGATGGAAAAATGAGTAAGTCCAAAAAAAAATTTTTTAAACTTTTTTCAATTTTACCCCCATGGGATATATATTCTACCCCCACACATTTGGAACTCTCCTGGGGTACGCTCACACATATTCCCTCATTTAATGGATATTTTCACCAAAAAATGAAGTTTTCAAAAAGTCAGAAAATTGGCTGAAAACGACTTAATATCAAGGACTCATTGGGCGAATCACTCTGGAACTGAAATCAGAATACTCACTGACATTTTCCCCTCTCCGAAAGTCTGAAAAATGATGGAAAAATGACTAAGTCCAAAAAAATTTTTTTTCAACTTTTTTCAATTTTACCCCTGTAGGATATACATTCTACCCACACACATTTGGAACTCTCCTGGGGTACCCTCACACATATTATTCCCTCATTTAATGGATATTTTCACCAAAAAGTGAAGTTTTCAAAAAGTCAGAAAATTGGCTGAAAACGACTTAATATCAAGGACTCATCGGGCGAATCGCTCTGGAACTGAAGTCGGAATGCTCACTGACATTTTCCCCCCTTCGAAAGTCTGAAAAATGATGGAAAAATGACTAAGTCCAAAAAAATTTTTTTTATAACTTTTTTCAATTTTACCCCCGTGGGATATAAATTCTACCCACACACATTTGGAACTCTCCTGGGGTGACCTCACACATATTATTCCCTCATTTAATGGATATTTTCACCAAAAAGTGAAGTTTTCAAAAAGTCAGAAAATTGGCTGAAAACGACTTAACATCAAGGACTCATCGGGCGAATCGCTCTGGAACTGAAATTGGAATGCTCACTGACATTTTTCCCTATCCGAAAGTCTGAAAAATGATGGAAAAATGACTAAGTCCAAAAAAATTTTTTTTAAACTTTTTTCAATTTTACCTCCATGGGATATATATTCTACCCACACACATTTGGAACTCTCCTGGGGTACCCTCACACATATTATTCCCTCATTTAATGGATATTTTCACCAAAAAGTGAACTTTTCAAAAAGTCAGAAAATTGGCTGAAAACGTCTTAATATCAAGGACTCATCGGGCGAATCGCTCTGGAAGTGAAATCGGAATACTCACTGACATTTTCCCCTCTTCGAAAGTCTGAAAAATGATGGAAAAATGAGTAAGTCCAAAAAAAATTTTTTTCCACTTTTTTCAATTTTACCCCCATGGGATATATATTCTATGCACACACATTTGGAACTCTCCTGGGGTAACCTCACACATTTAATGGATATTTTCACCAAAAAGTGAAGTTTTCAAAAAGTCAGAAAATTGGCTGAAAACGACTTAATATCAAGGACTCATCGGGCGAATCGCTCTGGAACTGAAATCGGAATGCTCACTGACATTTTTTCCTCTCCGAAAGTCTGAAAAATTATGGAAAAATGACTAAGTCCAAAAAACATTTTTTTCAACTTTTTTAAATTTTACTCCCATGGGATATATATTCTACCCACACACATTTGGAACTCTCCTGTGGTACCCACGCACATATTATTCCCTCATTTAATGGATATTTTCACCAAAAAATGAAGTTTTCAAAAAGTCAGAAAATTGGCTGAAAACGACTTAATATCAAGGACTCATCGGGCGAATCACTCTGGAACTGAAATCGGAATGCTCACTGACATTTTCCCCTCTCCAAAAGTCTGAAAAATGATGGAAAAATGAGTAAGTCCAAAAAAAAATTTTTTAAACTTTTTTCAATTTTACCCCCATGGGATATATATTCTACCCACACACATTTGGAACTCTCCTGGGGTACGCTCACACATATTCCCTCATTTAATGGATATTTTCACCAAAAAGTGAAGTTTTCAAAAAGTCAAAATTGGCTATAAACGACCTAATATCAAGGACTCATCGGGCGAATCGCTCTGGAACTGAAATCGGAATGCTCACTGACATTTTTCCCTCTCCGAAAGTCTGAAAAATGATGGAAAAATTACTAAGTCCAAAAAAATTTTTTTTCAACTTTTTTCAATTTTACCCCCATGGGATATATATACTACCCACACACATTTGGAACTCTCCTGGGGTACCCTCACACATATTATTCCCTCATTTAATGGATATTTTCACCAAAAAATGAAGTTTTCAAAAAGTCAGAAAATTGGCTGAAAACGACTTAATATCAAGGACTCATCGGGCGAATCACTCTGGAACTGAAATTGGAATGCTCACTGACATTTTCCCCTCTCTGAAAGTCTGAAAAATGATGGAAAAATGACTAAGTCCAAAAAAATTTTTTTTAAACTTTTTTCAACTTTACCCCCATGGGATATATATTCTACCCACACACATTTGGAACTCTCCTGGGGTACCCTCACACATATTATTCCCTCATTTAATGTATATTTTCACCAAAAAGTGAAGTTTTCAAAAAGTCAGAAAATTGGCTGAAAACGACTTAATATCAAGGACTCATCGGGCGAATCACTCTGGAACTGAAATCGGAATACTCACTGACATTTTCCCCTCTCCGAAAGTTTGAAAAATGATGGAAAAATGACTAAGTCCAAAAAAATTTTTTTTTTACTTTTTTCAATTTTACCCCTGTGGGATATACATTCTACCCACACACATTTGGATCTCTCCTGGGGTACCCTTACACATATTATTCCCTCATTTAATGGATATTTTCACCAAAAAATGAAGTTTTCAAAAAGGCAGAAAATTGGCTGAAAACGACTTAATATCACGGACTCATCGGGCGAATCGCTCTGGAACTGAAATCGGAATGCTCACTGACATTTTTTCCTCTCCGAAAGTTTGAAAAATTATGGAAAAATGACTAAGTCCAAAAAACATTTTTTTCAACTTTTTTAAATTTTACTCCCATGGGATATACATTCTACCCACACACATTTGGAACTCTCCTGTGGTACCCACGCACATATTATTCCCTCATTTAATGGATATTTTCACCAAAAAGTGAAGTTTTCAAAAAGTCAGAAAATTGGCTGAAAACGACTTAATATCAAGGACTCATCGGGCGAATCACTCTGGAACTGAAATCGGAATGCTCACTGACATTTTCCCCTCTCCAAAAGTCTGAAAAATGATGGAAAAATGAGTAAGTCCAAAAAAAAATTTTTTAAACTTTTTTCAATTTTACCCCCATGGGATATATATTCTACCCACACACATTTGGAACTCTCCTGGGGTACGCTCACACATATTCCCTCATTTAATGGATATTTTCACCAAAAAGTGAAGTTTTCAAAAAGTCAAAATTGGCTATAAACGACCTAATATCAAGGACTCATCGGGCGAATCGCTCTGGAACTGAAATCGGAATGCTCACTGACATTTTTCCCTCTCCGAAAGTCTGAAAAATGATGGAAAAATTACTAAGTCCAAAAAAATTTTTTTTCAACTTTTTTCAATTTTACCCCCATGGGATATATATTCTACCCACACACATTTGGAACTCTCCTGGGGTACCCTCACACATATTATTCCCTCATTTAATGGATATTTTCACCAAAAAATGAAGTTTTCAAAAAGTCAGAAAATTGGCTGAAAACGACTTAATATCAAGGACTCATTGGGCGAATCACTCTGGAACTGAAATCAGAATACTCACTGACATTTTCCCCTCTCCGAAAGTCTGAAAAATGATGGAAAAATGACTAAGTCCAAAAAAATTTTTTTTCAACTTTTTTCAATTTTACCCCTGTAGGATATACATTCTACCCACACACATTTGGAACTCTCCTGGGGTACCCTCACACATATTATTCCCTCATTTAATGGATATTTTCACCAAAAAGTGAAGTTTTCAAAAAGTCAGAAAATTGGCTGAAAACGACTTAATATCAAGGACTCATCGGGCGAATCGCTCTGGAACTGAAGTCGGAATGCTCACTGACATTTTCCCCCCTTCGAAAGTCTGAAAAATGATGGAAAAATGACTAAGTCCAAAAAAATTTTTTTTATAACTTTTTTCAATTTTACCCCCGTGGGATATAAATTCTACCCACACACATTTGGAACTCTCCTGGGGTGACCTCACACATATTATTCCCTCATTTAATGGATATTTTCACCAAAAAGTGAAGTTTTCAAAAAGTCAGAAAATTGGCTGAAAACGACTTAACATCAAGGACTCATCGGGCGAATCGCTCTGGAACTGAAATTGGAATGCTCACTGACATTTTTCCCTATCCGAAAGTCTGAAAAATGATGGAAAAATGACTAAGTCCAAAAAAATTTTTTTCAACTTTTCTCAATTTTACCCCCATGGGATATATATTCTACCCACACACATTTGGAACTCTCCTGGGGTACCCTCGCACATATTATTCCCTCATTTAATGGATATTTTCACCAAAAAGTGAAGTTTTCAAAAAGTCAGAAAATTGGCTGAAAACGACTTCATATCAAGGACTCATCGGGCGAATCACTCTGGAACTGAAATTGGAATGCTCACTGACATTTTCCCCTCTCTGAAAGTCTGAAAAATGATGGAAAAATGACTAAGTCCAAAAAAATTTTTTTTAAACTTTTTTCAACATTACCCCCATGGGATATATATTCTACCCACACACATTTGGAACTCTCCTGGGGTACCCTCACACATATTATTCCCTCATTTAATGTATATTTTCACCAAAAAGTGAAGTTTTCAAAAAGTCAGAAAATTGGCTGAAAACGACTTAATATCAAGGACTCATCGGGAGAATCACTCTGGAACTGAAATCGGAATACTCACTGACATTTTCCCCTCTCCGAAAGTTTGAAAAATGATGGAAAAATGACTAAGTCCAAAAAAATTTTTTTTTTACTTTTTTCAATTTTACCCCTGTGGGATATACATTCTACCCACACACATTTGGATCTCTCCTGGGGTACCCTTACACATATTATTCCCTCATTTAATGGATATTTTCACCAAAAAATGAAGTTTTCAAAAAGGCAGAAAATTGGCTGAAAACGACTTAATATCACGGACTCATCGGGCGAATCGCTCTGGAACTGAAATCGGAATGCTCACTGACATTTTTTCCTCTCCGAAAGTCTGAAAAATTATGGAAAAATGACTAAGTCCAAAAAACATTTTTTTCAACTTTTTTAAATTTTACTCCCATGGGATATATATTCTACCCACACACATTTGGATCTCTCCTGGGGTACCCTCACACATATTATTCCCTCATTTAATGTATATTTTCACCAAAAGTGAAGTTTTCAAAAATTCTGAAAATTGGCTGAAAGCGACTTAATATCAAGGTCTCATCGGGCGAATCGCTCTGGAACTGAAATCGGAATGCTCACTGACATTTCCCCCCCTTCGAAAGTCTGAAAAATGATGGAAAAATGACTAAGGCCAAAAAAAATTTTTCTCAACTTTTTTCAATTTTACCCTCGTGGGATATATATTCTGCCCAAACACATTTGGAACGCTCCTGGGGTACCCTCGCATATATTATTCCCTCATTTAATGGATATTTTCACCAAAAAGTGAAGTTTTCAAAAAGTCAGAAAATTGGCTGAAAACGACTTAATATCATGGACTTATCGTGCGAATCACTCTGGAACTGAAATCGGAATGCTCACTGACATTTTCCCCTCTCCAAAAGTCTGAAAAATGATGGAAAAATGAGTAAGTCCAAAAAAAAATTTTTTAAACTTTTTTCAATTTTACCCCCATGGGATATATATTCTACCCACACACATTTGGAACTCTCCTGGGGTACGCTCACACATATTCCCTCATTTAATGGATATTTTCACCAAAAAGTGAAGTTTTCAAAAAGTCAAAATTGGCTATAAACGACCTAATATCAAGGACTCATCGGGCGAATCGCTCTGGAACTGAAATCGGAATGCTCACTGACATTTTTCCCTCTCCGAAAGTCTGAAAAATGATGGAAAAATTACTAAGTCCAAAAAAATTTTTTTTCAACTTTTTTCAATTTTACCCCCATGGGATATATATTCTACCCACACACATTTGGAACTCTCCTGGGGTACCCTCACACATATTATTCCCTCATTTAATGGATATTTTCACCAAAAAATGAAGTTTTCAAAAAGTCAGAAAATTGGCTGAAAACGACTTAATATCACGGACTCATCGGGCGAATCGCTCTGGAACTGAAATCGGAATGCTCACTGACATTTTTTCCTCTCCGAAAGTCTGAAAAATTATGGAAAAATGACTAAGTCCAAAAAACATTTTTTTCAACTTTTTTAAATTTTACTCCCATGGGATATACATTCTACCCACACACATTTGGAACTCTCCTGTGGTACCCACGCACATATTATTCCCTCATTTAATGGATATTTTCACCAAAAAGTGAAGTTTTCAAAAAGTCAGAAAATTGGCTGAAAACGACTTAATATCAAGGACTCATCGGGCGAATCACTCTGGAACTGAAATCGGAATGCTCACTGACATTTTCCCCTCTCCAAAAGTCTGAAAAATGATGGAAAAATGAGTAAGTCCAAAAAAAAATTTTTTAAACTTTTTTCAATTTTACCCCCATGGGATATATATTCTACCCACACACATTTGGAACTCTCCTGGGGTACGCTCACACATATTCCCTCATTTAATGGATATTTTCACCAAAAAGTGAAGTTTTCAAAAAGTCAAAATTGGCTATAAACGACCTAATATCAAGGACTCATCGGGCGAATCGCTCTGGAACTGAAATCGGAATGCTCACTGACATTTTTCCCTCTCCGAAAGTCTGAAAAATGATGGAAAAATTACTAAGTCCAAAAAAATTTTTTTTCAACTTTTTTCAATTTTACCCCCATGGGATATATATTCTACCCACACACATTTGGAACTCTCCTGGGGTACCCTCACACATATTATTCCCTCATTTAATGGATATTTTCACCAAAAAATGAAGTTTTCAAAAAGTCAGAAAATTGGCTGAAAACGACTTAATATCAAGGACTCATTGGGCGAATCACTCTGGAACTGAAATCAGAATACTCACTGACATTTTCCCCTCTCCGAAAGTCTGAAAAATGATGGAAAAATGACTAAGTCCAAAAAAATTTTTTTTCAACTTTTTTCAATTTTACCCCTGTAGGATATACATTCTACCCACACACATTTGGAACTCTCCTGGGGTACCCTCACACATATTATTCCCTCATTTAATGGATATTTTCACCAAAAAGTGAAGTTTTCAAAAAGTCAGAAAATTGGCTGAAAACGACTTAATATCAAGGACTCATCGGGCGAATCGCTCTGGAACTGAAGTCGGAATGCTCACTGACATTTTCCCCCCTTCGAAAGTCTGATAAATGATGGAAAAATGACTAAGTCCAAAAAAATTTTTTTTATAACTTTTTTCAATTTTACCCCCGTGGGATATAAATTCTACCCACACACATTTGGAACTCTCCTGGGGTGACCTCACACATATTATTCCCTCATTTAATGGATATTTTCACCAAAAAGTGAAGTTTTCAAAAAGTCAGAAAATTGGCTGAAAACGACTTAACATCAAGGACTCATCGGGCGAATCGCTCTGGAACTGAAATTGGAATGCTCACTGACATTTTTCCCTATCCGAAAGTCTGAAAAATGATGGAAAAATGACTAAGTCCAAAAAAATTTTTTTTAAACTTTTTTCAATTTTACCTCCATGGGATATATATTCTACCCACACACATTTGGAACTCTCCTGGGGTACCCTCACACATATTATTCCCTCATTTAATGGATATTTTCACCAAAAAGTGAACTTTTCAAAAAGTCAGAAAATTGGCTGAAAACGTCTTAATATCAAGGACTCATCGGGCGAATCGCTCTGGAAGTGAAATCGGAATACTCACTGACATTTTCCCCTCTTCGAAAGTCTGAAAAATGATGGAAAAATGAGTAAGTCCAAAAAAAATTTTTTTCCACTTTTTTCAATTTTACCCCCATGGGATATATATTCTATGCACACACATTTGGAACTCTCCTGGGGTAACCTCACACATATTATTCTCTCATTTAATGGATATTTTCACCAAAAAGTGAAGTTTTCAAAAAGTCAGAAAATTGGCTGAAAACGACTTAATATCAAGGACTCATCGGGCGAATCACTCTGGAACTGAAATCGGAATACTCACTCACATTTTCCCCTCTCCGAAAGTTTGAAAAATGATGGAAAAATGACTAAGTCCAAAAAAATTTTTTTTTTACTTTTTTCAATTTTACCCCTGTGGGATATACATTCTACCCACACACATTTGGATCTCTCCTGGGGTACCCTTACACATATTATTCCCTCATTTAATGGATATTTTCACCAAAAAATGAAGTTTTCAAAAAGGCAGAAAATTGGCTGAAAACGACTTAATATCAAGGACTCATCGGGCGAATCGCTCTGGAACTGAAATCGGAATGCTCACTGACATTTTTTCCTCTCCGAAAGTCTGAAAAATTATGGAAAAATGACTAAGTCCAAAAAACATTTTTTTCAACTTTTTTAAATTTTACTCCCATGGGATATATATTCTACCCACACACATTTGGAACTCTCCTGTGGTACCCACGCACATATTATTCCCTCATTTAATGGATATTTTCACCAAAAAATGAAGTTTTCAAAAAGTCAGAAAATTGGCTGAAAACGACTTAATATCAAGGACTCATCGGGCGAATCACTCTGGAACTGAAATCGGAATGCTCACTGACATTTTCACCTCTCCAAAAGTCTGAAAAATGATGGAAAAATGAGTAAGTCCAAAAAAAAATTTTTTAAACTTTTTTCAATTTTACCCCCATGGGATATATATTCTACCCACACACATTTGGAACTCTCCTGGGGTACGCTCACACATATTCCCTCATTTAATGGATATTTTCACCAAAAAGTGAAGTTTTCAAAAAGTCAAAATTGGCTATAAACGACCTAATATCAAGGACTCATCGGGCGAATCGCTCTGGAACTGAAATCGTAATGCTCACTGACATTTTTCCCTCTCCGAAAGTCTGAAAAATGATGGAAAAATTACTAAGTCCAAAAAAATTTTTTTTCAACTTTTTTCAATTTTACCCCCATGGGATATATATTCTACCCACACACATTTGGAACTCTCCTGGGGTACCCTCACACATATTATTCCCTCATTTAATGGATATTTTCACCAAAAAATGAAGTTTTCAAAACGTCAGAAAATTGGCTGAAAACGACTTAATATCAAGGACTCATTGGGCGAATCACTCTGGAACTGAAATCAGAATACTCACTGACATTTTCCCCTCTCCGAAAGTCTGAAAAATGATGGAAAAATGACTAAGTCCAAAAAAATTTTTTTTCACCTTTTTTCAATTTTACCCCTGTAGGATATACATTCTACCCACACACATTTGGAACTCTCCTGGGGTACCCTCACACATATTATTCCCTCATTTAATGGATATTTTCACCAAAAAGTGAAGTTTTCAAAAAGTCAGAAAATTGGCTGAAAACGACTTAATATCAAGGACTCATCGGGCGAATCACTCTGGAACTGAAATCGGAATACTCACTGATATTTTCCCCTCTCCGAAAGTCTGAAAAATGATGGAAAAATGACTAAGTCCAAAAAAAATTTTTTTCAACTTTTCTCAATTTTACCCCCATGGGATATATATTCTACCCACACACATTTGGAACTCTCCTGGGGTACCCTCACACATATTATTCCCTCATTTAATGGATATTTTCACCAAAAAGTGAAGTTTTCAAAAAGTCAGAAAATTGGCTGAAAACGACTTCATATCAAGGACTCATCGGGCGAATCACTCTGGAACTGAAATTGGAATGCTCACTGACATTTTCCCCTCTCTGAAAGTCTGAAAAATGATGGAAAAATGACTAAGTCCAAAAAAATTTTTTTTAAACTTTTTTCAACATTACCCCCATGGGATATATATTCTACCCACACACATTTGGAACTCTCCTGGGGTACCCTCACACATATTATTCCCTCATTTAATGTATATTTTCACCAAAAAGTGAAGTTTTCAAAAAGTCAGAAAATTGGCTGAAAACGACTTAATATCAAGGACTCATCGGGCGAATCACTCTGGAACTGAAATCGGAATACTCACTGACATTTTCCCCTCTCCGAAAGTTTGAAAAATGATGGAAAAATGACTAAGTCCAAAAAAATTTTTTTTTTACTTTTTTCAATTTTACCCCTGTGGGATATACATTCTACCCACACACATTTGGATCTCTCCTGGGGTACCCTTACACATATTATTCCCTCATTTAATGGATATTTTCACCAAAAAATGAAGTTTTCAAAAAGGCAGAAAATTGGCTGAAAACGACTTAATATCACGGACTCATCGGGCGAATCGCTCTGGAACTGAAATCGGAATGCTCACTGACATTTTTTCCTCTCCGAAAGTCTGAAAAATTATGGAAAAATGACTAAGTCCAAAAAACATTTTTTTCAACTTTTTTAAATTTTACTCCCATGGGATATATATTCTACCCACACACATTTGGAACTCTCCTGTGGTACCCACGCACATATTATTCCCTCATTTAATGGATATTTTCACCAAAAAGTGAAGTTTTCAAAAAGTCAGAAAATTGGCTGAAAACGACTTCATATCAAGGACTCATCGGGCGAATCACTCTGGAACTGAAATTGGAATGCTCACTGACATTTTCCCCTCTCTGAAAGTCTGAAAAATGATGGAAAAATGACTAAGTCCAAAAAAATTTTTTTTAAACTTTTTTCAACATTACCCCCATGGGATATATATTCTACCCACACACATTTGGAACTCTCCTGGGGTACCCTCACACATATTATTCCCTCATTTAATGTATATTTTCACCAAAAAGTGAAGTTTTCAAAAATTCTGAAAATTGGCTGAAAGCGACTTAATATCAAGGTCTCATCGGGCGAATCGCTCTGGAACTGAAATCGGAATGCTCACTGACATTTCCCCCCCTTCGAAAGTCTGAAAAATGATGGAAAAATGACTAAGGCCAAAAAAAATTTTTTTCAACTTTTTTCAATTTTACCCTCGTGGGATATATATTCTGCCCAAACACATTTGGAACGCTCCTGGGGTACCCTCGCATATATTATTCCCTCATTTAATGGATATTTTCACCAAAAAGTGAAGTTTTCAAAAAGTCAGAAAATTGGCTGAAAACGACTTAATATCATGGACTTATCGTGCGAATCACTCTGGAACTGAAATCGGAATGCTCACTGACATTTTCCCCTCTCCAAAAGTCTGAAAAATGATGGAAAAATGAGTAAGTCCAAAAAAAAATTTTTTAAACTTTTTTCAATTTTACCCCCATGGGATATATATTCTACCCACACACATTTGGAACTCTCCTGGGGTACGCTCACACATATTCCCTCATTTAATGGATATTTTCACCAAAAAGTGAAGTTTTCAAAAAGTCAAAATTGGCTATAAACGACCTAATATCAAGGACTCATCGGGCGAATCGCTCTGGAACTGAAATCGGAATGCTCACTGACATTTTTCCCTCTCCGAAAGTCTGAAAAATGATGGAAAAATTACTAAGTCCAAAAAAATTTTTTTTCAACTTTTTTCAATTTTACCCCCATGGGATATATATTCTACCCACACACATTTGGAACTCTCCTGGGGTACCCTCACACATATTATTCCCTCATTTAATGGATATTTTCACCAAAAAATGAAGTTTTCAAAAAGTCAGAAAATTGGCTGAAAACGACTTAATATCAAGGACTCATTGGGCGAATCACTCTGGAACTGAAATCAGAATACTCACTGACATTTTCCCCTCTCCGAAAGTCTGAAAAATGATGGAAAAATGACTAAGTCCAAAAAATTTTTTTTCAACTTTTTTCAATTTTACCCCTGTGGGATATACATTCTACCGACACACATTTGGAACTCTCCTGGGGTACCCTCACACATATTATTCCCTCATTTAATGGATATTTTCACCAAAAAGTGAAGTTTTCAAAAAGTCCGAAAATTGGCTGAAAACGACTTAATATCAAGGACTCATCGGGCGAATCACTCTGGAACTGAAATCGGAATACTCACTGATATTTTCCCCTCTCCGAAAGTCTGAAAAATGATGGAAAAATGACTAAGTCCAAAAAAAATTTTTTTCAACTTTTCTCAATTTTACCCCCATGGGATATATATTCTACCCACACACATTTGGAACTCTCCTGGGGTACCCTCGCACATATTATTCCCTCATTTAATGGATATTTTCACCAAAAAGTGAAGTTTTCAAAAAGTCAGAAAATTGGCTGAAAACGACTTCATATCAAGGACTCATCGGGCGAATCACTCTGGAACTGAAATTGGAATGCTCACTGACATTTTCCCCTCTCTGAAAGTCTGAAAAATGATGGAAAAATGACTAAGTCCAAAAAAATTTTTTTTAAACTTTTTTCAACTTTACCCCCATGGGATATATATTCTACCCACACACATTTGGAACTCTCCTGGGGTACCCTCACACATATTATTCCCTCATTTAATGTATATTTTCACCAAAAAGTGAAGTTTTCAAAAAGTCAGAAAATTGGCTGAAAACGACTTAATATCAAAGACTCATCGGGCGAATCGCTCTGGAGCTGAAAACGGAATGCTCACTGACATTTTCCCCCCTTCGAAAGTCTGAAAAATGATGGAAAAATGACTAATTCCAAAAAAATTTTTCTTTTACATATTTTCAATTTTACCCCGTGGGATATATATTCTACCCACACACATTTGGAACTCTCCTGGGGTACCCTCACACATATTATTCCCTCATTTAATGGATATTTTCACCAAAAAGTGAAGTTTTCAAAAAGTCAGAAAATTGGCTGAAAACGACTTAATATCAAGGACTCATCGGGCGAATCACTCTGGAACTGAAATCAGAATACTCACTGACATTTTCCCCTCTCCGAAAGTCTGAAAAATGATGGAAAAATGACTAAGTCCAAAAAAAATTTTTTTTCAACTTTTTTCAATTTTCCCCTCTTCGAAAGTCTGAAAAATGATGGAAAAATGACTAAGTCCAAAAAAATTTTTTTTCAACTTTTTTCAATTTTACCCCTGTGGGATATACATTCTACCCATACACATTTGGAACTTTCCTGGGGTACCCTCACACATATTATTCCCTCATTTAATGTATATTTTCACCAAAAAGTGAAGTTTTCAAAAAGTCAGAAAATTGGCTGAAAACGACTTAATATCAAAGACTCATCGGGCGAATCGCTCTGCAGCTGAAAACGGTATGCTCACTGACATTTTCCCCCCTTCGAAAGTCTGAAAAATGATGGAAAAATGACTAATTCCAAAAAAATTTTTCTTAAACATATTTTCAATTTTACCCCGTGGGATATATATTCTACCCACACACATTTGGAACTCTCCTGGGGTACCCTCACACATATTATTCCCTCATTTAATGGATATTTTCACCAAAAAGTGAAGTTTTCAAAAAGTCAGAAAATTGGCTGAAAACGACTTAATATCAAGGACTCATCGGGCGAATCACTCTGGAACTGAAATCAGAATACTCACTGACATTTTCCCCTCTCCGAAAGTCTGAAAAATGATGTAAAAATGACTAAGTCCAAAAAAAAATTTTTTAAAACTTTTTTCAATTTTAGCCCCGTAGCATATATATTCTACCCACACACATTTGGAACTCTCCTGGGGTACCCTCACACATATTATTTCCTCATTTAATGGATATTTTCACCAAAAGGTGAAGTTTTCAAAAAGTCAGAAAATTGGCTGAAAACGACTTAATATCAAGGACTCATCGGGCGAATCACTCTGGAACTGAAATCAGAATACTCACTGACATTTTCCCCTCTCCGAAAGTCTGAAAAATGATGGAAAAATGACTAAGTCCAAAAAAAATTTTTTTTCAACTTTTTTCAATTTTACCCCTGTGGGATATACATTCTACCCACACACATTTGGAACTCTCCTGGGGTACCCTCACACATATTATTCCCTCATTTAATGGATATTTTCACCAAAAAGTGAAGTTTTCAAAAAGTCAGAAAATTGGCTGAAAACTAATTAATATCAAGGACTCATCGGTCGATTCGCTCTGGATCTGAAATCGGAATACTCACTGACATTTTCCCGTCTCCGAAAGTCTGAAAAATGATGGAAAAATGACTAAGTCCAAAAAAATTTTTTTTCAACTTTTTTCAATTTTACCCCTGTGGGATATACATTCTACCCACACACATTTGGAACTCTCCTGGGGTACCCTCGCACATATTATTCCCTCATTTAATGGATATTTTCACCAAAAAGTGAAGTTTTCAAAAAGTCAGAAAATTGGCTGAAAACGACTTCATATCACGGACTCATCGGGCGAATCACTCTTGAACTGAAATTGGAATGCTCACTGACATTTTCCCCTCTCTGAAAGTCTGAAAAATGATGGAAAAATGACTAAGTCCAAAAAAAATGTTTTAAAACTTTTTTCAATTTTACCCCCGTGGCATATATATTCTACCCACACACATTTGGAACTCTCCTGGGGTACCCTCACACATATTATTCCCTCATTTAATGGATATTTTCACCAAAAAGTGAAGTTTTCAAAAATTCAGAAAATTGGCTGAAAACGACTTAATATCAAGGACTCATTGGGCGAATCACTCTGGAACTGAAATCGGAATACTCACTGACATTTTCCCCTCTCCGAAAGTCTGAAAAATGATGGAAAAATGACTTAAGTCCAAAAAAATTTTTTTTCAACTTTTTTCAATTTTACCCCTGTGGGATATATATTCTACCCACACACATTTGGAACTCTCCTGGGGTACCCTCACACATATTATTCCCTCATTTAATGGATATTTTCACCAAAAAGTGAAGTTTTCAAAAAGTTAGAAAATTGGCTGAAAACGACTTAATATCAAAGATTCATCAGGCGAATCACTCTGGAGCTGAAAATGGAATGCTCACTGACATTTTCCCCCCTTCGAAAGTCTGAAAAATGATGGAAAAATGACTAATTCCAAAAAAAAAATTTTTTTAAATTTTTTCAATTTTACCCCGTGGGATATATATTCTACCCACACACATTTGGAACTCTCCTGGGGTACCCTCACACATATTATTCCCTCATTTAATGGATATTTTCACCAAAAAGTGAAGTTTTCAAAAAGTCAGAAAATTGGCTGAAAACGACTTCATATCAAGGACTCATCGGCCGAATCACTCTGGAACTGAAATCGGAGTGCTCACTGACATTTTCCCCTCTCTGAAAGTCTGAAAAATGATGGAAAAATGACTAAGTCCCAAAAAATTTTTTTTCAACTTTTTTCAATTTTACCCCTGTGGGATATACATTCTACCCATACACATTTGGAACTTTCCTGGGGTACCCTCACACATATTATTCCCTCATTTAATGTATATTTTCACCAAAAAGTGAAGTTTTCAAAAAGTCAGAAAATTGGCTGAAAGCGACTTAATATCAAGGACTCATCGGGCAAATCACTCTGGAACTGAAATCGGAAAGCTCACTGACATTTTCCCCTCTCTGAAAGTCTGAAAAATGATGGAAAAATGACTAAGTCCAAAAAATTTTTTTTAAACTTTTTTCAATTTTACCCCCGTGGGATATATATTGTACCCACACACATTTGTTACTCTCCTGGGGTACCCTCACACATATTATTCCCTCATTTAATGTCTATTTTCACCAAAAAGTGAAGTTTTCAAAAAGTCAGAAAATTGTCTGAAAATGACTTAATATCAAGGACTCATCTGGCGAATCACTCTGGAACTGAAATCGGAATACTCACTGACATTTTCCCCTCTCCGAAAGTCTGAAAAATGACTAAGTCCAAAAAAATTTTTTTTCAACTTTTTTCAATTTTACCCCTGTGGGATATACATTCTACCCATACACATTTGGAACTCTCCTGGAGTACCCTCACACATACAGTCATATGAAAAAGTTTGGGCACCCCTATTAATCTTAAGCTTAATGTTTTATAAAAATTGGTGTTTTTGCAACAGCTATTTCAGTTTGATATATGTAATAACTGTTGGACACAGTAATGTTTCTGCCTTGAAATGAGGTTTATTGTGCTAACAGAAAATGTGCAATCTGCATTCAAACAAAATTTGACCAGTGCATAAGTATGGGCACCCTTATCATTTTCTTGTTTTAAATACTCCTGCCTACTTTTTACTGACTTACTAAAGCACTTTTTTTGGTTTTGTAACCTCATTGAGCTTTGAACTTTATAGCCAGGTGTATGCAATCATGAGAAAAGCTACTTAAAGTGGCCACTTGCAAGTTGTTCTCCTGTTTGAATCTCCTCTGAAGAGTGGCATCATGGGCTCCTCAAAACAACTGTCAAATGATCTGAAAACAAAGATTATTCAACATAGTTGTTCAGGGTAAGGATACAAAAAGCTGTCTCAGAGATTTAACCTGTCAGTTTCCACTGTGAGGAACATAGTAAGGAAATGGAAGAACATAGGGACAGTTCTTGTTAAGGCCAGAAGTGTCAGGACAAGAAAAACATCAGAAAGGCAGAGAAGAAGAATGGTGAGATCAGTCAAGGACAATCCTCAGACCACCTCCAGAGAGCTGCAGCATCAACTTGCTGCAGATGGTGTCACTGTGCATCGGTCAACTATACAACGCACTTTGCACAAGGAGAAGCTGTATGGGAGAGTGATGCGAAAGAAGCCGTTTCTGCAAGTACGCACAAACAGAGTCGGCTGAGGTATGCAAAAGCACATTTGAAGAAGCCTATTTCTTTTTGGAAGAAGGTCCTGTGGACTGATGAAACCAAGATTGAGTTGTTTGGTCATACAAAAAGGCGTTATGCATGGTGGCAAAAAAACACAGCATTCCAAGAAAAACACTTGCTACCCACAGTAAAATTTGGTGGAGGTTCCATCATGCTTTGGGGCTGTGTGGTCAATGCCGGCACTGGGAATCTTGTTAAAGTTGAGGGACGCATGGATTCCACTCAGTATCAGCAGATTCTTGGCAATAGTGTTCAAGAATCAGTGATAAAGTTGAAGTTACGCAGTGGATGGATCTTTCAGCAAGACAATGATCCAAAACACCGCTCCAAATCTACTCAGGCATTCATGCAGAGGAACAATTACAATGTTCTGGAATGGCCATCCCAGTCCCCAGACCTGAATATCATTGAACATCTGTGGGATCATTTGAAGAGGCTGTCCATGCTCGGCGACCATCAAACTTAACTGAACTGGAATTGTTTTGTAAAGAGGAATGGTCAAAAATACCTTCATCCAGGATCCAGGAACTCATTAAAAGCTACAGGAAGCGACTAGAGGCTGTTATTTTTGCAAAAGGAGGATCTACTAAATATTAATGTCACTTTTCTGGTGAGGTGCCCATACTTATGCACCTGTCAAATTTTGTTTGAATGCAGATTGCACATTTTCTGTTAGTACAATAAACCTCATTTCAAGGCAGAAACATTACTGTATCCAACAGTTATTACATATATCAAACTGAAATAGCTGTTGCAAAAACACCAATTTTTATAAAACATTAAGCTTAAGATTAATAGGGGTGCCCAAACTTTTTCATATGTATGTATTATTCCCTCATTTAATGTATATTTTCACCAAAAAGTGAAGTTTTCAAAAAGTCAGAAAATTGGCTGAAAACGACTTCATATCATGGACTCATCGTTCGAATTACTCTGGAACTGAAATCGGAATGCTCACTGACATTTTCCCCTCTCTGAAAGTCTGAAAAATGATGGAAAAATGACTAAGTCCAAAAAAATTTTTTTCAAACTTTTTTCAATTTTACCCCCTTGGGATATATATTCTACCCACACACATTTGGAACTCTCCTGGGGAACCCTCACACATATTATTCCCTCATTTAATGGATATTTTCACCAAAAAGTGAAGTTTTCTAAAAGTCAGAAAATGGCTGAAAACGACTTAATATCAAGGACTCATCAGGCGAATCGCTCTGGAACTGAAATTGGAATGCTCACTGACATTTTCCCCTCTCCGAAAGTCTGAAAAATGATGGAAAAATGACTAAGTCCCAAAAAATTTTTTTTCAACTTTTTTCAATTTTACCACTGTGGGATATATATTCTACCCACACACATTTGGAACTCTCCTGGGGAACCCTCACACACATTATTCCCTCATTTAAGGGATATTTTCACCAAAAAGTGAAGTTTTCAAAAAGTCTGAAAATTGGCTGAAAACGACTTAATATCAAGGACTCATCGGGCGAATCGCTCTGGAACTGAAATCGGAATGCTCACTGACATTTTCCCCTCTCCGAAAGTCTGAAAAATGATGGAAAAATGACTAAGTCCAAAAAAATTTTTTTTCAACTTTGTTCAATTTTACACCTGTGGGATATACATTCTACCCACACACATTTGGAACTCTCATGGGGTACCCTCACACATATTATTCCCTCATTTAATGTCTATTTTCACCAAAAAGTATAGTTTTCAAAAAGTCAGAAAATTGTTTGAAAACGACTTAATATCAAGGACTTATGGGGCGAATCGCTCTGGAGCTGAAATCGGAATGATCACTGACATTTTCCCCCCTTCGAAAGTCTGAAAAATGATGGAAAAATGACTAAGTCCAAAAAAATTTTTTTTTAACTTTGTTCAATTTTACACCTGTGGGATATACATTCTACCCACACACATTTGGAACTCTCCTGGGGTACCCTCACACATATTATTCCCTCATTTAATGTATATTTTCACCAAAAAGTGAAGTTTTCAAAAAGTCCGAAAATTGGCTGAAAACGACTTAATATCAAGGACTCATCGGGCGAATCGCTCTGGAACTGAAATCGGAATGCTCACTGACATTTTCCCCTCTCCGAAAGTCTGAAAAATGATGGAAAAATGACTAAGTCCAAAAGAATTTTTTTTAAACTTTTTTCAATTTTACCCCCGTGGGATATATATTCTACCCACACACATTTGGAACTCTCCTGGGGTACCGTCACACATATTATTCCCTCATTTAATGTCTATTTTCACCAAAAAGTGAAGTTTTCAAAAAGTCAGAAAATTGTCTGAAAACGACTTAATATCAAGGACTCATCGGGCGAATCGCTCTGGAACTGAAATCGGAATGCTCACTGACATTCTCCCCTCTCCAAAAGTCTGAAAAATGATGGAAAAATGACTAAGTCCAAAAGAATTTTTTTTCAACTTTTTTCAATTTTACCCCCGTGGGATATATATTCTACCCACACACATTTGGAACTCTCCTGGGGTACCTTCACACATATTATTCCCTCATTTAATGTCTATTTTCACCAAAAAGTGAAGTTTTCAAAAAGTCAGAAAATTGTCTGAAAACGACTTAATATCAAGGACTCATCGGGCGAATCGCTCTGGAACTGAAATCGGAATGCTCACTGACATTCTCCCCTCTCCAAAAGTCTGAAAAATGATGGAAAAATGACTAAGTCCGAAAAAATTTTTTTTCAACTTTTTTCAATTTTACCCCTGTGGGATATATATTCTACCCACACACATTTGGAACTCTCCTGGGGTACCCTCACACATATTATTCACTCATTTAATGTATATTTTCACCAAAAAGTGAAGTTTTCAAAAAGTCAGAAAATTGGCTGAAAACGACTTCATATCATGGACTCATCGTTCGAATTACTCTGGAACTGAAATCGGAATGCTCACTGACATTTTTCCCTCTCCGAAAGTCTGAAAAATGATGGAAAAATGACTAAGTCCAGAAAAAATTATTTTTAACTTTGTTCAATTTTACACCTGTGGGATATACATTCTACCCACACACATTTGGAACTCTCCTGGGGTACCCTCACACGTATTATTCCCTCATTTAATGTATATTTTCACCAAAAAGTGAAGTTTTCAAAAAGTCCGAAAATTGGCTGAAAACGACTTAATATCACGGACTCATCGGGCGAATCGCTCTGGAGCTGAAATCGGAATGCTGACTGACATTTTCCCCCCTTCGAAAGTCTGAAAAATGATGGAAAAATGACTAAGTCCAAAAAAAATGTTTTAAAACTTTTTTCAATTTTACCCCCGTGGCATATATATTCTACCCACACACATTTGGTACTCTCCAGGGGTACCCTCACACATATTATTCCCTCATTTAATGGATATTTTCACCAAAAAGTGAAGTTTTCAAAAAGTCAGAAAATTGGCTGAAAACGACTTAATATCAAGGACTCATCTGGCGAATCACTCTGGAACTGAAATCGGAATGCTCACTGACATTTTTCCCTCTCCGAAAGTCTGAAAAATGATGGAAAAATGACTAAGTCCAAAAAAATTTTTTTTTAACTTTTTTCAATTTTACCCCCATGGAATATATATTCTACCCACACACATTTGGAACTCTCCTGGGGTACCCTCACACATATTATTCCCTCATTTAATGGATATTTTCACCAAAAAGTGAAGTTTTCAAAAAGTCAGAAAATTGGCTGAAAACGATTTCATATCAAGGACTCATCAGGCGAATCACTCTGGAACTGAAATCGAAATACTCACTGACATTTTCCTCTCTCTGAAAGTCTGAAAAATGATGGAAAAATGACTAAGTCCAAAAAAATTTTTTTTCAACTTTTTTCAATTTTACACCTGTGGGATATACATTCTACCCACACACATTTGGAACTCTCCTGGGGTACCCTCACACATATTATTCCCTCATTTAATGTATATTTTCACCAAAAAGTGAAGTTTTCAAAAAGTCTGAAAATTGGCTGAAAACGACTTAATATCAAGGATTCAACGGGCGAATCGCTCTGGAACTGAAATCGGAATGCTCACTGACATTTTCCCCTCTCCGAAAGTCTGAATAATGATGGAAAAATGACTAAGTCCAAAAGAATTTTTTTTAAACTTTTTTCAGTTTTACCCCCGTGGGATATATATTCTACCCACACACATTTGGAACTCTCCTGGGGTTCCCTCACACATATTATTCCCTCATTTAATGTATATTTTCACCAAAAAGTGAAGTTTTCAAAAAGTCCGAAAATTGGCTGCAAACGACTTCACATCAAGGACTCATCGGACGAATCGCTCTGGAACTGAAATCGGAATGCTCACTGACATTTTCCCCTCTCCGAAAGTCTGAAAAATGATGGAAAAATGACTAAGTCCAAAAAAATTTTTTTTTAACTTTTTTCAATTTTACCCCCGTGGGATAGATATTCTACCCACACACATTTGGAACTCTCCAGGGTTACCCTCACACATATTATTCTCTCATTTAATGTCTATTTTCACCAAAAAGTGAAGTTTTCAAAAAGTCAGAAAATTGGCTGAAAACGACTTAATATCAAGGACTCATCGGGCAAATCACTCTGGAACTGAAATCGGAAAGCTCACTGACTTTTTCCCCTCTCTGAAAGTCTGAAAAATGACTAAGTCCAAAAAATTTTTTTTTCAACTTTTTTCAATTTTACCGCCGTGGGATATATATTCAACCCACACACATTTGGAATTCTCCTGGGGTACTCTCACATATATTATTCCCTCATTTAATGGATATTTTCACCAAAAAGTGAAGTTTTCTAAAAGTCAGAAATTGGCTGAAAACGACTTAATATCAAGGACTCATCAGGCGAATCGCTCTGGAACTGAAATTGGAATGCTCTCTGACATTTTCCCCTCTCCGAAAATCTGAAAAATGATGGAAAAATGACTAAGTCCAAAAAAATTTTTTTTAAACTTTTTTCAATTTTACCCCCGTGGGATATATATTGTACCCACACACATTTGTTACTCTCCTGGAGTACCCTCACACATATTATTCCCTCATTTAATGTCTATTTTCACCAAAAAGTGAAGTTTTCTAAAAGTCAGAAATTGGCTGAAAACGACTTAATATCAAGGACTCATCAGGCGAATCGCTCTGGAACTGAAATTGGAATGCTCACTGACATTTTCCCCTCTCCGAAAATCTGAAAAATGATGGAAAAATGACTAAGTCCCAAAAAATTTTTTTTCAACTTTTCTCAATTTTACCCCCGTGGGATATATATTCTACCCACACAGATTTGGAACTCTCCTGGGGTACCCTCACACATATTATTCCCTCATTTAATGTCTATTTTCACCAAAAAGTATAGTTTTCAAAAAGTCAGAAAATTGTTTGAAAACGACTTAATATCAAGGACTTATGGGGCGAATCGCTCTGGAGCTGAAATCGGAATGATCACTGACATTTTCCCCCCTTCAAAAGTCTGAAAAATGATGGAAAAATGACTAAGTCCAAAAAAATTTTTTTTTAACTTTGTTCAATTTTACACCTGTGGGATATACATTCTACCCACACACATTTGGAACTCTCCTGGGGTACCCTCACACATATTATTCCCTCATTTAATGTATATTTTCACCAAAAAGTGAAGTTTTCAAAAAGTCCGAAAATTGGCTGAAAACGACTTAATATCAAGGACTCATCGGGCGAATCGCTCTGGAACTGAAATCGGAATGCTCACTGACATTTTCCCCTCTCCGAAAGTCTGAAAAATGATGGAAAAATGACTAAGTCCAAAAGAATTTTTTTTAAACTTTTTTCAATTTTACCCCCGTGGGATATATATTCTACCCACACACATTTGGAACTCTCCTGGGGTACCGTCACACATATTATTCCCTCATTTAATGTCTATTTTCACCAAAAAGTGAAGTTTTCAAAAAGTCAGAAAATTGTCTGAAAACGACTTAATATCAAGGACTCATCGGGCGAATCGCTCTGGAACTGAAATCGGAATGCTCACTGACATTCTCCCCTCTCCAAAAGTCTGAAAAATGATGGAAAAATGACTAAGTCCAAAAGAATTTTTTTTCAACTTTTTTCAATTTTACCCCCGTGGGATATATATTCTACCCACACACATTTGGAACTCTCCTGGGGTACCCTCACACATATTATTCCCTCATTTAATGTCTATTTTCACCAAAAAGTGAAGTTTTCAAAAAGTCAGAAAATTGTCTGAAAACGACTTAATATCAAGGACTCATCGGGCGAATCGCTCTGGAACTGAAATCGGAATGCTCACTGACATTCTCCCCTCTCCAAAAGTCTGAAAAATGATGGAAAAATGACTAAGTCCAGAAAAAATTATTTTTAACTTTGTTCAATTTTACACCTGTGGGATATACATTCTACCCACACACATTTGGAACTCTCCTGGGGTACCCTCACACATATTATTCCCTCATTTAATGTATATTTTCACCAAAAAGTGAAGTTTTCAAAAAGTCCGAAAATTGGCTGAAAACGACTTAATATCACGGACTCATCGGGCGAATCGCTCTGGAGCTGAAATCGGAATGCTGACTGACATTTTCCCCCCTTCGAAAGTCTGAAAAATGATGGAAAAATGACTAAGTCCAAAAAAAATGTTTTAAAACTTTTTTCAATTTTACCCCCGTGGCATATATATTCTACCCACACACATTTGGTACTCTCCTGGGGTACCCTCACACATATTATTCCCTCATTTAATGGATATTTTCACCAATAAGTGAAGTTTTCAAAAAGTCAGAAAATTGGCTGAAAACGACTTAATATCAAGGACTCATCTGGCGAATCGCTCTGGAACTGAAATCGGAATGCTCACTGACATTTTCCGCCCTTCGAAAGTCTGAAAAATGATGGAAAAATGACTAAGTCCAAAAAAAATGTTTTAAAACTTTTTTCAATTTTACCCCCGTGGCATATATATTCTACCCACACACATTTGGTACTCTCCTGGGGTACCCTCACACATATTATTCCCTCATTTAATGGATATTTTCACCAAAAAGTGAAGTTTCCAAAAAGTCTGAAAATTGTCTGAAAACGACTTATTATCAAGGACTCATCGGTCGAATGACTCTGGAACTGAAATCGGAATGCTCACTGACATTTTCCCCTCTTCGAAAGTCTGAAAAATGATGGAAAAATGACTAAGTCCAAAAAAATTTTTTTTCAACTTTGTTCAATTTTACACCTGTGGGATATACATTCTACCCACACACATTTGGAACTCTCCTGGGGTACCCTCACACATATTATTCCCTCATTTAATGTCTATTTTCACCAAAAAGTGAAGTTTTCAAAAAGTCAGAAAATTGGCTGAAAACGACTTAATATCAAGGACTCAACGGGCGAATCGCTCTGGAGCTGAAATTGGAATGCTCACTGACATTTTCCCCTCTCCGAAAGTCTGAAAAATGATGGAAAAATGACTAATCCAAAAAAATTTTTTTTCAACTTTTTTCAATTTTACCCCCGTGGGATATATATTCAACCAACACACATTTGGAATTCTCCTGGGGTACCTCACACATATTATTCCCTCATTTAATGTCTATTTTCACCAAAAAGTGAAGTTTTCAAAAAGTCAGAAAATTGGCTGAAAATGACTTCATATCAAGGACTCATCGGGCGAATCACTCTGGAACTGAAATCGGAATGCTCACTGACATTTTCCCGTCTCTGAAAGTCTGAAAAATGATGGAAAAATGACTAAGTCCAAAAAAATTTTTTTTCAACTTTTTTCAATTTTACCCCCGTGGGATATATATTCTACCCACACACATTTGGAACTCTCCTGGGGTACCCTCGCACATATTATTCCCTCATTTAATGGATATTTTCACCAAAAAGTGAAGTTTTCTAAAAGTGAGAAATTGGCTGAAAACGACTTAATATCAACGACTCATCAGGCGAATCGCTCTGCAACTGAAATTGGAATGCTCACTGACATTTTCCCCTCTTGGAAAGTCTGAAAAATGATGGAAAAATGACTAATCCAAAAAAATTTTTTTTCAACTTTTTTCAATTTTACCCCCGTGGGATATATATTCAACCCACACACATTTGGAATTCTCCTGGAGTACTCTCACACATATTATTCCTTCACTTAATGGATATTTTCACCAAAAAGTGAAGTTTTCAAAAAGTCAGAAAATTGTCTGAAAACGACTTATTATCAAGGACTCATCGGTCGAATGACTCTGGAACTGAAATCGGAATGTTCACTGACATTTTCCCCTCTCCGAAAGTCTGAAAAATGATGGAAAAATGACTAAGTCCAAAAAAATTTTTTTTAAACTTTTTTCAATTTTACCCCCGTGGGATATATATTCTACCCACAAACATTTGGAACTCTCCTGGGGTACCCTCACACATATTATTCCCTCATTTAATGTCTATTTTCACCAAAAAGTGAAGTTTTCAAAAAGTCAGAAAATTGTCTGAAAACTACTTAATATCAAGGACTCATCGGGCGAATCGCTCTGGAGCTGAAATCGGAATGCTCACTGACATTTTCCGCCCTTCGAAAGTCTAAAAAATGATGGAAAAATGACTAAGTCCAAAAAAAATGTTTTAAAACTTTTTTCAATTTTACCCCCGTGGCATATATATTCTACCCACACACATTTGGTACTCTCCTGGGGTACCCTCACACATATTATTCCCTCATTTAATGGATATTTTCACTAAAAAGTGAAGGTTTCAAAAAGTCAGAATATTGGCTGAAAACGACTTAATATCAAGGATTCATCGGGCGAATCGCTCTGGAACTGAAATCGGAATGCTCACTGACATTTTCCGCCCTTCGAAAGTCTGAAAAATGATGGAAAAATGACTAAGTCCAAAAAAAATGTTTTAAAACTTTTTTCAATTTTACCCCCGTGGCATATATATTCTACCCACACACATTTGGTACTCTCCTGGGGTACCCTCACACATATTATTCCCTCATTTAATGGATATTTTCACCAAAAAGTGAAGTTTCCAAAAAGTCTGAAAATTGTCTGAAAACGACTTATTATCAAGGACTCATCGGTCGAATGACTCTGGAACTGAAATCGGAATGCTCACTGACATTTTCCCCTCTTCGAAAGTCTGAAAAATGATGGAAAAATGACTAAGTCCAAAAAAATTTTTTTTCAACTTTGTTCAATTTTACACCTGTGGGATATACATTCTACCCACACACATTTGGAACTCTCCTGGGGTACCCTCACACATATTATTCCCTCATTTAATGTATATTTTCACCAAAAAGTGAAGTTTTCAAAAAGTCTGAAAATTGGCTGAAAACGACTTAATATCAAGGATTCAACGGGCGAATCGCTCTGGAACTGAAATCGGAATACTCACTGACATTTTCCCCTCTCTGAAAGTCTGAAAAATGCTGGAAAAATGACTAAGTCCAAAAAATTTTTTTTTCAACTTTGTTCAATTTTACACCTGTGGGATATACATTCTACCCACACACATTTAGAACTCTCCTGGGGTACCCTCACACATATTATTCCCTCATTTAATGTCTATTTTCACCAAAAAGTGAAGTTTTCAAAAAGTCAGAAAATTGGCTGAAAACGACTTAATATCAAGGACTCAACGGGCGAATCGCTCTGGAGCTGAAATTGGAATGCTCACTGACATTTTCCCCTCTCCGAAAGTCTGAAAAATGATGGAAAAATGACTAATCCAAAAAAATTTTTTTTCAACTTTTTTCAATTTTACCCCCGTGGGATATATATTCAACCAACACACATTTGGAATTCTCCTGGGGTACTCTCACACATATTATTCCTTCACTTAATGCATATTTTCACCAAAAAGTGAAGTTTTCAAAAAGTCAGAAAATTGTCTGAAAACGACTTATTATCAAGGACTCATCGGTCGAATGACTCTGGAACTGAAATCGGAATGCTCACTGACATTTTCCCCTCTCCGAAAGTCTGAAAAATGATGGAAAAATGACTAAGTCCCAAAAAATTTTTTTTCAACTTTTCTCAATTTTACCCCCGTGGGATATATATTCTACCCACACAGATTTGGAACTCTCCTGGGGTACCCTCACACATATTATTCCCTCATTTAATGGATATTTTCACCAAAAACTGAAGTTTTCAAAAAGTCAGAAAATTGGCTGAAAACGACTTAATATCAAGGACTCATCGGGCGAATCACTCTGGAACTGAAATCAGAATACTCACTGACATTTTCCCCTCTCCAAAAGTCTGAAAAATGATGGAAAAATGACTAAGTCCAAAAAAATTTTTTTTCAACTTTTTTCAATTTTACCCATGTGGGATATACATTCTACCCATACACATTTGGAACTTTCCTGGGGTACCCTCACACATATTATTCCCTCATTTAATGTATATTTTCACCAAAAAGTGAAGTTTTCAAAAAGTCAGAAAATTGGCTGAAAACGACTTAATATCAAGGACTCATCGGGCAAATCACTCTGGAACTGAAATCGGAAAGCTCACTGACTTTTTACCCTCTCTGAAAGTCTGAAAAATGATGGAAAAATGACTAAGTCCAAAAAATTTTTTTTTCAACTTTTTTCAATTTTACCCCCGTGGGATATATATTCAACCCACACACATTTGGAATTCTCCTGGGGTACTCTCACATATATTATTCCCTCATTTAATGGATATTTTCACCAAAAAGTGAAGTTTTCTAAAAGTCAGAAATTGGCTGAAAACGACTTAATATCAAGGACTCATCAGGCGAATCGCTCTGGAACTGAAATTGGAATGCTCACTGACATTTTCCCCTCTCCGAAAATCTGAAAAATGATGGAAAAATGACTAAGTCCAAAAAAATTTTTTTTAAACTTTTTTCAATTTTACCCCCGTGGGATATATATTGTACCCACACACATTTGTTACTCTCCTGGGGTACCCTCACACATATTATTCCCTCATTTAATGTCTATTTTCACCAAAAAGTGAAGTTTTCAAAAAGTCAGAAAATTGGCTGAAAACGACTTAATATCAAGGACTCATCGGGAGAATCACTCTGGAACTGAAATCAGAATACTCACTGACCTTTTCCCCTCTCCGAAAGTCTGAAAAATGACTAAGACCAAAAAAATTTTTTTTCAACTTTTTTCAATTTTACCCCTGTGGGATATACATTCTACCCATACACATTTGGAACTCTCCTGGAGTACCCTCACACATATTATTCCCTCATTTAATGTATATTTTCACCAAAAAGTGAAGTTTTCAAAAAGTCAGAAAATTGGCTGAAAACGACTTAATATCAAGGACTCATCGGGCAAATCACTCTGGAACTGAAATTGGAAAGCTCACTGACATTTTCCCTTCTCTGAAAGTCTGAAAAATGATGGAAAAATGACTAAGTCCAAAAAAATTTTTTTCAAACTTTTTTCAATTTTACCCCCTTGGGATATATATTCTACCCACACACATTTGGAACTCTCCTGGGGAACCCTCACACATATTATTCCCTCATTTAATGGATATTTTCACCAAAAAGTGAAGTTTTCTAAAAGTCAGAAATTGGCTGAAAACGACTTAATATCAAGGACTCATCGGGCGAATCACTCTGGAACTGAAATCGGAATACTCACTGACATTTTCCCCTCTCCGAAAGTCTGAAAAATGACTAAGCCCCAAAAAATTTTTTTTCAACTTTTTTCAATTTTACCCCTGTGGGATATATATTCTACCCACACACATTTGGAACTCTCCTGGGGAACCCTCACACATATTATTCCCTCGTTTAAGGGATATTTTCACCAAAAAGTGAAGTTTTCAAAAAGTCAGAAAATTGGCTGAAAATGACTTCATATCAAGGACTCATCGGGCGAATCACTCTGGAACTGAAATCGGAATGCTCACTGACATTTTCAAGTCTCTGAAAGTCTGAAAAATGATGGAAAAATGACTAAGTCCAAAAAAATTTTTTTTCAACTTTTTTCAATTTTACCCCCGTGGGATATATATTCTACCCACACACATTTGGAACTCTCCTGGGGTACCCTCGCACATATTATTCCCTCATTTAATGGATATTTTCACCAAAAAGTGAAGTTTTCTAAAAGTCAGAAATTGGCTGAAAACGACTTAATATCAAGGACTCATCAGGCGAATCGCTCTGCAACTGAAATTGGAATGCTCACTGACATTTTCCCCTCTCCGAAAGTCTGAAAAATCATGGAAAAATGACTAATCCAAAAAAATTTTTTTTCAACTTTTTTCAATTTTACCCCCGTGGGATATATATTCAACCCACACACATTTGGAATTCTCCTGGAGTACTCTCACACATATTATTCCTTCACTTAATGGATATTTTCACCAAAAAGTGAAGTTTTCAAAAAGTCAGAAAATTGTCTGAAAACGACTTATTATCAAGGACTCATCGGTCGAATGACTCTGGAACTGAAATCGGAATGTTCACTGACATTTTCCCCTCTCCGAAAGTCTGAAAAATGATGGAAAAATGACTAAGTCCAAAAAAATTTTTTTTAAACTTTTTTCAATTTTACCCCCGTGGGATAAATATTCTACCCACAAACATTTGGAACTCTCCTGGGGTACCCTCACACATATTATTCCCTCATTTAATGGCTATTTTCACCAAAAAGTGAAGTTTTCAAAAAGTCAGAAAATTGTCTGAAAACTACTTAATATCAAGGACTCATCGGGCGAATCGCTCTGGAGCTGAAATCGGAATGCTCACTGACATTTTCCGCCCTTCGAAAGTCTGAAAAATGATGGAAAAATGACTAAGTCCAAAAAAAATGTTTTAAAACTTTTTTCAATTTTACCCCCGCGGCATATATATTCTACCCACACACATTTGGAACTCTCCTGTTTACCCTCACACATATTATTCCCTCATTTAATGGATATTTTCACCAAAAAGTGAAGTTTTCAAAAAGTCCGAAAATTGGCTGAAAACGACTTAATATCAAGGACTCATCGGGCGAATCGCTCTGGAACTGAAATCGGAATGCTCACTGACATTCTCCCCTCTCCAAAAGTCTGAAAAATGATGGAAAAATGACTAAGTCCAAAAGAATTTTTTTTAAACTTTTTTCAATTTTACCCCCGTGGGATATATATTCTACCCACACACATTTGGAACTCTCCTGGGGTACCCTCACACATATTATTCCCTCATTTAATGTCTATTTTCACCAAAAAGTGAAGTTTTCAAAAAGTCAGAAAATTGTCTGAAAACGACTTAATATCAAGGACTCATCGGGCGAATCGCTCTGGAACTGAAATCGGAATGCTCACTGACATTCTCCCCTCTCCAAAAGTCTGAAAAATGATGGAAAAATGACTAAGTCCAAAAAAATTTTTTTTCAACTTTTTTCAATTTTACCCCTGTGGGATATATGTTCTACCCACACACATTTGGAACTCTCCTGGGGTACCCTCACACATATTATTCACTCATTTAATGTATATTTTCACCAAAAAGTGAAGTTTTCAAAAAGTCAGAAAATTGGCTGAAAACGACTTCATATCATGGACTCATCGTTCGAATTACTCTGGAACTGAAATCGGAATGCTCACTGACATTTTTCCCTCTCCGAAAGTCTGAAAAATGATGGATAAATGACTAAGTCCAGAAAAAATTATTTTTAACTTTGTTCAATTTTACACCTGTGGGATATATATTCTACCCACACACATTTGGAACTCTCCTGGGGTACCCTCACACATATTATTCCCTCATTTAATGTATATTTTCACCAAAAAGTGAAGTTTTCAAAAAGTCCGAAAATTGGCTGAAAACGACTTAATATCAAGGACTCATCGGGCGAATCGCTCTGGAGCTGAAATCGGAATGCTCACTGACATTTGCCCCCCTTCGAAAGTCTGAAAAATGATGGAAAAATGACTAAGTCCAAAAAAAAATTTTTTCAACTTTTTTCAATTTTACCCCCGTGGAATATATATTCTACCCACACACATTTAGAACTCTCCTGGGGTACCCTCACACATATTATTCCCTCATTTAATGGATATTTTCACTAAAAAGTGAAGTTTTCAAAAAGTCAGAAAATTGGCTGAAAACGACTTAATATCAAGGACTCATCGGGCGAATCGCTCTGGTACTGAAATCGGAATGCTCACTGACATTTTCCCCTCTCCGAAAGTCTGAAAAATGCTGGAAAAATGACTAAGTCCAAAAAAATTTTTTTTTACTTTTTTCAATTTTACCCCCGTGGGATATATATTCTACCCACACACATTTAGAACTCTCCTGGGGTACTCTCACACATATTATTACCTCATTTAATGGATATTTTCACTAAAAAATGAAGTTTTCAAAAAGTCAGAAAATTGTCTGAAAACGACTTAATATCAAGGACTCATCGGGCGAATCGCTCTGGAACTGAAATCGGAATGCTCACTGACATTTTCCCCTCTACGAAAGTCGGAAAAATGATGGAAAAATGACTAAGTCCAAAAAAAAATTTTTTCAACTTTTTTCAATTTTACCCTCGTGGGATATATATTCAACCCACACACATTTGGAATTCTCCTGGAGTACTCTCACACATATTATTCCTTCACTTAATGGATATTTTCACCAAAAAGTGAAGTTTTCAAAAAGTCAGAAAATTGTCTGAAAACGACTTATTATCAAGGACTCATCGGTCGAATGACTCTGGAACTGAAATCGGAATGTTCACTGACATTTTCCCCTCTCCGAAAGTCTGAAAAATGATGGAAAAATGACTAAGTCCAAAAAAATTTTTTTTAAACTTTTTTCAATTTTACCCCCGTGGGATATATATTCTACCCACAAACATTTGGAACTCTCCTGGGGTACCCTCACACATATTATTCCCTCATTTAATGTCTATTTTCACCAAAAAGTGAAGTTTTCAAAAAGTCAGAAAATTGTCTGAAAACTACTTAATATCAAGGACTCATCGGGCGAATCGCTCTGGAGCTGAAATCGGAATGCTCACTGACATTTTCCGCCCTTCGAAAGTCTGAAAAATGATGGAAAAATGACTAAGTCCAAAAAAAATGTTTTAAAACTTTTTTCAATTTTACCCCCGTGGGATATATATTCTACCCACACACATTTGGAACTCTCCTGGGGTACCCTCACACATATTATTCCCTCATTTAATGGATATTTTCACCAAAAAGTGAAGTTTTCAAAAAGTCTGAAAATTGGCTGAAAACGACTTAATATCAAGGACTCATCGGGCGTATCACTCTGGAACTGAAATCAGAATGCTCACTGACATTTTCCCCTCCACGAAAGTCAGAAAAATGATGGAAAAATGACTAAGTCCAAAAAAAAATTTTTTCAACTTTTTTCAATTTTACCCCCGTGGAATATATATTCTACCCACACACATTTAGAACTCTCCTGGGGTACCCTCACACATATTATTCCCTCATTTAATGGATATTTTCACTAAAAAGTGAAGTTTTCAAAAAGTCAGAAAATTGGCTGAAAACGACTTAATATCAAGGACTCATCGGGCGAATCGCTCTGGTACTGAAATCGGAATGCTCACTGACATTTTCCCCTCTCCGAAAGTCTGAAAAATGATGGAAAAATGACTAAGTCCAAAAAAAAATTTTTTCAACTTTTTTCAATTTTACCCCCGTGGAATATATATTCTACCCACACACATTTAGAACTCTCCTGGGGTACTCTCACACATATTATTCCCTCATTTAATGGATATTTTCACTAAAAAGTGAAGTTTTCAAAAAGTCAGAAAATTGGCTGAAAACGACTTAATTTCAAGGACTCATCGGGCGAATCGCTCTGGAACTGAAATCGGAATGCTCACTGACATTTTCCCCTCTCCGAAAGTCTGAAAAATGATGGAAAAATGACTAAGTCCAAAAAAAAATTTTTTTAACTTTTTTCAATTTTACCCCCGTGGGATATATATTCTACCCACACACATTTAGAACTCTCCTGGGGTACCCTCACAAATATTATTCCCTCATTTAATGGATATTTTCACTAAAAAGTGAAGTTTTCAAAAAGTCAGAAAATTGGCTGAAAACGACTTAATATCAAGGACTCATCTAGCGAATCGCTCTGGAACTGAAATCGGAATGGTCACTGACATTTTCCCCTCTCCGAAAGTCTGAAAAATGGTGGAAAAATGACTAAGTCCAAAAAAAATTTTTTTTCAACTTATTTCAATTTTACCCCCGTGGAATATATATTCTAACTACACACATTTAGAACTCTCCTGGGGTACCCTCACACATATTATTCCCTCATTTAATGGATATTTTCACTAAAAAGTGAAGTTTTCAAAAAGTCAGAAAATTGGCTGAAAACGACTTAATATCAAGGACTCATCGGGCGAATCGCTCTGGAACTGAAATCGGAATGCTCACAGACATTTTCCCCTCTCCGAAAGTCTGAAAAATGATGGAAAAATGACTAAGTCCAAAAAAAAATTTTTTCAACTTTTTTCAATTTTACCCGCGTGGGATATATATTCTTCCCACACACATTTAGAACTCTCCTGGGGTACCCTCACACATATTATTCCCTCATTTAATGAATATTTTCACTAAAAAGTGAAGTTTTCAAAAAGTCAGAAAATTGGCTGAAAACGACTTAATATCAAGGACTCATCGGGCGAATCGCTCTGGAACTGAAATCGGAATGCTCACTGACATTTTCCCCTCTCCGAAAGTCTGAAAAATGATGGAAAAATGACTAAGTCCAAAAAAAAATTTTTTCAACTTTTTTCAATTTTACCCCCGTGGAATATATATTCTACCCACACACATTTAGAACTCTCCTGGGGTACCCTCACACATATTATTCCCTCATTTAATGGATATTTTCACTAAAAAGTGACGTTTTCAAAAAGTCAGAAAATTGGCTGAAAACGACTTAATATCAAGGACTCATCGGGCGAATCGCTTTGGAACTGAAATCGGAATGCTCACTGACATTTTCCCCTCTCCGAAAGTCTGAAAAATGATGGAAAAATGACTAAGTCCAAAAAAAAATTTTTTCAACTTTTTTCAATTTTACCCCCGTGGGATATATATTCTTCCCACACACATTTAGAACTCTCCTGGGGTACCCTCACACATATTATTCCCTCATTTAATGGATATTTTCACTAAAAAGTGAAGTTTTCAAAAAGTCAGAAAATTGGCTGAAAACGACTTAATATCAAGGACTCATCGGGCGAATCGCTCTGGAACTGAAATCAGAATGCTCACTGACATTTTCCCCTCTCCGAAAGTCTAAAAAATTATGGGAAAATGACTAAGTCCAAAAAAAAATTTTTTCAACTTTTTTCAATTTTACCCCCGTGGAATATATATTCTACCCACACACATTTAGAACTCTCCTGGGGTACCCTCACACATATTATTCCCTCATTTAATGGATATTTTCACTAAAAAGTGAAGTTTTCAAAAAGTCAGAAAATTGGCTGAAAACGACTTAATATCAAGGACTCATCGAGCGAATCGCTCTGGAACTGAAATCGGAATGCTCACTGACATTTTCCCCTCTCCGAAAGTCTGAAAAATGATGGAAAAATGACTAAGTCCAAAATAAAATTTTTTCAACTTTTTTCAATTTTACCCCCGTGGGATATATATTCTACCCACACACATTTAGAACTCTCCTGGGGTACCCTCACACATATTATTGCCTCATTTAATGGATATTTTCACTAAAAAGTGAAGTTTTCAAAAAGTCAGAAAATTGGCTGAAAACGACTTAATATCAAGGACTCATCGGGCGAATCGCTCTGGTACTGAAATTGGAATGCTCACTGACATTTTCCCTTCTCCGAAAGTCTGAAAAATGATGGAAAAATGACTAAGTCCAAAATAAAATTTTTTCAACTTTTTTCAATTTTACCCCCGTGGGATATATATTCTACCCACACACATTTAGAACTCTCCTGGGGTACCCTCACACATATTATTCCCTCATTTAATGGATATTTTCACTAAAAAGTGAAGTTTTCAAAAAGTCAGAAAATTGGCTGAAAACGACTTAATATCAAGGACTCATCGGGCGAATCGCTCTGGAACTGAAATCGGAATGCTCACAGACATTTTCCCCTCTCCGAAAGTCTGAAAAATGATGGAAAAATGACTAAGTCCAAAAAAAAATTTTTTCAACTTTTTTCAATTTTACCCCCGTGGGATATATATTCTTCCCACACACATTTAGAACTCTCCTGGGGTACCCTCACACATATTATTCCCTCATTTAATGAATATTTTCACTAAAAAGTGAAGTTTTCAAAAAGTCAGAAAATTGGCTGAAAACGACTTAATATCAAGGACTCATCGGGCGAATCGCTCTGGAACTGAAATCAGAATGCTCACTGACATTTTCCCCTCTCCGAAAGTCTGAAAAATTATGGGAAAATGACTAAGTCCAAAAAAAAATTTTTTCAACTTTTTTCATTTTTACCCCCGTGGAATATATATTCTACCCACACACATTTAGAACTCTCCTGGGGTACCCTCACACATATTATTCCCTCATTTAATGGATATTTTCACTAAAAAGTGAAGTTTTCAAAAAGTCAGAAAATTGGCTGAAAACGACTTAATATCAAGGACTCATCGAGCGAATCGCTCTGGAACTGAAATCGGAATGCTCACTGACATTTTCCCCTCTCCGAAAGTCTGAAAAATGATGGAAAAATGACTAAGTCCAAAATAAAATTTTTTCAACTTTTTTCAATTTTACCCCCGTGGGATATATATTCTACCCACACACATTTAGAACTCTCCTGGGGTACCCTCACACATATTATTCCCTCATTTAATGGATATTTTCACTAAAAAGTGAAGTTTTCAAAAAGTCAGAAAATTGGCTGAAAACGACTTAATATCAAGGACTCATCGGGCGAATCGCTCTGGTACTGAAATTGGAATGCTCACTGACATTTTCCCTTCTCCGAAAGTCTGAAAAATGATGGAAAAATGACTAAGTCCAAAATAAAATTTTTTCAACTTTTTCAATTTTACCCCCGTGGGATATATATTCTACCCACACACATTTAGAACTCTCCTGGGGTACCCTCACACATATTATTCCCTCATTTAATGGATATTTTCACTAAAAAGTGAAGTTTTCAAAAAGTCAGAAAATTGGCTGAAAATGACTTATTATCAAGGACTCATCGGGCGAATCGCTCTGGAACTGAAATCGGAATGCTCACTGACATTTTCCCCTCTCCGAAAGTCTGAAAAATGCTGGAAAAATGACTAAGTCAAAAAAAAAAAAATTTCAACTTTTTTCAATTTTACCTCCGTGGAGTATATATTCTACCCACACACATTTAGAACTCTCCTGGGGTACCCTCACACATATTATTCTCTCATTTAATGGATATTTTCACTAAAAAGTGAAGGTTTCAAAAAGTCAGAATATTGGCTGAAAACGTCATAATATCAAGGACTCATCGGGCGAATCGCTCTGGAACTGAAATCGGAATGTTCACTGACATTTTCCCCTCTCCGAAAGTCGGAAAAATGACTAAGTCCAAAAAAAATTTTTTTAAACTTTTTTCAATTCTACCCCCGTGGGATATATATTCTACCCACACACATTTAGAACTCTCCTGGGGTACCCTCACACATATTATTCCCTCATTTAATGGATATTTTCACTAAAAAGTGAAGTTTTCAAAAAGGCAGAAAATTGGCTGAAAACGACTTAATATCAAGGACTCATCGGGCGAATCGCTCTGGAACTGAAATCGGAATGCTCACTGACATTTTCCCCTCTCCGAAAGTCTGAAAAATGATGGAAAAATGACTAAGTCTAAAAAAAATTTTTTTAAACTTTTTTCAATTTTACCCCGTGGGATATGTATTCTACCCACACACATTTAGAACTCTCCTGGGGTACCCTCACACATATTATTCCCTCATTTAATGGATATTTTCACTAAAAAGTGAAGTTTTCAAAAAGTCAGAAAATTGGCTGAAAACGACTTAATATCAAGGTCTCATCGGGCGAATCGCTCTGGAACTGAAATCGGAATGCTCACTGACATTTTCCCCTCTCCGAAAGTCTGAAAAATGATGGAAAAATGACTAAGTCCAAAAAAATTTTTTTTCAACTTTTTTCAATTTTACCCCCGTGGGATATATATTCTACCCACACACATTTGGAACTCTCCTGGGGTACCCTCACACATATTATTCCCTCATTTAATGGATATTTTCACTAAAAAGTGAAGTTTTCAAAAAGTCAGAAAATTGGCTGAAAACGACTTAATATCAAGGACTCATCGGGCGAATCGCTCTGGAACTGAAATCGGAATGCTCACTGACATTTTCCCCTCTCCGAAAGTCTGAAAAATGATGGGAAAATGACTAAGTCCAAAAAAAAATTTTTTTAAACTTTTTCAATTTTACCCCCGTGGGATATATATTCTACCCACACACATTTGGAACTCTCCTGGGGTACCCTCACACATATTATTCCCTCATTTAATGGATATTTTCACTAAAAAGTGAAGTTTTCAAAAAGTCAGAAAATTGGCTGAAAACGACTTAATTTCAAGGACTCATCGGGCGAATCGCTCTGGAACTGAAATCGGAATGCTCACTGACATTTTCCCCTCTCCGAAAGTCTGAAAAATGATGGAAAAATGACTAAGTCCAAAAAAAATTTTTTTTAACTTTTTTCAATTTTACCCCCGTGGGATATATATTCTACCCACTCACATTTAGAACTCTCCTGGGGTACCCTCACAAATATTATTCCCTCATTTAATGGATATTTTCACTAAAAAGTGAAGTTTTCAAAAAGTCAGAAAATTGGCTGAAAACGACTTAATATCAAGGACTCATCGGGCGAATCGCTCTGGAACTGAAATCGGAATGCTCACTGACATTTTCCCCTCTCCGAAAGTCTGAAAAATGATGGAAAAATGACTAAGTCCAAAAAAAAATTTTTTCAACTTTTTTCAATTTTACCCCCGTGGGATATATATTCTTCCCACACACATTTAGAACTCTCCTGGGGTACCCTCACACATATTATTCCCTCATTTAATGAAATTTTCACTAAAAAGTGAAGTTTTCAAAAAGTAAGAAAATTGGCTGAAAACGACTTAATATCAAGGACTCATCGGGCGAATCGCTCTGGAACTGAAATCGGAATGCTCACTGACATTTTCCCCTCTCCGAAAGTCTGAAAAATGATGGAAAAATGACTAAGTCCAAAAAAAAATTTTTTCAACTTTTTTCAATTTTACCCCCGTGGAATATATATTCTACCCACACACATTTAGAACTCTCCTGGGGTACCCTCACACATATTATTCCCTCATTTAATGGATATTTTCACTAAAAAGTGACGTTTTCAAAAAGTCAGAAAATTGGCTGAAAACGACTTAATATCAAGGACTCATCGGGCGAATCGCTCTGGAACTGAAATCAGAATGCTCACTGACATTTTCCCCTCTCCGAAAGTCTGAAAAATTATGGGAAAATGACTAAGTCCAAAAAAAAATTTTTTCAACTTTTTTCAATTTTACCCCCGTGGAATATATATTCTACCCACACACATTTAGAACTCTCCTGGGGTACCCTCACACATATTATTCCCTCATTTAATGGATATTTTCACTAAAAAGTGAAGTTTTCAAAAAGTCAGAAAATTGGCTGAAAACGACTTAATATCAAGGACTCATCGAGCGAATCGCTCTGGAACTGAAATCGGAATGCTCACTGACATTTTCCCCTCTCCGAAAGTCTGAAAAATGATGGAAAAATGACTAAGTCCAAAATAAAATTTTTTCAACTTTTTTCAATTTTACCCCCGTGGGATATATATTCTACCCACACACATTTAGAACTCTCCTGGGGTACCCTCACACATATTATTCCCTCATTTAATGGATATTTTCACTAGAAAGTGAAGTTTTCAAAAAGTCTGAAAATTGGCTGAAAACGACTTAATATCAAGGACTCATCGGGCGAATCGCTCTGGTACTGAAATTGGAATGCTCACTGACATTTTCCCTTCTCCGAAAGTCTGAAAAATGATGGAAAAATGACTAAGCCCAAAATAAAATTTTTTCAACTTTTTTCAATTTTACCCCCGTGGGATATATATTCTACCCACACACATTTAGAACTCTCCTGGGGTACCCTCACACATATTATTCCCTCATTTAATGGATATTTTCACTAAAAAGTGAAGTTTTCAAAAAGTCAGAAAATTGGCTGAAAATGACTTATTATCAAGGACTCATCGGGCGAATCGCTCTGGAACTGAAATCGGAATGCTCACTGACATTTTCCCCTCTCCGAAAGTCTGAAAAATGCTGGAAAAATGACTAAGTCAAAAAAAAAAAAATTTTCAACTTTTTTCAATTTTACCTCCGTGGAGTATATATTCTACCCACACACATTTAGAACTCTCCTGGGGTACCCTCACACATATTATTCTCTCATTTAATGGATATTTTCACTAAAAAGTGAAGGTTTCAAAAAGTCAGAATATTGGCTGAAAACGACATAATATCAAGGACTCATCGGGCGAATCGCTCTGGAACTGAAATCGGAATGTTCACTGACATTTTCCCCTCTCCGAAAGTCGGAAAAATGACTAAGTCGAAAAAAAAATTTTTTAAACTTTTTTCAATTCTACCCCCGTGGGATATATATTCTACCCACACACATTTAGAACTCTCCTGGGGTACCCTCACACATATTATTCCCTCATTTAATGGATATTTTCACTAAAAAGTGAAGTTTTCAAAAAGGCAGAAAATTGGCTGAAAACGACTTAATATCAAGGACTCATCGGGCGAATCGCTCTGGAACTGAAATCGGAATGCTCACTGACATTTTCCCCTCTCCGAAAGTCTGAAAAATGATGGAAAAATGACTAAGTCTAAAAAAAATTTTTTTAAACTTTTTTCAATTTTACCCCCGTGGGATATATATTCTACCCACACACATTTAGAACTCTCCTGGGGTACCCTCACAAATATTATTCCCTCATTTAATGGATATTTTCACTAAAAAGTGAAGTTTTCAAAAAGTCAGAAAATTGGCTGAAAACGACTTAACATCAAGGACTCATCTAGCGAATCGCTCTGGAACTGAAATCGGAATGGTCACTGACATTTTCCCCTCTCCGAAAGTCTGAAAAATGGTGGAAAAATGACTAAGTCCAAAAAAAATTTTTTTTCAACTTATTTCAATTTTACCCCCGTGGAATATATATTCTAACTACACACATTTAGAACTCTCCTGGGGTACCCTCACACATATTATTCCCTCATTTAATGGATATTTTCACTAAAAAGTGAAGTTTTCAAAAAGTCAGAAAATTGGCTGAAAACGACTTAATATCAAGGACTCATCGGGCGAATCGCTCTGGAACTGAAATCGGAATGCTCACTGACATTTTCCCCTCTCCGAAAGTCTGAAAAATGATGGAAAAATGACTAAGTCCAAAAAAAAATTTTTTCAACTTTTTTCAATTTTACCCCCGTGGGATATATATTCTTCCCACACACATTTAGAACTCTCCTGGGGTACCCTCACACATATTATTCCCTCATTTAATGAAATTTTCACTAAAAAGTGAAGTTTTCAAAAAGTCAGAAAATTGGCTGAAAACGACTTAATATCAAGGACTCATCGGGCGAATTGCTCTGGAACTGAAATCGGAATGCTCACTGACATTTTCCCCTCTCCGAAAGTCTGAAAAATGATGGAAAAATGACTAAGTCCAAAAAAAAATTTTTTCAACTTTTTTCAATTTTACCCCCGTGGAATATATATTCTACCCACACACATTTAGAACTCTCCTGGGGTACCCTCACACATATTATTCCCTCATTTAATGGATATTTTCACTAAAAAGTGACGTTTTCAAAAAGTCAGAAAATTGGCTGAAAACGACTTAATATCAAGGACTCATCGGGCGAATCGCTCTGGAACTGAAATCAGAATGCTCACTGACATTTTCCCCTCTCCGAAAGTCTGAAAAATTATGGGAAAATGACTAAGTCCAAAAAAAAATTTTTTCAACTTTTTTCAATTTTACCCCCGTGGAATATATATTCTACCCACACACATTTAGAACTCTCCTGGGGTACCCTCACACATATTATTCCCTCATTTAATGGATATTTTCACTAAAAAGTGAAGTTTTCAAAAAGTCAGAAAATTGGCTGAAAACGACTTAATATCAAGGACTCATTGAGCGAATCGCTCTGGAACTGAAATCGGAATGCTCACTGACATTTTCCCCTCTCCGAAAGTCTGAAAAATGATGGAAAAATGACTAAGTCCAAAATAAAATTTTTTCAACTTTTTTCAATTTTACCCCCGTGGGATATATATTCTACCCACACACATTTAGAACTCTCCTGGGGTACCCTCACACATATTATTCCCTCATTTAATGGATATTTTCACTAAAAAGTGAAGTTTTCAAAAAGTCTGAAAATTGGCTGAAAACGACTTAATATCAAGGACTCATCGGGCGAATCGCTCTGGTACTGAAATTGGAATGCTCACTGACATTTTCCCTTCTCCGAAAGTCTGAAAAATGATGGAAAAATGACTAAGTCAAAAAAAAATAAATTTTCAACTTTTTTCAATTTTACCTCCGTGGAGTATATATTCTACCCACACACATTTAGAACTCTCCTGGGGTACCCTCACACATATTATTCTCTCATTTAATGGATATTTTCACTAAAAAGTGAAGGTTTCAAAAAGTCAGAATATTGGCTGAAAACGACATAATATCAAGGACTCATCGGGCGAATCGCTCTGGAACTGAAATCGGAATGTTCACTGACATTTTCCCCTCTCCGAAAGTCGGAAAAATGACTAAGTCGAAAAAAAATTTTTTTAAACTTTTTTCAATTCTACCCCCGTGGGATATATATTCTACCCACACACATTTAGAACTCTCCTGGGGTACCCTCACACATATTATTCCCTCATTTAATGGATATTTTCACTAAAAAGTGAAGTTTTCAAAAAGGCAGAAAATTGGCTGAAAACGACTTAATATCAAGGACTCATCGGGCGAATCGCTCTGGAACTGAAATCGGAATGCTCACTGACATTTTCCCCTCTCCGAAAGTCTGAAAAATGATGGAAAAATGACTAAGTACAAAAAAAAATTTTTTCAACTTTTTTCAATTTTACCCCCGTGGGATATATATTCTTCCCACACACATTTAGAACTCTCCTGGGGTACCCTCACACATATTATTCCCTCATTTAATGGATATTTTCACTAGAAAGTGAAGTTTTCAAAATGTCAGAAAATTGGCTGAAAACGACTTAATATCAAGGACTCATCGGGCGAATCGCTCTGGAACTGAAATCGGAATGCTCACTGACATTTTCCCCTGTCCGAAAGTCTGAAAAATGATGGGAAAATGACTAAGTCCAAAAAAAAATTTTTTCAACTTTTTTCAATTTTACCCCCGTGGAATATATATTCTACCCACACACATTTAGAACTCTCCAGGGGTACCCTCACACATATTATTCCCTCATTTAATGGATATTTTCACTAAAAAGTGAAGTTTTCAAAAAGTAAGAAAATTGGCTGAAAACGACTTAATATCAAGGAATCATCCGGCGAATCGCTCTGGAACTGAAATCGGAATGCTCACTGACATTTTCCCCTCTCCGAAAGTCTGAAAAATGACGGAAAAATTACTAAGTCCAAAAAAAAATGTTTTCAACTTTTTTCAATTTTACCCCCGTGGGATATATATTCTACCCACACACATTTAGAACTCTCCTGGGGTACCCTCACACATATTATTCCCTCATTTAATGGATATTTTCACTAAAATTGAAGTTTTCAAAAAGTCAGAAAATTGGCTGAAAATGACTTAATATCAAGGACTGATCGAGCGAATCGCTTTGGAACTGAAATCGGAATGCTCACTGACATTTTCCCCTCTCCGAAAGTCTGAAAAATGATGGAAAAATGACTAAGTCCAAAAAAAATTTTTTTCAACTTTTTTAAATTTTACCCCCGTGGAATATATATTCTACCCACACACATTTAGAACTCTCCTGGGGTACCCTCACACATATTATTCCCTCATTTAATGGATATTTTCACTAAAAAGTGAAGCTTTCAAAAAGTCAGAAAATTGGCTGAAAACGACTTAATATCAAGGACTCATCGGGCAAATCGCTCTGGAACTGAAATCGGAATGCTCACTGACATTTTCCCCTCTCCGAAAGTCTGAAAAATGATGGAAAAATGACTAAGTCCAAAAAAAAATTTTTTCAACTTTTTTCAATTTTACCCCCGTGGGATATATATTCTTCCCACACACATTTAGAACTCTCCTGGGGTACCCTCACACATATTATTCCCTCATTTAATGGATATTTTCACTAAAAAGTGAAGTTTTCAAAAAGTCAGAAAATTGGCTGAAAACGACTTAATATCAAGGACTCATCGGGCGAATCGCTCTGGAACTGAAATCGGAATGCTCACTGACATTTTCCCCTCTCCGAAAGTCTGAAAAATGATGGGAAAATGACTAAGTCCAAAAAAAAATTTTTTCAACTTTTTTCAATTTTACCCGCGTGTAATATATATTCTACCCACACACATTTAGAACTCTCCTGGGGTACCCTCACACATATTATTCCCTCATTTAATGGATATTTTCACTAAAAAGTGAAGTTTTCAAAAAGTCAGAAAATTGGCTGAAAACGACTTAATATCAAGGAATCATCCGGCGAATCGCTCTGGAACTGAAATCGGAATGCTCACTGACATTTTCCCCTCTCCGAAAGTCTGAAAAATGACGGAAAAATGACTAAGTCCAAAAAAAAATGTTTTCAACTTTTTTCAATTTTACCCCCGTGGGATATATATTCTACCCACACACATTTAGAACTCTCCTGGGGTACCCTCACACATATTATTCCCTCATTTAATGGATATTTTCACTAAAATTGAAGTTTTCAAAAAGTCAGAAAATTGGCTGAAAACGACTTAATATCAAGGACTGATCGAGCGAATCGCTCTGGAACTGAAATCGGAATGCTCACTGACATTTTCCCCTCTCCGAAAGTCTGAAAAATGATGGAAAAATGACTAAGTCCAAAAAAAATTTTTTTCAACTTTTTTCAATTTTACCCCCGTGGAATATATATTCTACCCACACACATTTAGAACTCTCCTGGGGTACCCTCACACATATTATTCCCTCATTTAATGAATATTTTCACTAAAAAGTGAAGCTTTCAAAAAGTCAGAAAATTGGCTGAAAACGACTTAATATCAAGGACTCATCGGGCAAATCGCTCTGGAACTGAAATCGGAATGCTCACTGACATTTTCCCCTCTCCGAAAGTCTGAAAAATGATGGAAAAATGACTAAGTCTAAAAAAATTTTTTTTAAACTTTTTTCAATTTTACCCCCGTGGGATATATATTCTACCCACACACATTTAGAACTCTCCTGGGGTACCCTCACACATATTATTCCCTCATTTAATGGATATTTTCACTAAAAAGTGAAGCTTTCAAAAAGTCAGAAAATTGGCTGAAAACGACTTAATATCAAGGACTCATCGGGCAAATCGCTCTGGAACTGAAATCGGAATGCTCACTGACATTTTCCCCTCTCCGAAAGTCTGAAAAATGATGGAAAAATGACTAAGTCTAAAAAAATTTTTTTTAAACTTTTTTCAATTTTACCCCCGTGGGATATATATTCTACCCACACACATTTAGAACTCTCCTGGGGTACCCTCACACATATTATTCCCTCATTTAATGGATATTTTCACTAAAAAGTGAAGTTTTCAAAAAGTCTGAAAATTGGCTGAAAACGACTTAATATCAAGGACTCATCGGGCGAATCGCTCTGGAACTGAAATCGGAATGCTCACTGACATTTTCCCCTCTCCGAAAGTCTGAAAAATGATGGAAAAATGACTAAGTCTAAAAAAAATTTTTTTAAACTTTTTTCAATTTTACCCCGTGGGATATATATTCTACCCACACACATTTAGAACTCTCCTGGGGTACCCTCACACATATTATTCCCTCATTTAATGGATATTTTCACTAAAAAGTGAAGTTTTCAAAAAGTCTGAAAATTGGCTGAAAACGACTTAATATCAAGGACTCATCGGGCGAATCGCTATGGAACTGAAATCGGAATGCTCACTGACATTTTCCCTTCTCCGAAAGTCTGAAAAATGATGGAAAAATGACTAAGTCCAAAATAAAAATTTTTCAACTTTTTTCAATTTTACCCCCGTGGGATATATATTCTACCCACACACATTTAGAACTCTCCTGGGGTACCCTCACACATATTATTCCCTCATTTAATGGATATTTTCACTAAAAAGTGAAGGTTTCAAAAAGTCAGAATATTGGCTGTAAACGACTTAATATCAAGGATTCATCGGGCGAATCGCTCTGGAACTGAAATCGGATGTTTTGTTCACTGACATTTTCCCTTCTCCGAAAGTCGGAAAAATGACTAAGTCCAAAAAAATTTTTTTTAAACTTTTTTCAATTCTACCCCCGTGGGATATATATTCTACCCACACACATTTAGAACTCTCCTGGGGTACCCTCACACATATTATTCCCTCATTTAATGGATATTTTCACTAAAAAGTGAAGTTTTCAAAAAGTCAGAAAATTGGCTGAAAACGACTTAATATCAAGGACTCATCGGGCGAATCGCTCTGGAACTGAAATCGGAATGCTCACTGACATTTTCCCCTCTCCGAAAGTCTGAAAAATGATGGAAAAATGACTAAGTCTAAAAAAAATTTTTTTAAACTTTTTTCAATTTTACCCCGTGGGATATATATTCTACCCACACACATTTAGAACTCTCCTGGGGTACCCTCACACATATTATTCCCTCATTTAATGGATATTTTCACTAAAAAGTGAAGTTTTCAAAAAGTCAGAAAATTGGCTGAAAACGACTTAATATCAAGGAATCATCCGGCGAATCGCTCTGGAACTGAAATCGGAATGCTCACTGACATTTTCCCCTCTCCGAAAGTCTGAAAAATGACGGAAAAATGACTAAGTCCAAAATAAAATGTTTTCAACTTTTTTCAATTTTACCCCCGTGGGATATATATTCTACCCACACACATTTAGAACTCTCCTGGGGTACCCTCACACATATTATTCCCTCATTTAATGGATATTTTCACTAAAATTGAAGTTTTAAAAAAGTCAGAAAATTGGCTGAAAACGACTTAATATCAAGGACTGATCGAGCGAATCGCTCTGGAACTGAAATCGGAATGCTCACTGACATTTTCCCCTCTCCGAAAGTCTGAAAAATGATGGAAAAATGACTAAGTCCAAAAAAAATTTTTTTCAACTTTTTTCAATTTTACCCCCGTGGAATATATATTCTACCCACACACATTTAGAACTCTCCTGGGGTACCCTCACACATATTATTCCCTCATTTAATGAATATTTTCACTAAAAAGTGAAGCTTTCAAAAAGTCAGAAAATTGGCTGAAAACGACTTAATATCAAGGACTCATCGGGCAAATCGCTCTGGAACTGAAATCGGAATGCTCACTGACATTTTCCCTTCTCCGAAAGTCTGAAAAATGATGGAAAAATGACTAAGTCCAAAATAAAAATTTTTCAACTTTTTTCAATTTTACCCCCGTGGGATATATATTCTACCCACACACATTTAGAACTCTCCTGGGGTACCCTCACACATATTATTCCCTCATTTAATGGATATTTTCACTAAAAAGTGAAGTTTTCAAAAAGTCAGAAAATTGGCTGAAAACGACTTAATATCAAGGACTCATCGGGCGAATCGCTCTGGAACTGAAATCGGAATGCTCACTGACATTTTCCCCTCTCCGAAAGTCTGAAAAATGATGGAAAAATGACTAAGTCTAAAAAAAATTTTTTTAAACTTTTTTCAATTCTACCCCCGTGGGATATATATTCTACCCACACACATTTAGAACTCTCCTGGGGTACCCTCACACATATTATTCCCTCATTTAATGGATATTTTCACTAAAAAGTGAAGTTTTCAAAAAGTCAGAAAATTGGCTGAAAACGACTTAATATCAAGGACTCATCGGGCGAATCGCTCTGGAACTGAAATCGGAATGCTCACTGACATATTCCCCTCTCCGAAAGTCTGAAAAATGATGGAAAAATGACTAAGTCTAAAAAAAATTTTTTTAAACTTTTTTCAATTTTACCCCGTGGGATATATATTCTACCCACACACATTTAGAACTCTCCTGGGGTACCCTCACACATATTATTCCCTCATTTAATGGATATTTTCACTAAAAAGTGAAGTTTTCAAAAAGTCAGAAAATTGGCTGAAAACGACTTAATATCAAGGACTCATCGGGCGAATCGCTCTGGAACTGAAATCGGAATGCTCACTGACATTTTCCCCTCTCCGAAAGTCTGAAAAATGATGGAAAAATGACTAAGTCTAAAAAAAATTTTTTTAAACTTTTTTCAATTTTACCCCCGTGGGATATATATTCTACCCACACACATTTAGAACTCTCCTGGGGTACCCTCACACATATTATTCCCTCATTTAATGGATATTTTCACTAAAAAGTGAAGTTTTCAAAAAGTCTGAAAATTGGCTGAAAACGACTTAATATCAAGGACTCATCGGGCGAATCGCTCTGGAACTGAAATCGGAATGCTCACTGACATTTTCCCCTCTCCGAAAGTCAGAAAAATGATGGAAAAATGACTAAGTCCAAAATAAAAATTTTTCAACTTTTTTCAATTTTACCCCCGTGGGATATATATTCTACCCACACACATTTAGAACTCTCCTGGGGTGCCCTCACACATATTATTCCCTCATTTAATGGATATTTTCACTAAAAAGTGAAGGTTTCAAAAAGTCAGAATATTGGCTGAAAACGACTTAATATCAAGGATTCATCGGGCGAATCGCTCTGGAACTGAAATCGGAATGTTCACTGACATTTTCCCTTCTCCGAAAGTCGGAAAAATGACTAAGTCCAAAAAAAATTTTTTTAAACTTTTTTCAATTCTACCCCCGTGGGATATATATTCTACCCACACACATTTAGAACTCTCCTGGGGTACCCTCACACATATTATTCCCTCATTTAATGGATATTTTCACTAAAAAGTGAAGTTTTCAAAAAGTCAGAAAATTGGCTGAAAACGACTTAATATCAAGGACTCATCGGGCGAATCGCTCTGGAACTGAAATCGGAATGCTCACTGACATATTCCCCTCTCCGAAAGTCTGAAAAATGATGGAAAAATGACTAAGTCTAAAAAAAATTTTTTTAAACTTTTTTCAATTTTACCCCGTGGGATATATATTCTACCCACACACATTTAGAACTCTCCTGGGGTACCCTCACACATATTATTCCCTCATTTAATGGATATTTTCACTAAAAAGTGAAGTTTTCAAAAAGTCAGAAAATTGGCTGAAAACGACTTAATATCAAGGACTCATCGGGCGAATCGCTCTGGAACTGAAATCGGAATGCTCACTGACATTTTCCCCTCTCCGAAAGTCTGAAAAATGATGGAAAAATGACTAAGTCTAAAAAAAATTTTTT